>NW_027507791.1:160452067-160859567 GCF_037356315.1 Lithobates pipiens
ATGCTAAGTTAAGTTAAGTTCTTCTGTGGTAATCTGTCCGTCCAAAGTTTGCATGTCTTCTACGTCTATTTGGGGAGTTCCGTATTTGGTAAGGAAGTCTGAGATTAACTTTTGTCTGTCGGAAGTCTGAGCGGTCGGGACCTCTGGGGACTAATTGTAAAGTTTCGAGTAGTACCTGACGAATTGCTTGGCAATTCCTTCGGACGTTACGTAACTCTTGCCCTGCGAATCTATGATTTTATGTATGGTCATTGCAGCTTTCTTACGTTGTATCGCTCTTGCCAATAGTTTACCCGATTTGTTACTGAATTCGTAAAAAAGCTTCTGCGAGAGAGTATATTTCCTCTGCAATCTTTTAATCAACTCCTGACGAAGTTCGTCCCTCGCCTGTAACCGTTCTGAGAGCGTGTCATGTGCCAGCGATGCCTTGTGCAATCGTTCTAGTTTATAAACTTTGTCGTACAATTCCTGCATATGTTTTTTCCTGAGCTTGTGTCTGTGTGCAGCTTTGGATATGAATTCCCACCATATGACACATTTATGTGCTGCCCATACGCTCGACTGTTTGGTTTCCCCTACATTGTTTTCTTGAAAATAATGCGTCAATCTGGAGGAGAGCGTCTGAGTTATGTCTAGATCAGTCAATAAAGAATTGTCCAATCTCCAAATCGGGCTCGGAGTCTGTGAGATGGGTAGAGTTATGGTTATGGTTATCGGGTTGTGGTCCGAAACTACTAATGGTTCTATGAATGTGTGTGTAACGTTCGACAGACCGTTTTGGGAAATGAAAAAATAATCCAGACGGAAGTACTTGTCGTGTGGTGTTGAGTAAAAGGTGAAATCTCTACCATTCGGGTTGAGCGTACGCCAGGTGTCGTGTAGTGTTCTTGTAGTTGTGTTTTAATAGCCCGCAATGCCCTATATGTAAGGGACGAAGTTCCGTTGGATGAGTCCTGTGTTGGGTTTAGCGTCACATTAAAGTCCCCCCCTACTATGAGCATTCCAGCTTGGAATTCAGTGAGGGTGTGGAGTGTTTCTCGAAAAAACGCGACGTGCTTCTTGTTCGGAGCGTATAAATTTGCTAACGTAATCTGTCTGTTATGAATGGTACCTTTAATAAAAAGATATCTTCCCTGCGGATCGCGTTTAATATCCGTAACTGTCAAAGGGCATTGTTTGGAAATCAGTATTGCAACTCCTTTAGATTTAGAGTCAGCCGTCGTTGCATGGTAAATCGTGGGATAATGTCGATCGTACAGTTTGGGGATGTTGTTTGTTCTAAAGTGAGTCTCTTGGATGAATACAATATGCCGTTTGCGTTTTTTAAGAGTGTACAGTAAGTGCGATCGCTTTTGAGGGACGTTAAGTCCTTGAGCATTAAGTGAGGTGAAATTAATCTGTAAGTCTCGAGCCTGTATCGCTGTCGCCGGAGTGGTAAGTGGGGTTTGAGCCTGGTAGGTCATGCTACTGTTCGCAAATTAGGACACTGAGAGCAGAATATGGTCTATCAGACAGGTGCGTAAGTATACTCTGCGCGGTAAAAAGTCAAGCTGGGGAAAAGAGTACTGTGAACAAGAGTAGGGATGAGCTTCGTGTTCGAGTCGAACGTACGTTCGACTCGAACATTGGCTGTTCGTGCGTTCGGCGAATTCCGAACGTTTTGGCCGCTCGCGTCAAAATTCGAGTGACGCGCGCGCGGACCACAATGCACTGCGTTGGCGCAGTGCATTGCTGTCCGATGATTGGCCAAGCATGCACTGTGACCCCGCATGCTTGGCCAATCGCAGCGCCGGCAGCGAGGAGAGCCATGATTGGCCACAGGCATCCTGCCTGTGGCCAATCATAGCTCAGACTGTGTAGTGCACGCCCCACACTATAAAAGGCCGCCTTTAAGGCGGCCTCCTGTAGTGTGTTACTTTGCATCTGAAGCAGTGGGTGTTCTGTGTACATTCAACACAGTACACACCAATCGTTTTTGGCTGTTTTCCTATCTTGCTGCTGTGTAGTGGTTGTTGTCTGTGCCCTGACTGCAGTATACACCACTATATTCACCTCACCTACAGTGGTGTGAAAAAGTGTTTGCCCCCTTCCTCATTTCCTGTTCCTTTGCATGTTTGTCACACTTAAGTGTTTCCGAACATCAAACCAATTTAAACAATAGTCAAGGACAACACAAGTAAACACAAAATGCAATTTGTAAATGAAGGTGTTTATTATTAAAGGTGAAAAAAAATCCAAACCATCATGGCCCTGTGTGAAAAAGTGTTTGCCCCCCTTGTTAAAACATACTATAACTGTGGTTGTCCACACCTGAGTTCAATTTCTCTAGCCACACCCAGGCCTGATTATTGCCACACCTGTTCACAATCAAGGCATCACTTAAATAGGAGCTGCTTGACACAGTAAGGTCCACCAGAAGATCCTTAAAAGCTACACATCATGCCGAGACCCAAAGAAATTCAGGAACAATTGAGAAAGAAAGTAATTGAGATCTATCAGTCTGGAAAGGGTTATAAAGCCATTTCCAAAGCTTTAAGAATCCAGCGAACCACAGTGAGAGCCATTATCCACAAATGGCAAAGACATGGAACAGTGGTGAACCTTCCCAGGAGTGGCCGGCCGCCCAAAATTACCCCAAGAGCGCAGCGACGACTCATCCAAGAGGTCACAAAAGACCCCACAACAACGTCCAAGGAACTGCAGGCCTCACTTGCCTCAGTTAAGGTCAGCGTTCATGCCTCCACCATCAGGAAAAGACTGGGCAAAAATGGCCTGCATGGCAGAGTTCCAAGGAGAAAACCACTGCTGAGCAAAAAGAACATCAAAGCTCGTCTCAATTTCTCCACAACACATCTTGATGATCCCCAAGACTTTTGGGACAACATTCTGTGGACCGATGAGACAAAAGTGGAACTCTTTGGAAGGTGTGTGTCCAAGTATATCTGGCATAGAAGGAACACTGCATTTCATAAAAAGAACATTATACCAACAGTAAAATATGGTGGTGGTAGTGTGATGGTCTGGGGCTGTTTTGCTGCTTCAGGACCTGGAAGACTTGCCGTGATAAAAGGAACTATGAATTCTGCTGTCTACCAAGAGATCCTGAAGGAGAATGTCCGACCATCTGTTTGTGTACTCAAGCTGAAACGAACTTGGGTTCTGCAGCAGGACAATGATCCTAAACACACCAGCAAGTCCACCACCGAATGGTTGAAGAAAAACAAAATGAAGACTTTGAAGTGGCCTAGCCAAAGTCCTGACCTGAATCCTATTGAGATGTTGTGGTATGACCTTAAAAAGGCCGTTCATGCTCGAAAACCCTCTAATGTAACTGAATTAGGACAATTCTGCAAAGATGAGTGGGCCAAAATTCCTCCAGGACGCTGTAAAAGCCTCATTGCACGTTATCGCAAATGCTTGGTTGCAGTTGTTGCTGCTAAGGGTGGCCCAACCAGTTATTAGGTTTAGGGGGCAATCACTTTTTCACACAGGGCCATGATGGTTTGGATTTTTTTTCACCTTTAATAATAAACACCTTCATTTACAAATTGCATTTTGTGTTTACTTGTGTTGTCCTTGACTATTGTTTAAATTGGTTTGATGTTCCGAAACACTTAAGTGTGACAAACATGCAAAGGAACAGGAAATGAGGAAGGGGGCAAACACTTTTTCACACCACTGTATATAGCTAGTGATCTAGCTTTAACCACTTAACAACTGCCCATTGCCGATTAACGGCTTCAGGGCGGTTGTTTAACTCAGAGAGGCCGTTAATTAACGGCCTCCCAGAATTCTGCTCTCGCGTGCCCCGAGGTGTGCGCACTCGAGAGCATCCGTGACCGCCGGGTCCATAGGACCCGGCGCATCACCGTAAACGGCCGCTCATAGCGGCCGTTTACCACGTGATTGCTCCGTCAAATGACGGAGTGATCACTTGGAAACAAACCGGCGTCATGTTATGACGCCTGTTCCTCCCTCCCCTTTCTGTACCGATCGGTACAGCGGAGGGGAAAGAGATCGGTGTCAGCAGCGATGTGGGCTGCATCTGCAGTGCCCACATCGCTGCTCACCGAATTTAACCCCTCAATTCCCTGCCAATACTCTGCAATACCAGTGCATACTCTGCAGTACCCTGCCATTACTCTGCAGTACCCCGCCATTACTCTGCAGTACCCCGCCATTACTCTGCAGTGCAGTACCCCGCCATTACTCTGCAGTGCAGTACCCTGCCATTACTCTGCAGTACCCCGCCATTACTCTGCAGTACCCAGCCATTACTCTGCAGTGCAGTACCCCGCCATTACTCTGCAGTGCAGTACCCTGCCATTACTCTGCAGTACCCCGCCATTACTCTGCAGTACCCCGCCATTACTCTGCAGTGCAGTACCCCGCCATTACTCTGCAGTGCAGTACCCCGCCATTACTCTGCAGTGCAGTACCCTGCCATTACTCTGCAGTGCAGTACCCTGCCATTACTCTGCAGTGCAGTACCCTGCCATTACTCTGCAGTACCCTGCCATTACTCTTCAGTACCCCCCATTACTCTGCAGTAACCCCCATTACTCTGCAGTACCCCCCAATACTCTGCAGTACCCTGCCATTACTCTGCAGTACCCCGCCATTACTCTGCAGTACCCCCCATTACTCTGCAGTAACCCCCATTACTCTGCAGTACCCCCCAATACTCTGCAGTACCCGCCATTACTCTGCAGTACCCCCAATACTCTGCAGTACCCTGCTATTACTCTGTAGTACCCCGCCAATACTCTGTAATACCCTGCCATAAATTGCCATACCCAGCCATACTCAGAGATACCCAGCCATACTCGGTGATACCCTGAAGTACCCAGCCATAGACGCCCCCCACCCCTCACCGCCCTCTGGTGCTTCTACCAACTCGCCAGTACGATCAAAGCCAGAATCTTTTTTTGAATTTTTTATTTCAGGCTTCCCAGCCTAGAGGTGAGATGTGGGGTCATATTGACCCCCCAGATTTCACTGTAAAGAGGACCTGTCATCCCATATTCCTATTACAAGGGATGTTTACATTTCTTGTAATAGGAATAAAAGTGATCAAAAATATATTTTTGGGAAAAAAAATGTCAAACTAAAATAAAGTAAAATGAACAATAAAAAAATAAAATAAAAATTAAAGCGCCCATGTCCCCATGTGCTCGCATGTGCCACACATGTGAGGTATCGCCGAGAATGTTAGAGCGAGAGCAATAATTCTAGTCCTAGACCTCCTCTGCAACTCAAAACATGTAACCAGTAAAAAAATATTTAAAGCGTCGCCTATGGGGATTTTTTAAGTAGCGACGTTTGGCGCCATTCCACGGGCATGTGCAATTTTGAAGAGTGACATGTTTGATATCTATTTACTCAGCATAACTTCATCTTTCACTTTATGCAAACATTGGGCTAACAAGTGGTTAATAATAGAGCTTGCAGTCAGTAGTGTTAGGAGATAGTGCGTGCTGTCTGCGTGCTCTGTACCCAGTACATACCGCTATAATATAGGGCAGGCCCCTACTTTCAAACATCCAACTTACAAACATCTCCTACTTGCAAACGCAAGGAGACAGCAGCAAGTGAGATGAAAAAAGATGGACGACAAAACAAAATTATACAGGGGTGATAACCCTTCCCTATGTTTTCCAAAAAGCTTAAAGATATTTTTTTTGACTGGAGCTACACTTTAAAAATGTACCGGTTGAAAATGACAAACAGATTCAACTTAACACAACAAACCTACACAGTCCCTGTCTTGTTTGCACCGCCTGTATACTGCTGTTCTGAGTATATAGGGCCTGGGGGCCACACGCATTTCCTTTTTTTAATATGGGTACGGGGTTCCCCTTAATATGTGTACAAGACCCAAATAGGCTGGTAATGGGCAGGGAGGGCTACCCATGCCATTTTTCTGAATGATTTTCAACCATATTGCAGGAACCAGATATAACATTAAAACCGCAAGCAGTTTTAAATGGTGTTATTTCCGTTTAATGTCATTTTGTGCAGGGACTGTTCTAAACACGGGAAACACGTGGCACTTCACAGGCATACTATAGACACCTCCCATGCACCATATTTAAAGGAATATTTCACTTTTTTTTTTCACTTTAATCGTCATTAAAATCACTGCTCCCGCCAAAACGGTAGTTTTTAAAACTTTTTTTTGCAGTGACCCATGTCCCCTGAGGCAGGAGGCAGGTCGCCAAACCCTTTTTAGCACACTATCTTGCATATTAGCCGTTAAAATTAGCACTTTCCAATTCGAACGTTCGAGTCCCATAGACTTCAATGGGGTTCTAACGTTCGTACCGAACGCGGGGGTCGTTCGCAAGTTCTGGTGCGAACCGAACCGGGGGGTGTTCGGCTCATCCCTAAACAAGAGTGTAAAAGTGAAGAATATTATACTGACCCACACTAAAACAATGTAGGTCAGAAGAGTACAGTGCCGTGAACTAGATCCGCATCCGTAAGTAGCAACACGAATCCACCTACGGCACTGTTGGGGGGTCGACCAAGGTCTCACACCTGTAATCTAGTCTCAAAATAATCGAAACTACCGCTGAACTCTCGAACCCTATTTTCATTTTTCTATTTTCAATGGTGAGAATGTGTAACAAAAGCGTAACCCCGGGTGAAGAGAAAAAGGTACATATCATGCAGAAGCACACCAGAGTCTAAGTTGCAATTCTGAATTTGTTCAAAAGATAGCGGAAAAGTAGCTCTGGGCTCCATTATAATCAGGTAAACTAATGTCGAGGGGGCTAGGCATGTGAGAAAAGAGAAGACCAATGCCGCGTGCGAGGGGGAGCACTTCATGGTGTAATAGCAATACGGAACCACGTTCCTCAAGCGCCGGACGATTCTGACTTTGGAGTTGAGGCGGGTCACCCTCCCTAGCGGCATCGGAGGAGGGGTCTCCGTCTCAAATACCTAGACTCGTCGGTCCAATTCAAGAACATTAGCCAAACGTCTAGATTGCAAAGTGAAGTTACAACCCATTTGAGTCACAACTTTTGGAGTTGCCCTGGCCTCCCACCAATATGGCAGAATGCCTGCCTCTAAGGTAGCCCAAATAACAGGTTCTTTTGTCACATTGATGTAGCACTAACCCCCGAAGGAGCTGCTGGTTATTTCTGGGCTTACCGTTACCTTTCGTTCTCCTTGTTTCACGTCTAGGGGATGTCCTGTGGTAGATGGCCCAGTAACTTGAGACTGACAATAGATCCACTTGCATGGATTTTATTTGCAAAAACTCAAACCATTGAACAGTCTTTCAACTTGGGATCAGAGGGTTGGAAAGGAAGGTTCAGGCTCTCAATGTCAAAGTCCAAAAACGTTAAAGAACTTGCTTAAGCCCCGTACACATGATCAAACAATCCAGTGAAAAAGTCCGGCGGACTCAAGTCAATCGGCCCGTGTTTGGGCTCCGGCGGACTTTTTTTTTACCCAAAAGTCCGGTGGACTAAGATTGTAGTTTTGCACATCAATCTGTCTGCCAGACTCGCATTTCAGCAGACAATACGGCCGTGTGTGTGCTAGTATCAATAATAAATGAATTATTTCCATTAATACTTACTGATACAGGGCGTTTTACTCAATTAGACCATAATAATAAGCCAGTGTGCTGTTGCAAGGCTAAATGCGACCAAATTGGAGTATGCCACTACAGCAATGCACGTTTGCACCCACAAGCCATCAGCTTGTTCAATAGGTGCCTAGGGATATATAGAAATAAGCCTAGTCAATGTCTTAGAAAATAGTGATAAAGTAATATAATTAGGCAAGTGGTGTCAATAGTTTTTGGACTTACTCTGTGTTCTGTGACGTCTAAAGCAAGCACGGCATCTCCATAACTGAAATCAGCTAGGTAGAGCCAGCCTTATATGCTTCCATCCATCGAGCCGGCGTCTGACGTCACCGGCTCGATGCGGACACTTCTGACAACACTGCGCATGCGCAGGAGGAAAGGGGAGAGAGTTGGACTACGTTTCCCATAAGGCCATTATGTTGAAAACCAGCCTTGCGCAATCCAGTGATAGCCAATCACGGCAACAGTGTATCAAGCCAATGCCACTCAGTCAGACCCCCGTTCTAGCCACTCCATAGGCAACCAACTTGCCAGCGCTGTCTTAAAGACGGCCGTTCAGGTTGGAATAAACCCACCTAGGAGCGCCCTGCGTGTCCGTATGACCTCCTAAGAGCACCAGAATTGTCCCACTGAAGAACAAAAGGAAATTGCACACAAACTAGGGCTGCAAGGGGGATAGGGAGAGGGGGCAGACACTGTACCTAGGGCAATAGACCAAAGCCACAGACATGGACCAGGATGACTGCGGTCTGAGGACATTATGCCATAAAGTCAAGGTGTGGAAGATTAAAATATACAAACATATATTTCAAAACAAAATGAACTTAATTGTATTTACATTAATTACAACTATATAGAAAAATAAAACAAAAAAAAGAAAGTGTTAAAAAGGAAAAAAGAAGAAAAAAAAAACAGTTTTTGGCCTTCACTTTATTGTATGCTCTCTTTAAACAAGTATGGCTGTATCCTCGAGCCTTCAGTCTAGTATATAGGTCCCTAGCTGCTATCCGAAAATCGGTTTCTTGACTACAGTTGCGTTTTAATCTTAAATACTGGCTGTATGGTATACTTCGTACTAATGATTCAGGATGAAAACTTTTTGCATGCAGTATAGTATTACCGGCCGTTGGTTTCCCAAAAAGTGAAGAAACAAGGGTACCGTCGGAGTTGATTTTTATCTTTAGGTCCAGAAACTCAACTTCCCTACTATATTTCAACGTAAAATGAAGATTAAAGTCATTAATAGAAATCAAATGGAAAAATTGTTTAAGTTTGAGTTCAGTTCCCGACCAAAAGATCAAAACGTCATCTATATATCTGTACCATGCTATAATACTGTCAAGAAACGGGGCCAAATCATCACGTGCAAAAATGTCCTTTTCCCACCCCCTCAGATACAGGTTGGCATATGATGGGACACATTTAGTCCCCATCGCAACCCCCTGTACCTGGAGGTAGTGGGTTTGGTTAAACTGAAAGATGTTATGTCTTAGAACATAATCTAAGAGTTCAAGCACAAATTCACTATATTTAGTAAAATACTGAACTGACCTGGTTTAAATATGTTTGTACAACCTCAACCCCTTTTTGATGTGGGATTGCGTTGTACAAACATTCAACATCAATTGATACAAGCCAAGTGTTAGGCGGTAAGGAAATATCTTCAATGGTTTTTAAAAGGTCGATAGTATCTTTAATATATGAAAAAAGGGAAGTTACATGGGGACGCAAATAGTTGTCAATTAGAGAACTAGCATTTTCTGTAAGACTCTGACAACTAGAAATAATGGGTCGTCCTGGAGGTTCCGTCAGAGATTTATGCACTTTGGGGAGTGCATAGAATGTAGGAAGTTTTTAGCATCTTTAATATTTAAGAAATCCTAAGTGTTTTTGTCAATAATTGCTGACTTGTAGGCTTTAAAGGTTATTTGGTGATATTTGGCATCAAAAGTTGGAAATTAGTGTAGTGGAAATGGTGTCGATTCCATTCTCGATTTTTTTTAAGATGTTTTGGCACATATGGATATATTGTGAGATGTTCATAATAACTAAATTCCCACCCTTATCAGCTGGCTTGATCATTATGTCCGAGTTGGTTTGTAGAGATTTAAGTACATCTCTTTGCTGATTGGTGAGATTCGAGGATCGAGTTGAGGTGAAAGAACATTGTTCTATAGTTTTACAGCCTTGTTGAGTGAAGGCCCATATATTAGGGTTCGAGTTCAAAAGTGGAAATATAGTCGATTTAGGTTTGTAGGTCCGTGGGGTAGGGAAGGACATGGCATCTATGGACAGACCCATAGGTTCAATGAACCCGGGGTCTTCCGAGGTGTCGTGTCCCTCCTCCCATAAATCCATCAGATCCTGTACAGCCTGATGTTCGACTATGTTATCTTTTAATATGGAGTTGGATAGACTTAGGGAGGATTCAACACTGGGTCTATCAAAGATAGTTTTGAATAATAGCCTACGGGCGAATAGATGTACGTCTTTTATTAAATTAAATTTATCCGTGTCAGCATCTGGGCAAAAGGTTAAGCCCAGTTTTAAAACCTCTCTTTCAGAATCAGTTAAGGGATAGGAAGACAAGTTGATTATGGAAAATTCTGAATTAGTGGCATTGTCAAGATTTTGAAATAAATCACCATTTATATTGGTACCGGAGAGGGTTCTTTCCCTAAAAAAAAAAATAGGGGCCAAGCGGAGATCAGCCAGTAAAGAGGTGCCAAATAGTGATGTTGTCTAAGTTACTTACTGTGGAAGGAACCAAAGCTGAGTGATGTTCGTGGTGCTAGGTGTGACCAAAGTGGAAGTAGGAGCAGAAAAGGAGGATCTGTGAGAAGGAGGTAAGGAAGAATGTTGAAACATGGTGATAGGGCGTGCTGGTGCCTGTTTAGAAATAATGGACTGTGCACGGGGTGGTAGAGGAGTACCGAGGTGAGGGTGCAGTGATTCTGAAGAGGCTGTGTCCGAATTTCCCTTCCTTTTCTTGGGAAGTCGATCACCGGAAAGATCTCGATAGATGGTAGATTGACTAGATGAGAGGGAGGAAGAAGACAAATTAGACATATTTTCTTCATGTTTATTATTCCTTGCTTTATATTGACGTGAGTTTCTATATTCTTTATTCTGACCATTAGTAGGCCATTTATAGGCATAACCACTGGTATAAGCATTGTTGTCACACACAAATTTATTTTCTTTAGAACGAATGGTGTCCAAAGTGTAATTTTCAATATGTTTTAATACCTCCAATTCTTTTTTCTTAAATTTAGGAGTTGTGACCGCCAGTGCATAATCCTCATACCATTGGGTAACCGATTTATCTAATAAGCTCAGGTCATGTTCATATTGTATACTTAGCATGGTCATCATTTCAAATTAACAAGTCTGGAGATTGTCCTCCCATTTACGTTTTAAAATTTCATCAATCTTATTTAGATTAGGGAAAATTTGGATCCTCAAACCCCAAGGCACAATCTTATTTTCAATATATTTTAGAAAAAATTTTTTGTGCCAAAAGACTCGTACTTTGCGTTCTAACAAACACTGCAAAAATGAAAAAGCCTGATCTAAATCTTTGTCAGATATTTCGCTTGTTTTCTCTGATTCATGGACTTTATTCATTAATCCTTCCCATGCTTGTCCGCTGAAAGCCGCCATGGGTGAAGAGGGGGGGGGAAATGGAAGAGGGAGGAGAAAAAAAAAAAAACCCACAACAACCTCTATATAACAGATTATAATAAATGAAAATTATCCACAATAAGCTTTAATCATGAATGTTTAGTATATTGTTCTGATGACTGAAGCTGAATCATTGGAGGACAATGCATATTGAAACGCTGAATTAACAATTTTTTGAAAATTTGATTCCAGCTTCCATCAACACCCAAAGAAAATGGCACCTCATCCCAATTAGAAATATTTTAAATAATTGGAAAGACCAAATGAAAGGGGATTTTTGTGGTGCAAGGTATTTAGATTAGAAAATGAGATAAAGAAATACATAGAAATATAAAAGCAATTATTTTATTATCGTTCAGGGTTCTTCTTCTGTCTTCGGGGGTCTTCTTGTTGGACTCCTCCGCTATCTTCTGCTAGCTCTTTTACTAGCAGGGGAGCCCGGCTTTCTTCCTCGCCGCCGCCCTCTTCTTCAGACTTCGGGGGTCTTCATCAACATGGGGAAAAGGTGCTTTGGGGTGGGGGGCAGGTAGCTCGTTCGGAAAGTCCAGCAGACAGTCCGGCGGTTTGTCCGCCAGACTAAGTCCGGTGGATAGTCTGATACGTGTGTACGCGGCATTACTTTGACTGCATTCAGAGAATAGCCATTTGCAGCTGGATGAACACTCAGATTGGACAGTCCCTCTCTCACAAGGCCTAGCAGCCAACCAGGTGTTTACTTGGGAACAAAGTCTTTATCGCAGATGTTGTTGCAGAGCACATAGGGAAACTAAGCTTTAGAACACTTGTAGGATACCTGGATCTTTCAGTCTGCTTGACGATATCCACAAGATCGGATTCTCTTGGTTACTTCAGCCCTTCCAGGCTCTTGTTAAGAAAACCAACCCGTATGTGGTGTTCTTCTAAAGAGTCCTCCCCTGGAATGCTCGAAGTTTGATGGGTCTCTCTCGAACCGGAGACAGCACCCATCCACCTTGGAATCCTTCCTTAGTTCCCTTGCCTTGAGCTAGCCAGCCCCGAGGCATTAAAGTCCGGTGGATCCGCACCCCAGGCCATAGCCTTTCTGGGGGCTGGTCAGGAGGACCAGGACCATGTAATCAGCACTTCATACTGGACTGGAACCTCGAACCACGTGACGTCCGCATCTTAAATACCCTCTCCCAGAGGGCACAGCGAGAGGGCCACTCCCACTGACCTGACTCTGAGAGAGTAAATTAAATGCCCAACCAGACCATAGTTCCACGCCTGCCACCAGAGACAGCGCCCCCCTGTGGCCAGGCTGAACATCTCACGGCCCAGTCAGACTGACACAGAAGTCAAATTTAGGCAAATAGACCCAAACCAAACTGTAGTTTGCGTAAAGTTAAATCTTGATAAACACACAGCGCGTGCTCTTCAGGAGCCCGCCGCTACATATATTCCCATGGGCAATACATTTAAAAGGCTAAAAACAAAACCTATGTGGCACACGGCCGAAGTTAAAAAAGCTATAAACTATAAGAAAAGAGCTTTTAAAAAATATAAAAATGAAGGATCACTAGTGTCATTTAAATGCTACAAAGAATTTAACAGAATATGTAAAAAGGAAAAATTCAAAATGAACGACAGATTGCAAAAGATAGGACAAACCCCAAAAAATTCTTCAAATATATTAATAGTAAAAAGGTCAAGTCTGAGCATGTAGGCCCTTTACAAAATAATCTAGAGTGGGTGACTGGGGACAAAGAGAAGGCTAATTTATTAAATACTTTCTTCAGCTCTGTGTATACAAAAGAGCATGGGGGAGCGCATGTCCATAATGGGGGTGATAGTGACACAGCCCCAAATGATCCACAATTGCTCAAAAGTGATATGGTCCAGAAATATTTAGACAGAATAAAGGTGGATAAAGCACCTGGCCCTGATGACATTCACCCACGGATCCTAAAAGAATTGAACTCTGTAATTTCAGAGCCATTGTATCTAATTTTTAGGGACTCATTAATGACGGGAATAGTCCCACTGGATTGGCGCAGGGCGAACGCAGTGCCTATATTTAAAAAGGGATCAAAGTCTTTACCAAGTAACTAGCCGGGAAGATACTGGAGTGTTTAATAAGACTGCATCGATGCGTTCTTGCTGAAAAAAAAAACCACTTTAATCAACAGACAGAATGGATTCATGAAAGACAGAAGTTGTCAGACAAATCTGATTTCTTTTTATGAAGAGGTAAGTAAAACCTTGGACAGAGGGGTGGCGGTGGACGTGGTATACTTGGATTTTGCAAAAGCGTTCGACACAGTTCCCCACACGTGGCTCATGTGTAAGGTAAGGTCTACAGGTTTGGAAATATCAGTTTGTAAATGGATAGAAAATTGGCTAAGAGTAGTGATTAATGATTCTTACTCTGAATAGTCTAAGGTTACCCCAAGGTTCAGTGCTGGGACCCTTACTTTTTAACATCTTTATAAATGATATTGGGTCTGGGATCAAATGTAACATTTCTGTCTTTGCAGATGACACCAAGATATGCAATGGAATAACGTCCTTATAGGATGTCTCCAATTTACAAGCCAACCTCAATACACTGTCTAATTGGGCAACTATGTGGCAAATGAGATTTAATGTTGATAAATGTAAAGTTATGCACTTGGGGCCTTAGAATATGCATGCATCATACATGTTAGGGGAGTACAACTGGGAGAATCCATAGTGTAGAAGGATCTGGGGGTTTTGGTAGATCATAAGCTCAATAATAACATGCAATGCCAAGCTGCTGTTTCCAAAGCGAGCAAAGTCCTTTCTTATATTAAGAGAGGTATGGACTCCAGAGAGAGAGATATAATTTTGCCCCTATTCAAATCATTAGTAAGACCTCACCTGGAATATGCAGTTCAGTTTTGGGCACCAGTTCTCAAAAAGGATATCGGGGAACCAAACTGATAAGAGGCATGGAGGAGCTCAGCTATGAGGAAAGATTAGAGGAGCTAAATGTATTCACTCTTGAGAAGAGGAGAATAAGGGGGGATATGATCAACATGTTCAAATATATAAGGGGTCCATATAGTGAACTTGGTGTTGAGTTATTCTCTGTACAGTCAACCCAGAGGACAAGGTGGCACTCTTTACGTTTCGAGGAAAAGAGATTTCATCTTCAGATACGGAAAGGTTTCTTCACAGTAAGAGCTGTGAAAATGTGGAATAGACTCCTGCCAGAGGTGGTTCTGGCTAGCTCAGTAGATTGCTTTAAGAATGGCCTGGATACTTTCCTGAATGTACATAATATAACTGGGTACTAACATTTATAGGTAAAGTTGATCCAGGGAAAATCCGATTGCCTCTTGGGGGATCAGGAAGGATTTTTTTCCCCCTGCTGTAGCAAATTGGAGCATGCTCTGCTGTTTTTTTATTTTTACCTTCCTCTGGATCATTTATGGGTATAAAATTGGGTATATTGGATTATACGATATTTTTTATTTTATTTATTTGTTTTTAAGGTTGAAATGGATGGACTTTTTTCAACCTGGCTAACTATGTAGCTATGTACACAGACATTACCAATATGCCTTCTTTTTGCACCAATTCCTGAAGTCACGGCACCATCCCAAAAATTAGCCCATACACTATTGTTGGAATTAAACATGAATTAATGTTATATGTCTAAAGTTTCTACACATCTGTTTGTACAACCAAGATCACCCATATTGACACTTGCATTCCCACACTTTTAAAAGGTACAAAGGAATGTGGCACCAAATAGAATCTGCATAGCAAAAGGAGTTATCTTCAGCCCCCCTGGTGTGCAAGAAGCTTCAAATGAAGACGGCCCAGGGCGCATAGACTGCAATACTGTCACCAGAAGCCAAGTATGGCAGGACAGTCAGTAATAGAAGAAGGATTATCATGTGAACACTGATTGGTCCAAAGCAATTGGGACTGGCAGTGGGATGCGATGGTGTGTGATTAGAAAAAAGGATTGTTACAGAGAGCTCTGTCTCTCTGTTTGCTGTGGCCTTACCATGAAGTTGTGTCTCTGTTAACCTCATGGCTCGGCGGCCATCTTGAGACCTTGCCCTTTGGATCCTGGCTTGGGCCTAAGGTTCATGGCAAATGGCTCTCTCTTGGTCATCTGAGCCTATCTGATGCTACAAAGCCTCACGGAGGACCTTTTGATAAGTATCTTTCATATTCTTGTATTATATGTTCTGATTGTAAGCTTTGTGATATTGTAATGTCTTTTTAATACTTTGTTAGCTTTCCTAATTTCTTGGGAAATAAATAAGATAGTGTTTTAATAGCAGCAGTGTGTGTGTTTTCATAGGTAACCTTATATGAGGGTGCCTGGCAGGGTTTTATAAACAAAATAACTATGGGAATAGACAAGTTAATAGTAGTTTGTATAGTGCACAAGGTCCTTTAACTATTCTGCGCAATCCTATGGGCTATAGCAGTGAATTGGAGGTCTCCTATAGTGCCGTGGCGGCAGGTATTACAGAGGATGGAACCATTAGATTAATGGAGCGAGTGCATCATACTATTATGAATACCAGGCATATATTTGACCGCAAATGGAATCACTGGGAACCATATGGTGACTGAATGGATTATGGGGGGGGGGGGGGACCCTTAGTCCTTTATTTAACATGGCATATCTCAGATGTTTATCTTTATTTTCTTTTTTTTTCTTTTTTTATCTTTTTTTCTTCTTCTAATCCTCATTCTTTTCATTCTCATTCTTGTCATAGCTATGAATGAGCTCAACAAGTTACATAGATAATACTTAGTTATTAGAGGTTATGGTTTCAAAATAAGTTCCAAAAGTCAGAGATACAATCTAGATCTACATTCTAGATACAATTACCCATTCTGAATATGTGAGTTGAACTACCATATATTTTGATTAAAGAGGTAGGATTCATCCTACATTCTTTCTTTGGAAATATAACACACCGTAAAACCTTTCATGTATGAGTACATAGAACTATGTCCATTTTCTGTTCTGTTCTTCATACTTTTATACCACATAATCTCTGTATGTGGAATTATTTTGTTATGCTTTTGATACCTCAATCAAAGCGTTTGTATTAAAAAAAAAAAAAAGAAAAAAAAAGGGAAACAACACCAGAGATAAAACGATAATTCTCCAACTCTAAAAGACTCTGGTCCGGCCGCACCTGGAGTATGCTGTCCAATTCTGGGCACCAGTCCTCAGGAAGCATGTGCTGGAACTGGAGTGAGTCCAGAGAACAGCAACAAAACAAAGGGTCTGGAGGACATTAGTTATGAGGGAAGATTACGAACACTGAGCTTAAGGGGATATGATTTCAATGTACTAATATTGTACTGGTGACCCCACCATAGCTATTACTATATACTGTAATACCTTCCCTCTTACATATGATATGAAATCCTTGATTTTATAATGAATGCCAGTCGATGTTGCTTTAAATTCTTCCTTCTTTTTATGCCCTTTAGTATATCTACACACGTAGCATTTCTTACATGGATAAAAACCCTTTCCTTCAAAAAAGCTATAATTTCTCCTTGTTGGTGGATCTACAATTTTTTTTGCACGTTTATCCCTTAGAGTGGGTGCTCTACAGTATGTGAATCTTGGCTTATCGAATAATATCTGTCCAAGATGTTGGTCTGCTTTTATTATTTCCCAATGTTTAAAAAAAAATCTTTTAAAAAGCCATATTTGTAGCTTTTTAAATCAGTTAGTGTCTGTGTATAAATAGTCAATGAGTTTGTTACCTCTCACATGGATGCACTAAGAAGGCTAGACACAGAGCCATGAGGAGATAGAAAAGAACAGTCAAAAGACCTTGCGTAACAAGGTAATGAAACTCTACAAAGATGGAAAAGAATATAAAAAGATATACAGAGCCTTGAATATGCCAGTCAGTACTGTTTAATCACTTATTAAGAAGTGGAAAATTAGGGGCTCTTTTAATACCAAGCCAAGGTCGGGTAGATCAAGAAATATTTCAGCCACAACTGCCACATGAACTGTTCGGGATAGAAAGAAAAACCCACAGGTAAGCTCAGGAGAAATACAGGCTGCTCTGGAAAAAGATGGTGTGGTTATTTTTAAGAAGAATGTATTGTGCTAGTTACATAGTTAGTAAGGTTGAATAAAGACACCAGTCCATCCTGTTCAACCTGAGTGAGTGTCTACAATTGTCCCTATCCCTGTACATTGCACACTCACATCGGTCCCTTCCCTCAAGGAGCCCACAATCCAAGGTCCCCATTCATATACTAGGGTCAATTTTGGACAGAAGCCAATTAGCCTACCAGCATGTCTTTGGAGTGTGGGAGGAAACTGGAGTACCTGGAGGAAACCCATGCAGGCACAGGGAGAACATGCAAACTCCAGGCAGGTAGAGTCATGGTTGGGATTCGAACCAGTAACCCTTCTTACTGCTAGGCGAGAGTGCTAAGCACTACACCACTGTGCTGCCCTGTGTTGACACTTGGACAAAAACAAGCTGCATAGTCAAGCTGTCAGAAAGAAGCCTTTACTGTACAGGTTCCACAAAAAAGCCTGGTTACAAAATGCCCAACCACACCTTGGCATGCCTCATTGGCTTTTTTTTGTGGCATTGGTGCAATAAAGGCTTCCTTCTGGCAGCTCAACATTGCAGCTCTTTTTTGTTTAAGTATCATTGACTTGTGCTCCTTAAAAACAACCACACCATCTTTTTGGAGAGCAGCCTGTATTTCGCCTGTATTTCTCCTGCAGTTTCCTGCACAGTGGTCTAGTGGTTAGCACTCTCACCTAGCAGTAAGAAGGGTCACTGGTTCAAATCCCAACCACAACACCACCTGCCTGGAGCTTGCATGTTCTCCCTGTGCCTGCGTGGGTTTCCTCTGGGTACTCTGGTTTCCTCCCAAAATCCAAAGACATGCAGGTAGGTTAATTGGTTTCTGTACAGGGACAATTGTAGACACTTAGGTTGAACTGAATGGACTGGCATCTTTATTCAACCTTAGAAACTATGAAACCTGTGGGGTTTTTTTTGTATCTGGAGCAATTTTTCCGCCAGTTGTGGCTGCAATCTTTCTTGGTCTACCTGACCTTGGCTTGGTATGAAAAGAGCCCCTAATTTTCCACTTCTTAATAAGTGCTTAAACAGTACTGACTGGCATATTCAAGGCTTTGGATATCTTCTTATATCCTTTTCCATCTTTGTAAAATGTCATTACCTTGTTATGCAGGTCTTTTGACTGTTCTTTTCTACTTCCTCATGGCTCGTTGTTTACCCTGCTTAGTGCAGCCGTGTGAGGGCTACAAACTCATTGATTAATTATACACAGACACCAATTGTGATTTAAAAAGCCACCAATGTGGGAAATTTAACCTTTAATTGCCATTTTAACCTGTGTCACCTTCTGTGTCTGTACCAAGGCTAAACATTCCAGGGTATGTAAATTTTTTATCAGGGCCATTTGGGTGATTTCTTTTACCATTTTGATTTAAAAACGATGTGATAATAAATGGCTTCATGTGATTGCTATCCTTAAATAAAAGACAACTTTTTGGCATGATCAGCCATATTTTCAATATTAATGCCAAAATTTCACAATTTCTGCCAGGGCATGCAAAATTTTTGAGCACAACTGTGTGTGTGTGTGTGTATGTATATATATATATATATATATATATATATATATATATATATATACACATATAAAATCAATAATAACAAACCAATGGGACTCACTCAGATATGTAACAATATTTTAGATATATATTATAATTTCAAGTCCTGAGCTACTAGCCAGGCCTCAAGGATTACTCACCTCCAGTTGCCCCAGCCAACCCCTACCCTGCCCCACCCTAATTCTGCCCTTATAAATTATCTCATGAAATTACACTAAAATGTTTTATGCAGAATTAATCTAAAAAATATATATGAACAACAACTTTGTCCAGGCCCATCAGTGCAGCCTCACCTGTGCCCAACAATGCAGCCTGCCCGTGTCCAGCAATGCAGCCTATCTGTGCAGGGGAAGAGAGGAGGGGAATTGCTGGCCAGATAATCAGAGTGTCTTACATCAGTGTCTCCAGTGGAGTCCCTCCTTACATCAGTGTCCCCAGCGGAGTGACTCTTTACATCAGTGTCCCCAGTGGAGTTCCTTCCTTGATCAGGTGTCCCTATGTGTCTTTGCAGGTCTTGTTTCCCTGTGTTCAGTGGAGGGACCTCCGATCTGTGCAGCTAACTGGCTTCAGTGTAAAAGAGAATCGCCTACTTGTACACTGAAGAGAGAGAAGCCAATTGACTGCATGGATCGGAGGCCCCTCCCCTCTCAACTGAACACAAGGGGAAAGAACCTGCTAGCTGGAAAGAGATCTCACAGCGGCAGCCATATTTTTGGAGCCAGAAGCTGCAGTGCCAAAAACAGTCCTGACTTCCCGGGACAAAAGCAAAATCCTGGGATTTTGATCGGGATGGCCTCAGATCGGGACAAGGGTCCAACAATCAGGATTGTCCTGGGAAAATCTGGACTGTTGGCAAGTATGCCAGTCTGTACTGTCTAGCCTCCATCTTAAAACTGTATTTTTACTTTCTTTATTAGATCATCCCTTGTGAAAAGGTAATTTACTTTTGTAACACCTGCCCCACCCCTTTTTGATTGTAAGCTACTAAGAGCAGAGTCCTCCTAATCCTGTTATATCAAATTGTATTGTAACTGTACTGTGCTCCTTTTATATTTAAAGCCCTGAAAAAACTATTGCCGCTATATACAGCAAATCCTGTATAATAATGACTATGATTTCCACTATAAAAATGGAATGAAACATTTCTGCTTTACCTGTCTGCTCGTGTGACCTTTTTTTTTTTAAAGCAATATACACGAGTGGAAAATTATTTCATGCTTAGGGCAACTTATTTAATAATCATCAACTTGTAATAAACGCCTTTGTCATATTGCAAATGTAGAAAGTGTGTTTTTTTTTTTTTTTTTGCAGGTTCCGTTGATCCCTGGGTTTTCTTGGCTAAAACCGTGCATTTCCACATTGGATATTGTATATATTGGTTTGCGTGATCTTGATTCAGCTGAACAGTAAGTTTGATAGTAATGAACTATCATTTGGCCATACATTATACATTTTTCTTATTCCATTTCCTTAGATTTACCTTCAACTATGTAGTGCAAGGGCCTACCTGAGTGCATACAAATTGAAAGTGTTTAGGACTGACCTCATATTACATGGTTTTAGTGAATCTAAAGGAAAATTGTACAAGAAAACGGTACAGTACAATATATGTCCAGCCTAAATTAAAGGGGTTGTAAAACCTTGTGCTTTTTCACCTAACTGGATCCTATGCATTAAGGTGAAATCCTAAAGCACTCCCGTTTTATTCACCTGAGCCCTTCGATCCCTTGGTGGAGAGGTGCACTTCCTCTCTGCCAGGGGTTCTCGGCTTTTGATTGGATAGATTGATAGCAGCACAGCCATTGGCTAGCGCTGTTGTCAATCAAATCCAATGACGTGGTGGCAGGGCCGAGTCCTGCATTCTGTGTCTATAGATGCAAA
Organism: Lithobates pipiens; assembly: GCF_037356315.1. Taxonomy (NCBI): domain Eukaryota; kingdom Metazoa; phylum Chordata; class Amphibia; order Anura; family Ranidae; genus Lithobates; species Lithobates pipiens. Next base: position 160,472,881 of record NW_027507791.1, read on the forward strand.
TTCTGGACTCAGGAGCGCTCCCGCAAGGTAGCCCCCCCCCCCAGGAGAGCGCTTCTCCCAGGGCATTTACCGATGTGAGGAGGAGCTGCGAGTGCCGTTGGGGGACCCCAGAAGATGATGATTGGGGCCACACTGTGCAAAACGAAATGCACAGTGGAGGCAAGTATGAATTGTTATTTAAAAAAAAACAAAGGTTTAGTGTCACTTTAAGGCTGGCCATACATTGTACTATACAGTTTTCTTGTACAATTTTCCTTTAGCTTCACCAAAACCATGTAATATGAGGTCAGACCTAAACACTTTCAATTTGTATGCAATCAGGTAGTCCCTTGCACTACATAGTTGAAGGTAAATCTAAGGAAATGGAATAAGAGAATTGTATAATGTATGGCCAGCCTAAGTTTGGGGGAACTCCAGGAACTTAGGCTGGCCATACATTATACAATTTTCTTATTCCCTTTCTTAACCACTTCCCACCCGGCCAATGCATATATACGGCCGGGTGGGAGCCGTCTACTCCTGATAGGACGTTCAGGAACGTCCTTCAGGAGTAGCGGGATCGCGCGCGCGCGTGCCCGCGCAGCGGCGCGATCCCGATGTGCTCGTGTCACCCGGACACGGCACATCTCAGATCGGCAGGAGGGCTCTGTGATGTAAACAAACAGCCGGTTGCTAGGCAATCGGCTCTCCTCTCCTCACACGGAAGTCACCGCTGAGGAGAGGAGAGCAGAACGCTGCAGCCGGCTGATGATCAGTGAGTATGGGCTGCTTTTTACAGCTTTTTACTCACTGATCATCAGTGTAGTGTAAACACACAACACACCACACAGTACAAACACAGTCCCCACATATGTCCCCAAAACACACATGTCCCCAAAACATACATGTCCCCAAATAATAAAAACACATGTCCCTAATAATAAAAACATGTCCCCCACATATGTCCCACTAAAATCACATGTCCCAATGATTATCTGCAAACATATGTACGTGATCACCTGCACACATATGTACATGATCATTTGCGTACATATGTCCGTGATCACACAAACCAATTATTATACACTTAACGGAATTTTTTTTACCAAAAACATGTAGCAGAATACATTTTGGCTTAAATTTATGACAAAATTTGATTTTATTGGATTTCTTTTCAAATAGAAAAAAGAAAATATTGTTTTTTTTCCAAATTTCCGCTATTTTTGCGCTTATATCGCAAAAAAAAAAAAAACAGAGTCGTGAATAAATAACACCAAAATAAAGGCTGGGAAGGAAGGGGGTGAAAGTGCCCTGTATTGTAGTGGTTAAAGAGGAACTGCAGTCTGCTCACATAATTTGTAATAAAAACATATTTGCCATTCTGAAGCTTGCCTCCAACCACTTTGCATATTATTTTATATATACTGTGATTCTGTACTTGCCAAATATGCTGCAGAAATCTCCCTCCACTAAGTCTGGCTGCATCCATTTTAACTGTGGGCAGCTGAAGCTGCTGCCTTTTCACTTCCTAGATTTACACAGACACACACCTTCAGCTCTGCTGCCCTACAGCTCTCATTGGCCCTATTATGACTCAGGGAGCTGTGCATGATGTCATAAGCCTAGGCTAATGACCAGACAAGAAACAAGTGGGCTGTATAAAGTTTTTCCTGGCAGAAAAAAATGTTTTACTGTCCAAAGTTAAAACAACAAGGGCAGAAGATTTAATAGATGGAAAGTTGAAAAGTAGTTTATATTTCATATCTGTGTAGATGTAAATGTCATTAGTCTGAACAGGTGAATACTTTAGGAAGCAATTACAAAAGTGTATCTTCGCTTGCCTTAGACAATGTAAAGTCATATTTTACATGTTGCAAAATGCATAAATGTAGCGGCCATAACCCTTGCAGGGCGGCCTTGACTTATTGGGCTTACCAGTTACCTCCTCTTGGTCTGTTCTTCCACGTCTAGGGGTTCCCAGGGTTGATACCCAACAAATAGTCCATTTGAAAGGTTTTATTTTGCTGTAATAGCATCCAATAACACAGTCTCTTGTGGGAACAGAGGGCACAGGTGAGGAACTCAGGCACCTTGAACTGCAGGTGAATATTTTGAAAAGGATGGAATGTATGTGTTCATGGGTGGGATAGATGATGGATAATACGATGAAAATAGTAACGTACATTGTCAGAGGACTGAACTTATCCCAAAAAAGGGATTTTGTGCCAGGAACGATCCATAAATTACCAGGCTATGAGTATGACCAATGGTTTCATGCACTCTCTCCAATACCAAGAGCCAGAGGGGTATCCATAGCATTCAAGAAAACATGCCCAATGAAATGTGAGAAGACATATGTAGATCCAAAAGGAAGATACTTATTTATAAAGGGAAGGTTACAGGGATTATATTACACTTTTGCGGCTATATACGCGCCAAACAATGGAACAGCTGAATTTTTAGTAAAGATGATGAAAACATTTTATACGTTTAAGGAAGGATGCGTGGTATTAGGAGGGGACTTTAACATAATCCTGGATCATAAATTAGACTCAACATCCGAGAAAAAGGGCTCCTCATATAAAGCACTGAAATCAGTGAAAAAATATATAAAACAAACACATTTGGTAGATTGCTGACGTGTATATAATGAAGGTGTAAAAGACTACAGTCATTCCTCTAAAACTCATAAAGTCTATTCTAGACTAGATATGTTCATGGTAGATCAGTATTATCTAGAATATGTAAAAGGGATAATTTCTATCTTGGACCACGCACCAGTGGCAATGAAGTTTCAGCTAGTAATGAGTGGTAAACGGGAAAGGATATGGAGACTAAATGAAACCTTGGATGATAAACAGATAGCGGAAGATATTCATAATAAAAGAGTGAGCTATTTTAAAGAAAATATATCAGGAGAAGTGGCGGAGCAAATGATATGGGTAGCCCATAAGGCGGTGGTGAGGGGGGCACTAATAGCACATGGCTCACGAGTTAAAAAGGAAAAAAAAAAGGAGATGGAAGATCTAGCCAGAAAGATACAGGAGCTAGAAACAAAACATAAAGAGTTCCCATCCAGAAGAGGCTTGACAGCTCGAAAGATTGAGAGGAGACCTTATTTATTACATAGACAGGAAGATTAAAAACAAATATAGATTCCTGGCACATAGATTCTATGAGTATGGGAATAAATGTGGCAAATTATTAGCTAATCAATTAAAAAAACAACAGGAATCCTCCCATGTTCATAGTATAAAAAACGGGGATAAACAGATAATAGATACCAAATCCATAGGAAAAGAATTTGAAAATTTTTATAAGAATTTATATAATATAAAAGGGGCAATATCAGGGATGGAGGAAGGAGAACGAGGAAAAGAAATAAGAGAATATATCAAGGAGTCCCTACTTCCATCCCTGCCTCCGGAGACGGTGGAGAAATTGGAAGAAGAGATATCTGTGGAGGAAATAAAGAAAGCTATAGAAAATCTACCTAATGGGAAGAGTCCAGGACCAGATAGATTTACAAGCATTTATTATAAAAAATACAAAGATGTCCTGGTTATACCATTAAGCAAATAGTTTACTCAGATAACAACTGAAAATCTGTTACCCCCAGAAGCATTGCTAGCCTTTCTGACAGTTATACCCAAACAAGGGAAGGACCCGGGACAATGTGCCAATTATAGACCCATATCGCTTTTAAATACAGAAACAAAGTTACTAGCCAAGATTTTAGCCACAAGATTACAAGAGAAAATCACACGGGTGGTACATATTGATCAGACCAGATTTATGCCAGGTAGAGAAACCAGAGATAATACTATTATTTACTGCAGTTCAGAGTATATAGTGCTGTCCATATAGTATATAGAATGCAGTTCAGAGTATATAGTGCAGTCAGTGTAGTGTATATATAATACAGTGTAGGGTATATAGTGCAATGCAGAGTATATAATACAGTGCATTGAAGTGGTTAAGGGGAACCATATGACAGAATTATGAACCAAAATCCATACTAGGCCCTTTGGGTCAGTGTCCATCAAGGCTGCATATCAATGCTCATCAGTGCTGTTTATCAGTGCTGTCTATTAGTGCCACCCATTAATGCTGCCAATCAGTGCAGCCTATCAATGGCAATACATGATTTATGGAAGAAGTGCTGAAAGTAATAGGGCTGGGTGAGAGAATGATGGGATGGGTGATGGCTTTATACTCAGGTCCAAGGGCAAGAGTAAAGGTGAACGAGGCATTATCAGAAAGGTTTGATATATTGAATGGAACAAGGCAGGGATGTCCCCTGTCCCCAATTCTATTCTCCTTAGTATTAGAACCATTTTTATGTAGAATTAGAAGCAATGGGAAGATAAGGGGAATAGAAATGAGAGATAGAGAATATAAAGTCTCAGCATATGCTGATGATTTTTTACTATCCCTGGTGAATCCACAAAACTCTATAGAAGAGGTAATGCAGGAAGTGAAGAGATATGCAGAAAAATCAATGTTACTGCCCATACAGGTCCCATCAGCCCTACGAGTGGCCATACAAAATAACTATCTGTTTATATGGAATAAGAGGTCTTTATTTTATTTAGGAGTTCACATATCAGCAGATGTAAAAGCACTGCTTGAACAAAATTATAGTCCTTTATTAATAAAAATAGAAGAAGATCTTAAGAGATGGAAAGGTCACACTTTGACACTGTTGGGGAGGGTAAATGCACTGAAAATGAATGTAATGCCCCGGCTATTGTACGTACTATATACACTACCCATCCCGTTACCCCAAAAGTTTAAAAAAAATATATGTAAGATATTCCTAGCATTTATCTGGGAAAATGGAAGGGCAAGAATAGCCCACAAAATCCTATGCAGAGGGAAGGATGAAGGGGGTGTGGGAAACTCTGCTTTAAACGTCTGCACAACTTTATTCCTGACCTGGGATGATCTGGTGTGTTCCTTGGCCTTCATGATGCTGTTTGTTCACTAAGGTTCTCTAACAAACCTCTGAGGGCTTCACAGAATAGCTGTATTTATACGGAGATTAAACTATTTACTAATTAGACTATAAATATGGACAGGGATAAAAGTAGGGGAGGGGATTATAATGGTGCCAAAGAGTACGTCAACACAATTATGTAAAAACTTGGACAATATACTTTATTATAAATACATAATACAAAAAACCGAAAGAAACAAACCTAAATTAACAAGAACTAATGCAGACGAGTACATTGCAGATACATTTTGATAAATAGGCCAGAGAGAATACAGGCCCTAGGTTCAGAATATCAGCTACTACATGTTTGGAGAAACATGTAGGAGCTGATATTCTGAACCCTGGGCCTGCATTCTCTCTGGTTTATTTATCAAAATGTATCTGCAATGTACCTGTCTGCATTAGTTCTTGTTAATACAAAAAAAAATAAAGAAACAAACATAAATTATCTATTTATAATAAAGTATATTGTGCAAGTTTTACATAATTGTGTCGACATACTCTTTTGCACCGTTATAATCCCCTCCCCTACTTTTATCCCTGTTCATATTTCTTGTTTAACTAACTTATAGGGATGAGGTACCGTATATTTTGAGGTTCTTACAGCCACACCCCCTTTTTTCTATTTACTAATTAGGTGAGTTCTGAAGGCAATTGGTTCCACTAGATTTTAGTTAGGGGTATCAGAGTAAAGGGGGGCTGAATATGAATGCTCGCCACACTTTTCAGATATTTATTCGTAAAAAATTTGGAAAAGCATTTATCATTTTCCTTCCACTTCACAATTATTTGCCACTTTGTGTTGGTCTATCACATAAAATCCCAATAAAATAAAATGATGTTTTTGGTTGTAACGTGACCAAATTTGGAAAATGTCAAGGGGTATGAATACTTTTTCAAGGCACTGTATATGGACACATTGAACTATTATTTTAATGTTGGTCTTGCAGAAACATGAGTTTGGTCATGATATACACTCACCAGCCACTTTTTAGGTACATCTTGCTAGTACCTGGTTGGACCCCCATTTTGCCTTTTAAAACTGCCTTAATTCTTCATGGCATAGATTCAACAAGATGTAGGAAACATTCGGCAGAAATGTTGATCAATATTGACATGATAGCACCATGCAGTTGCTGCATTTTTGTCCGCTGCAAATCCATGAAGCGAATCTCCCGTTCTACCACATCCCAAAGGTGATGTGACATGGTGAATTATCCTGCTGGAAGTAGCCTTTAGAAGAAAGGTACACTCTAGTCATAAAGGGATGGACATGGTCAGCAACAGTAAACGATGCTCAGTAGTACTAAGGGTCCACAAGTGTGCCAAGATATGCCACACCATTACCCCACCAGCCTGAACCATTGATTAAAGGCAGGATGGACCCATGTTTTCATGTTGTTTATGCCAAATTCTGAGCCTACCATTCTGAATGCTGCAGCTGAAATCAAGACTCATCAGACCAGGTAACATTTTTCCAATCTTCTATTCTCCAATTTTGGTGAGCCTGTGTGAATTGTATCCTCAGTTTCCTGTTCTTAGCTGGCAGGAGTGGCACCTGGTGTGGTATTATGCTGCTGTAGCCCATCTACTTCAAGGTTTGATGTGTTGTGCATTCAGAGATGGTATTCTGTATACCTTGGATGTAATGAGTGGTTATTTGAGTTACTGTTGCCTTTCTATCATTTTGAACCAACCCGTCCTTTCTCCTGACATCAACAAGGCATTTTCCTCCACACATCTGCCGCTCACTGGATATTTTCTCTTTTTCTGGATAAACCCTAGAGATGATTGTGTGTGAAGATCCCAGTAGATCAGCAGTTTATACAACAGAAATACTCAGACCAGCCAATCTGGCACCAACAACCAATGCCACATTCAAAGTCACTTACAGTATATACTCCTGTATAAGCCGATTATTTCAGCACATTTTTTATGCTAAAAATGCCCCCCTCGGCTTATACTCAAGTGAGACATGGCTGACAGGATGGGAGGAAGGAAGGGATGGGTGCAGGAGAGCCCCATGGCTGCACTTGCTTTTGGAACATGTGAGATTTTATTGGGCTGACATCTGGCTATTTGCTGCCCCCTTCCCCCTTTGGTAAATTCCTGCATGTGCACCCCTCATGCGTCCTGCACAAGAGCTGAGAGTGGGACAAGGAACACAACCTAACAAGTAAAGGCTGTTCTACAAGTAAGGGGGGGTTGTGTATATGTGGGTGTGTCTGTTTACGTGTGTGTGCCTATGTACATGTGTGTGTCTTTGTACATGTGTGTGCCTGTGTAATTTACCAGTAGCTGCTGCATTTCCCTCCCTAGGCTTATATTCGAGTCAATACATTTTCCCAGTTTCTTTGTGGAAAAATGAGATGCCTCGGCTTATATTTGGGTCGGCGTATATACGGTAAATCCCCTTTCTTTCCCATTCAGATGTTCGGTTTTAACTTTAGCAAGGCGTCCTCCTCACATCTAGATGCCTAAGTGCATTGAGTTGCTGCCATGTAATTGGCTGATTAGCAATTTGTGTTACCAAGCAATTGAACAGGTGTACCTAATATAGTGGCCGGTGAGTGTAAGTTGCCGTTCACAATGTTTGTAAAGTACTGCATGGCAATGATGTGAGTTTTTATATACATATATATATATATATATACATACACACACACACACACACATTATTGACACTTGTGGGAACACAGGAGGTGTGGGCAGCAGTATTGACACTAGTTTAATATTGATTCTATTATTTATCTGATTATTTTTTTTTTTGTTCATATCTTTTTATATATACAGTGTGTGTATAAAAAAAAATGTGTATATGTATATATATATATATATATATATATATATATATATATATATATATATATATATATATATATATATATATATATAAAATATTTAACTATTTAAACACAATTCACTCCCTTATATTGATTGTGCTGAGGTTTCTTTTGATTCAAATGTAAGGAAATGCTGAAAAAGCCTTTAAGAAGGATCGATACGTTTATTGCAGAATGGTTTGAACCTTTGCTTGATCCATGCCCATCCCAGAGTCCAAAATAATGTAGTGCAAAAAATTGACTTCAGAGGTATGGAACTTACATTTTGGACAGCTTGACATATCGAGAAGTCTGGAGGGAACCAAGCAGACATGTGTACAGTGGAATTTCACTCTCTCAATCTACATGCCTATCTTCTAATGCAGCAGCACCTATTATCCCCCAATTTACAGCCAAACCAGGAATTCAGGTAGAAACTGAAAATTGTACATCTCTTCAGTTTTTTTCACAGATTTATTACATTGTAAAGTAGGCCAATGCAATCTGTATGCCCAGCAGTAGGCATGAGCCAAACACCCCCCGGTTCACACCAGAACCTGCGAATGGACCGCAAATTTGCGCAAACTTTAGAACCCCGTTAAAGTCTATGGGACTCAAACATTCGAAATCAAAAGTGCTAATTTTAAAGGCTAATATGCAAGTTATTGTCCTAAAAAGGGTTTGGGGACCCGAGTCCTGCCCCAGAGGACATGTATCAATGCAAAAAAAAAGTTTTAAAAATGGCCGTTTGTTCAGCAGCACTGATTTTAATGATGCTTAAAGTGAAAAAAAAAGTTAAATATTACTTTAACCACTTAAGGACCGCCGCATGCCAATGTACGTCATCACAATGGCATGTACAGGCACAAGCACGTACATGTACATGCTTGCCTTGAAGCAGGTGGGGGGTCCAATCGGACCCCCTCCCGCTGGATGCGGCAGTCCGTTTCACTTCAGGAGCGATCCGGGATGAGGGAATGGCCGTTGGTTTCTGGCCATCCCCTCTTGATCGCTCCTGGCGAATGAGAAGCTTCCTCCCACTGTGTATAGTAAACACAGGCAGGGAGGAAGTGATGTCATTCTCCTCGGGGCGGTCTTTTTGACCGGACTACGAGGAGAAGAGTGAAAGTAAGTGTGCACCAACACTACACTGACATGTAGGTACACATAGGCACACAAACCCCCCCCATATACTACCCAATAATGGTTTTAACTCCCCGATTGCCCCTAGTTAACCCTTTCACCAGCGATCACCGTATAAGTGCCACTGGTGACGCTGGTTAGCCAGTTAGTTATTTAGGTTCCCCGTCAGGTTTTTATATAGCGCCAGAGACCCCCATTCACTACCTAATAAAGATTTTAACCCCCTGATTGCCCCTAGTTAACCCTTTCACCAGTGATCACCGTATAAGTGTTACGGGTAACTCTGGTTAGTTTGCTTTTTATAGCATCAGGGCACCCACCATTTATTACCCAATAAAGGTTTAACCCCCTGATCACCCGGCGGGTGATATCAATTAGGTTTTAGGGTCAGGGTCTGCGTCGCCCCAGGCAGCCCTAGGTTAGTGCCCGTACCGCTAACACCCACGCGCAAAGCATACACCTCCCGTAGTGGTATCGAATCTGAACAGATCAATATCTGATCTAATCAGATCTATACTAGCGTCCCCAGCAGTTTAGGGTTCCAAAAAAACGCATTGTTAGCGGGATCAGCCCAGATACCTGCTGGCACCTGCGTTTTGCCCCTCCGCCCAGCCCAGCCAAGTGCAGTATCGATCGATCACTGTCACTTACAAAACACTAAACACATAACTGCAGCGTTTGCAGAGTCAGGCCTGATCCCTGCAATCGCTAACAGTTTTCTTTGTAGCGTTTTATATTTAAATCCGGAAGGCAGTGCTTGGTTTTCGGGGTCCCGTACATAGCTAGACTCCCAAAAAGTCCCCCACATGTGGTATCTCCGTACTCGGGAGAAGCAGCAGAATTTATTTTGGGGTGTAATTTCACTTATGCCCATAGCATGTGTGAGCAATATATCATTTAGTGACAACTTTGTGCAAAAAAAAATAAAATAAATTGTAATATTCCTGCAACTTGTGGCAAAATATAAAATATTTCATGGACTCAACATGCCTCTCAGTAAATAGCTTGGGGTGTCTACTTTCCAAAATGGGGTCATTTGGGGGGGGGTTGTGCTATTTTGGCAGTTTATGGCCTTGAACCTGTGATAGGTAGTGAGGAGTGAAATCAAAAATTTGCACCCTTAGAAATCCTGAAGGCAGTGATTGGTTTTCGGGGTGCCGTACGCGGCTAGACTCCCAAAAAGTCCCACATATGTGGTATCCCTGTACTCAGGAGAAGCAGCAGAATATATTTTGGGGTGCAATTCCACATATAACTATGGCATGTGTGAGCAATATATCATTTAGTGACAACTTTTTGTAAACTTTTTTTTTTTGTGTCATTATTCAATCACATGGGACAAAAAAAAATATTCAATGGGCTCAACATGCCCCTCAGCAATTTCCTTGGGGTGTCTACTTTCCAAATTGGGGTCATTTGGGGGGGTTTGTACTGCCCTGCCATTTTAGCACCTCAAGAAATGAGATAGGCAGTCATAAATTAAAAGCTGTGTAAATTCCAGAAAATGTACTCTAGTTTGTAGACGCTATAACTTTTGCGCAAACCAATAAATATTCGCTTATTGACATTTTTTTTTACTAAAGACATGTGGCTGAATAAATTTTGCCCTAAATGTATGACTAAAATTGAGTTTATTCGATTTTTCTTATAACAAAAAGTAGAAAATATAATTTTTTCTCAAATTTTCGGTCTTTTTCCATTTATATCGCAAAAAGTAAAAATCGCAGAGGCAATCAAATACCATCAAAAGAAAGCTCTATTTGTGGGAAGAAAAAAGTGCGAAATTGTTAAAAGACCTCTGGTCCTTAGGCTGTTAATTGGTCTGGGGCTGAAGTGGTTAAATATCATGCCTGGGGGGTGTCTATAGTATGCCTGTGAACTGGCACGTGTTTCCCGTATTTAGAACAGTCCCTGCACAAAATGACATTTCTAACGGAAAAAAAGTCATTTAAAACTGCTTACGGTTTTAATGTAATATCTGTTCCCGGCAATATGGATGAAAATCAATGAGAAAATGGCATGGGTACCCCCCGCCCATTACCAGCCCCTTTGGGTCTTGTATGAATATTAAGGGGAACCCCGTACCCAATTAAAAAAAAGGAAAGGCGTGGGGCCCCCAGGCCCTATATACTCAGAACAGCAGTATACAGGCAGACCGAAGCAAACAAGACAGGGACAGCATCAGTGTAGAGGAGACACGTTTTTCCCATATCAAATCTTACAGGACAGAATTTCCCATCCTAGGGGTAGATTTCATCTCACTTCCTGTTGTCTCCTTCCATTTGCAAGTAGAAGACGTTTGTAAATTGGATGTTTGAAAGTAGAGGTCTGCCCTATATGCTCTGCAGAAATTTGGGCCTACGGTGTTGGTGTTGCCACAACACGGTAAGCCCTCAAAGTGACCCTTGGTGGGCGCTGGAACGCCCTGCTGTGAACTATTATATCAAGAATTGTAATTACATGCCATTGTTGAACAGTGGTAGAAAAATTGGGCCTTAGGCACTGGTGCCACAACACTGCAACACCTCACAGAAACTGTAGTTGGAGAGCAGGAATGAGCCCTGCTGTAAAGTATTGCATTAAAAATTGTAATTACACGCCCCTGTTAAACAGGGGCTGAAAAATTGGGCCTTAGCCACTGGTATCAAAAAAAAATATTCAGTTACATCAGCATCAGGTGCTTGGTAGCTGGTGGTGATCGAAGACTGATTCATTTTTATGAAGGTCAGTCGATCAACCGAGTTGGTGGACAGGTGCACCCTGTGATCGGTTACAAAGCCTCCAGCTGCACTTAATGTGCGTTCCAAAAGAACGCCGGATGCAGGACAGGCCAGTAGCTCAATTGCATACTGTGCAAGCTCTGGCCAGCGATCCATCCTTAAGACCCAGTAACCCAGAGGATTTTCGGTGGGAAAGGTGTCCAAGTCTGATCTTGCCCCTAGGTATTCCTGCACCATGTAAATCAGACGCTGGCAATGGTTGCTGGAACCGATCATACTTTGGGGCTGCGAAATAAAAAATTGTCTGAACGCATCGGTCAAACGGCCACCTTCTCCACCGCTCCTTCTGTGACTGACCGAAGCCTCAACAACATGTTGTCCAGGGCCAGGAATTTGTAACCTCCCAGTCTCTGGGAACGCGTTGCACAGACCATTCTGCAAGGCCTCCTGAAGATATTTCATCCTCTGCTCCCTCTGCAATGGCAAGATAAGGTCCGCAATCTTACCCTTGTAACGTGGATCAAGGAGGCTTGCCAGCCAGTAATGATCCCTCTCCTTGATGCGACTAATATGAGGATTCTTCCGCAGGCTTTGCAGAATCAGGGAGGGCATGCAGCGTAGGTTAGCTGAGGCATTCGGTCCGGAGTCCTCTGAGTCACTAAGGATGACATGATACGCAGCCACCTCCTCCCAGCCACGTACAAGTCCATGGGTTTCTTGGGACTGTAAATGATCCCTAAAAGACTGCTGCTGATGCTGAGTGCCAGGCTCCACCTCCATGCTGACACAATCCTCCTCCTCATCCTCTTCCTGTGTGATGGGTGGGCCAGCAGGAACACTGTCTGGATAAAGGGAGCCTTGAGAAGTAACAAAGTCCTCCTCTTCCTGCCTCTGATCTGCCTCAAGTGCCCTCTCCATTATTCCACGCAATATCAAAATAGAAAAAAAAGGATTAGATACCGCGCTAAATACAAAATAAATAAATCACTAAAAATATAGCTGCAGCTCAAATTTGTAAGATATCTACAAACACCATAACCAAAACATAGAATATAGCTGTGCATAAAGTAATGTAATAATATATGACAATAAATGACACTGAAAAATCACCATAATATAAAATCATACTCACGAATGAACATGTGACTAAATAAATGTGTAATACGTGATAACAATAATAAATCCTAATAAAATAAAGTAATTATATCAAAAGTCCAGTGAATGAAGTGAAAATGGTGACCTAATCAAATTCTTCTGTGCAAACAGAAACACCAGTGCTTGTGAACCTCCACCACACAACATATGCGCTTAAAAGAGGGTAAGCGATACAGGGGCTGTAGTATTAAATCTGTGGCATCAAATCAACCTCCAGACATCCATGGCAGGAATCGGCTGTGGTTAAAATGAGGACAAGCCGATGGGGCGTGGCTTGGCGCGCATCAGGAATGGCCGCTTGAGACAAGAGCTCCAGGAGACCCACAGCCCGAAAGCTCTCCCTTCGGTCTATTTTAAGCCGCATCATGCTGAAATCAGCTCGCCACCACACCGGGACGGGAACGGGAGCTCGCCGTCAATCCGGGACCCCCCACACTCGTAGTATCCAGGATATTTTCTCCTCACAGGCCCGAGCAGGCGGCAGCACCCCTTCTAAGATGGCGCTGCCACGAGGCGAGGAGGATGACCTCAGTGATGGCTCCCTGTCTACAGCCGAAGACCCGGTAAGCGGGCTGGGGAACCCCAATCACCCACTCACGCTAGGAGACATGACATCAATTGCATCTGATAACAATAATATGCTTTTCTCCGCAATTACTGATCTTAAGGCTGACTTGCTATCTCTCACAGAGAAGATGTCTACCCTGGAGAAAGCTGAGAGCAAGAGGGACAGGACTGTACGCAGACTGGAGGCTACGGCAGCCTCACATGCGGTCCACTTAATTAACATTAATAGACACCTGGAGGACCTTGATAATAGGGGGAGGAGGTGTAATATTCGGGTGAGGGGGATCCCGGAAACTGTAGGTCCTGATCAGATTACTTCGGCTCTGAGGTCAGTGTTTAATAACCTGCTGGAAAACCCTATTGATTCCCCCATTGACTTTGTACGAGCGCATAGGGCCTTGAGAGCTAGGTCCCTGGATTCAGCCCCTCCCCGAGATGTTATCTGCTGCCTCCAGAGTTTTCAGCTGAAGGAGGAAATTCTAAGTCAAGCCAGAAAAAACGACCGGATTGTATTCAATGAAGCGGAGATTTCGTTGTTTCAAGACTTGTCGCCTATAACCCTGCAAAACAGACGGGCGTTACGACCGTTACTAGAAGCCCTTCGTGAGAGAGGCATCGTTTATAAATGGCGCTTTCCCTTCGCCTTGCAAGCTACATTGGAGGGGAGGCAGTTTCTACTTCGGATGCCAGAAGATCTTCCGGATTTTTGTGCTGGCCTACATATCCCTTGTGTTGACTTGCCGGAATGGTATGTTGAGTTTAAACTCCCCCAACCCGAGCTCAGTCCTCTTGGCACCCCTTTGTCCTCACCGGCTAAACCTCCGCAGAAGAGGAGCAAAGTCGGGCAGCGTTCCTCCAGGGAGGGATCTCGCGCACCCCAACCCTCCAGGCAGTCCAGGAATCGTGATCGCACCTGAAGAGATGCTGACTGGACAGTGGAAAATTTTTACCTCTTTTCCCCTCTTCATTTCTTTTTGTTTTTGACCATTTGCACTTTGTTGTCGGGTTCTTTGCCCCGAGGGGTAAATATTTGCTGTTCCCTTGTTACTTTTGCAATTAACTTGCAGACACTGATCCTAACAGCTCCTCTTTCTTGCCCACCCCTCCCCCTCCTGGTGGGCACATATGTGTCTCCCCCCCCCCTTTTTTTTTTTTTCCGAAGGTTATTTCGCACGTTTGGCTGACGCTACTTAGGGCGCTGGGTCTCCGTATTGGTTGCTTATTCACCTGTTATTTTAGTACTTTCAATTTTGGTTCACATCAGTGATCTATTTGCTCTGTTTAAGCTGTAGTTTACATTCCTTGTGTGGAGTTCCTCCCACGTACCCCACAAGCGGCCCGCAGGGCACTTTGGTGTTGCCTTGCGGTTTGCCCGCACATTGTTTTTGCCTGTAGCCGCAGTGAGCGCAGGCCGTATCTTGCCTTTTTGTGATATTTCCCCTTCGGGGGGCTACCTGTTTCCTCCTCTTTCCTGTCTCTGACTTTCCTTTCTCTATCTTTTCCTCTGAGGTTCTGTCCTCCTCTCACCTCTATTTCTCTTCCCTTTCCGCGGGCCGGGTGGTTCCGGGGAGCAAACGCACGAGAACTCATGGCCTACGCGGAGTTGGGAACCAGACCGACATTGGTCTCCCACAACGTCCGCGGCCTTAACATCCCGGAGAAGCGCACCTCAGTCCTCAGGGAGCTAGGCAAGGTTGGCCCCCTATTTGTCTATTTGCAAGAGACACATTTTATCCGTCACTCGCACCCTAAACTTTGGCACAAGAACTACCCTCAGGCATTCTATGCTTCGAATTCTCAAGCTAAGACTAAAGGAGTTGCCATTTTAATCCATAGAGCAGCGGGGTTCGCGGTTACACAACTGTTAGCTGACCCTGACGGCAGGTACATATTTGTTAAGGGGACATGGGGCAACATTCCGCTGGCCAATGTGTATTTCCCCAATAGTGCACACAAATCCTTTTGCAGACATCTTTTTTTTTTTTTTTTTTTTTTTAAATTCTTTATTTATATCCAATTTTTTTTCATAACAAAATAAATACATGTATGAAAAGGAGAGGGAACATATTCATACATATACAATATATACAACACCAGAAGAAAAAAGATTATTAGTTTAAACCTACTCCATTGTAAACTTAAAATACCACTCTACTCTCCCCCTCACACCCCCCCCCCTGCCCACCCCGCCCTTACCTTGTAGAATCGCTAGTGGGTTACCTCTTAGTGACCGTTATTTCTAACCGGGTAATATTTTCTTCTAAAGTTTATTGTGTAATTTCCTCCACATATCTCCAAGACAATTTAAATTCTTCCCACGATGCCCATTTATTTGGGCCTCCCTCTTCTGCTAATAAGTCAACATCCCCTTCGTTATAATTTTCTATTTTTTGTATTTCATTTATACGGAAAATCCAATCCGATATTTTAGGGCTCTCATTTTCTCTCCATTTTTTTGGGATTAAATTTTTGGCGGTGTCTAACAGGATTGGAATTAATGAGGTTTTATATTGCTTTATGGGTTCATCTGTCCCATGGAATAGGACAATCCACGGATCTTCTCTTATTTCCTTTTTTGTTACAACTTTAATTATCTCTAAGATTTTTCTCCAGTAAGTTTTAATAATGGGGCAGTCCCACCAAATGTGGGCCATAGTCCCAGTTTTTTTACACCCACGCCAGCAATCCGCAGATTGCTCTAGTCCCATTTTGGCCATTTTATCGGGTGTCGCATACCACCTTGCAAGGCACTTGTAGTTCGTTTCTATCAATTTATTATCTACTATCCCCAAGTGAATTAGTTTAAAAATCTTGTTACGAGTTTGTGTGCTACATTGTGACCCCAGCTCTAATTCCCACTTTTGGAAGTATGGTGGGTCCTCCAATTCGTCCCCCTCAGAAAGAATCTTATATAAAAGCGTAATATTTTTTTTTGATTTTTCTCTCAGACATAGACGCTCCAGGGGTCTCAGTTCCTCTTCACTACGGATTGGCTGAGGTAAATTTGAAATGAAGTGGCTAAGTTGGAGGAACCGCCACCCGTCCATTTTCATGAGGTCTGTGTCCAGACGAAGTGCTTGGAGTGAGGCTATTTTACCATTAACTAATATATCTTTTAATTGTGCGGTGTCTTTCCTAATCCAATTACCCCCCACCTCCTGTTTGCCCGGAGTGAAAAAATCCTTATCTTTGAGAAAAATCAAAGGTGAATTATACCCCCACTTGTTTTGTGAATGTGTTCGGTCCCAAATCTTTAAGGCTAAACGTGTTATCTCGTGGGCGTGAGGTCCAATGGACCTAAACTGTGGAGGGTTCCATATCGTGCGACCTAAAAGTGCTTGACTCATTGTGTTCTCTACACTCACCCACCTCTTTTTATTTGCCTCTTTCGCCCATTCAACTACTCGAGATAGAACCACTGCATTGTAGTATCTTTTTAGATCCGGGACAGACAGTCCCCCTTGCCTTTTTCCCCTGCATAACACCCCCATGGCAATTCTCGGTTTTTTATGTTGCCAAATATACTTCGAAATTAAATTTTTCATTAATCTAAAATAAGCCGAAGAGAGCGGAATGGGAAGCATTTGAAACTTGTATATAATCTTCGGGATTAGTATCATTTTAACTGCATTGATACGCCCTAACCAAGAGAGGGAGCATGTTGAAATTTTTTTTATTTCTCTTTTGATTTCATCGAGTAAGGGGATATAATTCTTCGTGAATATTTTCCTCATGGTGTTCGACAGATAAATTCCCAAGTATTTGATCTCCTTGCGCCATGGGAAACGGAATTCTGTCCGAAGGTTCTCCTCTTCCTGGATACTGATGTTAACATTCATAACTTCGGACTTGCTGAGGTTTATTTTCAAATTCGATATTTTGCCGAATTTTTCCAACACCCTCAGCAAGTTCGGAATCGTGATCCTAGGTTTAGTAATGAAAAATAACACGTCATCCGCATAAGCGGCTAATTTATGTTCATCCCCTCCCAACTTGATCCCCGTTATATCCTGATTTTTTCGGATATAGGTCAATAACGGCTCCAGAGATAATGCAAATAGGAGTGGAGACAGTGGGCACCCCTGTCTGGTGCCGTTACTCATTTGAAATTGAGAGGAGGATTCTCCATTCATTTTGACAGAGGCCTGCGGGTGGTTATAGAGGACCTGGATCCATTGGATCATTCTCGGGCCTATACCCATAACTTCCAACGTTTCTATCATAAGTCCCCAGTCTACCCTGTCAAATGCTTTTTCTGCATCTATAGACAGGAATAGAGCTGGGGACCCACTATTTTTTAGGGCCTGGAGGAGGAGTAAAGCCCTCACCCCATTGTCCCTTCCTTCTCTCTCGGGAATAAATCCGACCTGATCTGGGTGCACTAGATCACTCATCTTGTTCTTCAGCCTGGCTGCCAGTATTTTGGCGAATAATTTTGTGTCCGCATTCAATAATGCTATTGGCCTATAGCTTGAGCAAAGTAAGTGATCCTTCCCTTCCTTCGGAATTACCGTAATTGAGGCCCGTAAAGCTTCAGTGTTCATGTCGTATTGTGTACCGAGCCCGTTCATATAATGACATAGTCTTGGGACTAAGATTTCCTTAAATTTTTTATAGTAAATAATCGTGAACCCGTCAGGCCCAGGACTTTTGCCCAATTCCGTCTCCTTTAATGCTCTAAAGATTTCCTCCTCAGTGATAGGTCTATCTATACTGTTTCTTTCACTCTCATGTAATTGGGGTAAGTTAGTATCATGCAAAAATTCTTTAGTGATTTCCTTATCCCCTTTACCACACCTCCCTTTTTGGCCAACATTATATAGGGCACTGTAGTATTGTCTAAATACCTCCGCGATTTCCTTAGTGGTATGAACCATCTTCCCGTTCTTATCCTGGATTTTATCGATAAAATTGGTCTCCCTCCTCCCTTTTAGTTGTCTCGCTAAGTATTTGCCAGTTTTATTTTTCCCATAGTGTCTCTCTCTAATTCTCCCTTCAAGTGACCTCCTTGCTTCCTGATCCAAAAGGTCTTTAAGTTCCTCCCTTTTATTAAACAAAAGGTGAAGAAGTTCCGGCTGTTGGACCTTTTGTTTTTTGTGCTCTTGTTCTAATCTATGGACTTCTTTAATCAGGTACTCCCTTCTCTGAATTTTAGCTTTTTTTTTATTTGTGCCAATGGAGATGAGGATACCCCTAATATATGCTTTATGTCCTTCCCATAGGGAGGCACCCGAGATATCCCCTGTATCGTTCGTCGAGAAGTAGAATTCTAATTCTTTCCGGATTATCTCGATGGTATCGTTGTCCTGAACAAGATTTTCATTTAATCGCCAAGTAAAGGGTTGTCTGTGTAGCCCTGGTATCCTCAACTTCATTGTCACAGGAGAGTGATCAGAGAGGGAGGCTATTCCTATCCCTGTCTCTATGACGTCCTCTAACAGCCTGTGGTCCACCAATATGTAATCCAATCTGGAATACGTCCCGTGCACTGGGGAATAGAAAGAGAAATCCTTCGTTTTCTCATGTTGTGTCCGCCAAGCGTCCACCATTTGATGTTGTTTCAGGCGATGTTTCAATATTTTCAGGGTCTTCTCATTCGTCCCCCTTGCGCGGGACGTACTGTCCATGGCGGAATCCATACAAAAATTAAAATCCCCTGCTAGGATTACATCACCAGATTTAAATTCTGCTAATCTTCGCAGGATCCGTTTCATATATCCTAAGGGATTATTATTTGGACAATATACGTTAGCAAGAGTAAACACCCTGTTTCCTAGCTCACCCTTAAGGAACAGGTATCGGCCCTCAGGGTCAGTCAATCTATCGGTCAGAGTAAATCGTGTATGTTTCTCGAATCCAATTGCCACCCCCTTAGCCCTCCTAATTGGGGAGTCACCATAGAACCAGGTCGGGAAGCTGTCTGAATATAACTTAACATTCGAATCCAGGGAGAGATGGGTCTCCTGCAAGAATACTACTGCAGCTCTGCATTGATGTAATTCCATTAAGAGTTTGTATCTTTTGTTTAGGGCGTTTAATCCTCTTACATTGTAGGATATAAAATTTACCTCAGTCATCCTGTACTGACTACTGGCATACTTAATCTATATTTATTTATCCAACCCAAGATTTTCATGACTCTTTCGGTCCCCCACACTACAAGGCGATTCTCCTCCCTCTCCTCCCCCCGCCCCCCCCATCCCTTCACCCACCCCCCTCCCCCCCCCCTGGCCCTGTCCTGGCCTATACTTGACAATGGGTAGCACTGCCCCCCTCTGCAAGTAATACCTTCCAGGGTGTGACTCCAACTGCGGGCTTCCACTTCAACACCCCCTGTCCCCCCACCCCTAGGGGGAGAGATACTCCGTCTCCAGACAGGGAGTGGTGGAGCCCGGATCCGCCTCACCTATCCATCTTCCCTTCCAACCCAACCCCGCGCCCCTCCCCCGGGTCCCCCCCCCCCCCCGCCCCCACCCCAAAAAAAACCCACTCAGAGTAAGAAAAGAAAACAAAAACGACCTGAAACAGACAGAGAAACCAAAGGGCCCGTGCGATAAGCGCTGAAAACCCCCTCTTCCCCTCCTAATAAGCCCATTAATTTTCACGAGAGTCTCGGGGGAGCTTAAGGGGTGGGATTCCCAAGTTATTACAAAAGACCTCGATTTCTTCTAGGAACTTTAACTTGAAAGCCCTTCCCTCTCTCTAAACAATCAGAGCTGTCGGAAAACCCCAGCTGTATCTTATATTGGCACTTCTCAGTTGTTCCAGTAAGGGTTTGAGTTGTCTTCTCCGAGCTAAGGTCCCTGCGGAAAGATCTGCAAAAATTTGTAGGGTTATCCCTTCATATTGTAATGAGGGCAATCCTCTTAGTTTACTCCAAATCTTGGTTTTGTCCTCGTAGAGATGAAATTTTACGATCCCGTCTCGGGGTACCTCTACCCTCAGTCCTGGAGGTTTCCATACTCTATGTACACAATCTATTTTTAATTCTTCACCTTCCACTCTTCCTAGTAAAGGGTTAAATAGCTTCGTCATCTTTGCACCGAGGTCTTCTCCTTGTTGTTCAGGTAAAGCTCTAATCCTCAGGTTCTGTCGCCTGCTCTGGTTTTCCTGTTCCTCCAGTCTGTATAAAATGTCCCTGTGAGCCTCTTGCATTTTTCTAGACTGCGCTTTTAGGTCTAGTAATTCCTGAGCCTGTTTGCCCATTAGATCCTCCGTTTCTTCAATTCTCCTTAACAGGTGACCCATATCCGCCCTAACGGTTAGGGTCTCTGACTTAATTAAATTTTCCAGTTTCAAAAACATTTCTTGTATTTCGCCTTTGGTAGGTATTTGGGAGATATCTGTCTGTTCTCTATTTTTACCATCCAGGTCTGACTCTGTTTCTTCACCAGAGGAGTCGCCTTGGATCCCAGTTGTTTTTCCAGCCTCCTTCCTCCTCTCTCGCTTGCCCGCTTGTTTTTTATCCAGGCCTGGGCTTTTTTGGCTTGTCTCTTTAAGATATTTCTGGATCGAGCTTGTATTTAGGCTCTCTTTAGGGGCTTTAGAGTCATTGACTTTTGGGTTTCTACCCTTCATGTTGTCCCTCTTTGGCTTTCTCCTCCCCAGAGTTCCCTTTCGCTTGGAGACACCTTAGAAAAAGGCTGTGGGATTGCAAATAGCAAGCAAAAGACCAGGGTGCAGGTAATAGTAAAACTAAAATAGTCAAGTCCTTTCCTCTGAGCTAGCTATTGGCCTGTCTATAAGACAGCGGGCTCTTCCCAGGAAATCAGTCCATGAAGCTCTCGGGTCACGGTAAGCAAAGGGGAGATCTACTGCGCCCCTACTTAGGCAAGAGTATAGGCCAAGGTATCTCCTTTAACTGTCCATATCTTTGAGCGGTAGAGGCCAAAAGGAGAACCAAAGAGGAGGACAATGCCAAAACGGGCCACAAGGGGTCCCCAATTCTCCCTTTACACACAGGTGTATTCTCCCCCAAAAAAATAAGATTGAAAGTGTAATTTTCTAGTTCTGGGGGATTACCAGATGCTATATTTGGGGTCTTTGGTCCCTCCTGCGATAGGGGAATCCTCTTGCGATTCTCAGACTTAGTCGTCCCCGGTTTCTCCACTCATTCAAAGCGGGGGCATATGGTCTTGCCCGTGACTGCCTTACAAGCAGACGTGGGTCCTTAAACTGGGCTACCTTTAATTTAAATCAACTCGAGCCGGAGCAGCAAAAAAAAACAAAAAAAAATGCCCCACCAATCAAAATTGTATCAGAGATCAATACTGAACTTTTCAAGGCTTAAATAACATGTAAAAATTGCTATATATCATCAGTGTCCTGGGCAGTACTTTTCAGGGCATAGAGTAGCATGTGAATCTTAATATGTGTATTCAAAGTGCTGCTATTCAATGAGTTGCATTTGAATCCATCAGTTTGCTCCTTAGTTGCTCCTGCTCAGTACTTAACTGGAAGATATGTAACAGACCAGGAGAAAAAAGCAAAGCAGTTTGGAAGGGTCTGACCTGTTAGTAGTCTTCTGCGTGTATTGGATCTTCAGCTCACAGGGACTGTTCTCCCTCAGCAGCATCTGGTGGAAGAGTATGGGGGGGGGGGGTAGAGCCGAGGACTCCGCTCGCTCCAGCGCGGTCCTCCGTGCCGTCTACCGGTGTCCCTCCGGTTCACGCTGTGAGTGCTCTCTGGTCCGGGCAAGCGGGCGTTCGAGTGCGGGTGCTGGGGCCGGAGCGGGAATCATTTAGGAGCGCCGCGCTCTCTCCCTGCGCTTAGCTCCGGATGGTGCGGCGAATCCTCCTCCATCCCGTCGCGTGGAAGCCGCCGCTAGGCCCCTCCCCTCTCACGTACGCCGCATGACGTCCTTTTGCAGACATCTGATAGAGGAACTGAAAGGTTTTGCCACGGGCTGTATCCTCTTGACCCGTCCCAGGATACTTCCTCTGGCAGATCAAGCATTCCTTATTGCACTCTGAAGTACATTAAAAACCTTTTACATTCTTTAACCTTAATTGATGCATGGCGCACGTTGAATCCCAGTGGCAGAGACTTCACCTGTTATTCAACGCCCCATGATAAATACTCACGTATTGATTATGTTTTTGTGACTCAAAGAGACCTACAGAACTTGAGGGACGCCCGGATAGGCATACAGTCCCTCTCAGACCATGCCCCCATTTCCCTTTCCCTTGACCACCTTGGAGACAGGCCTAAGACGTGTATGTGGAGGTTGAATTCGGCCTTGCTAACGGATCCAGAACTACTCCCCAAACTGACTGACGCTCTAAGACATTACTTCCTTGATAACGCTTCCGAAGAGCTCTCCCCCTTGACTATTTGGGAGGCCCACAAGTGCGTCATGCGGGGGGAGCTCATCCGAGCAGGGGCGTCCCGTAAACGGGTAGCCGCCCAACAGCTTCGCACGCTAACTGATAAAATAGCACTTTTGGAACTTCGCCATAAGGCAACCTTAGATTCCCTACAGGCCCAGGAGCTGTTACAAACCCGTCAGGAACTTAGGGATCTGTTAGAGACAAGGAGCAAACGCACCCTCTTCTTAAAAAAAAGAATCTACTATGAGAAGGGGGACAAGGGGGGGAAGATGCTAGCCAGGGCATTGAAGGACGCTTCCCTAGCCAATAATATCCTAGCTATTAGAACAACCGACAGCACTCTGACAAACAGGACCGACAAAATTGCGGAGAGCTTTCATAAGTTTTACTCCCGTCTCTATAGTGTTCCTCCCCGGCATACTCCGGGGGGACAGCTAGGAGATAGGAACCATATTATAAAAGACTATCTGGTTCAGAGAGGTATGCCGACTCTTTCCCCAGAAGCTGCTGAATCGTTGGAACTCCCCATCTCGTCCGAGGAGCTTTCGACAGTGGTTAAGGGCCTTAAGGCGGGCAAAAGCCCTGGCCCGGATGGGTTCACGGCTCACTATTACAAGGTCTTTTTCAACCTTCTTGAGAACCCTCTCCTGAAGGTTTTTAATTCGCTCAACGAAACACGCAATCTACCTGAAACGTTTCTGGGCACGCATATCACGCTACTGCCTAAACCAGGGAAGGATCCCTCGGTCTGCTCTAATTATCGCCCGATTTCCCTCTTAAATTTAGACTTAAAAATCTTGTCGAAAATAGTGGCGAATCGTCTGCGGTCTTTTTTGCCACATTTGATAGGCGCTGAACAGGTGGGGTTCATGCCGGGGAGGGAGTCCAGGGACAATATGACTAAAGCTCTGAATTTAATACACCTTTGTCGCACCACAAACGTCGAGGGCCTTCTCCTGTCTACGGACGCGGAGAAGGCCTTCGACAGGGTCGCTTGGGACTACCTGTTCCTAACCTGTAGCCACATTGGCCTACGACCCCATATGTTCTCCTGGATCTCCTCCCTCTACCAGAACCCTACCGCCCAACTCAAAATCAATGGCACCTTGTCGGAACGGGTGTTTATTCACAATGGTACGAGACAAGGATGCCCTTTATCCCCCCTATTATTTATTCTATCCCTGGAGCCCTTTATTCGTACCATTAACAACTCCCCCGCCATTGAAGGCTTTCGGGTTGGTCCGAAGACCTACAAGGTAGCTGCGTATGCAGATGATTTATTGTTTTTTCTGGTTCAACCCCATTCCTCAATCCCCAATCTACTTAAGGCTTTTTCTGACTTCGGTTTTATGTCAAACCTCAAAATTAATTACACTAAATCTGAGGCGATGAATCTTTCATTGCCCCTGGCTTCGCTTCGTTTGGCCCAGCAGAACAGCTCCTTCAGGTGGGTTGCGGTTTCATTGACTTATTTAGGGATTCAGCTCACCCCACAGCTCCCGACCATTTACACCAAAAATTTTGTACCCTTGCTACGACGGCTGGAAATAGACTTGTCTAAGTGGTCACTTAAACATTTTTCCTGGTTCGGCAGGGCAGCCGTCATTAAAATGGTGACGTTGCCCAGGGTCTTGTATTTACTCCACACTCTGCCTGTAGAACTTCCAGCGAGTTTTTTTAAGCGTTTACACTCTCTATTTTGTGGAAATTTCTTTGGGCGGACAAGAAACCCCGCATTTGTTTGCGCACCCTGACGCGTCCTAAGACAGAGGGAGGCCTAGGGTTTCCCAACTTTAAACGTTACTACCAGGCGACACATCTCGCACGTATTATTGACTGGCACTGTCACGCTAACGGTAAGGACTGGGTCTCCCTGGAAGAAAGTTTCTCGCGAACGCCTCTTAAATTTTCGCCCTGGATCCCTTGGAACAAATGCCCAGCTGGCTTGACACAACACCCTTTAATTAAAACCACTCTAAAAATTTTCCATAAACTCGTGGCCACACACCAGATAGCGTCAGTCCCAGGGCCTATGTCCCCCTTGACCCAGAACCCAGACTTCCCCCCGGGCCTGGAGCCAGGGTCCTTTTTATGCGCAGATTTTTCTCCTATTCTCATCTCCCATTTTGTTTCGGCGGGTCGGACGCGCATGTACAACGATTTGCGGGACGACGTCTCCCTTCGAGCGCTACCCTTTTGGAGCTATAGACAAGCTTGCCACTACATACTAACACCTGCGCGAAAACATGCCGTGATGAGGGATTTCACCACCTTCGAATCCCTATGTCATAAGAGCAAACCAGTGGCGAAAACCACGTCCGTCTTGTACACACTCTTACACAGTCTCGGGGATCGGGACACACCCAAATTTAGGGCTCAGTGGGAATCGGCCCTCCAAACCAGGTTTACGGACATGCAATGGCAGAATGCTTGTATACTAGCACACAAGTGCTCTATTAGCACTAGATTGCAGGAGAATTCATATAAACTCCTCTCACATTGGTATGCCACTCCGGACAAAGTGAAGAGATGGTGCCCGCTGTCCTCAGACCTGTGTTGGAGATGTGGCGAGGCTAAGGGTGATATGCTACATATATGGTGGGATTGCCCCAAGATAGGTAGCTTCTGGGACCAAGTTCTGGGACTGATTAGGAAGATTACAGACACTAAGATGACTCTCTCACCAGCTTGTTGCCTGCTTCACATCTCTGACTTCCCACTGGGGAGATATAAGAGATCCCTAACCAAACACCTTTTGATGGCAGCGAAATCGTTGATCCCCAAATACTGGAAATCTCAACTGACACCGTCGGTGAAAGAATGGTTGGGCGCGGTTAACTTTATTTACTCGATGGAGGAGACGCTCGCTATTGCGGATGAAACAGCTGACAGATTTCACACTACCTGGGCCCCATGGGTACTTTTTAGGTATTCGGACGCTTTTTCTAGATCCACTGGGGGCTGATTGTGATACTTTTTCACTGGGTGGATTGTGGCTCTCCGGTCCCCCCCCCCCTCCGGGCTCGGGGGGGAGGCGCTGACAGATACCCTCTGTGGACAGGGGGGTTGCTCCCCGGGGTCACCTGGCCCTCTCTCACTTTTCTCTAATATGGTTCACACCTGCACTCTCTTCTTTTTCCTCCTTTTTCTTTTTCTTATCGCTTCCTTTTTCCCCTTTTCTGTTTCTTTCTTTGTATTTTATGGTCAAGACCTCAGATACCCGGTTACTGATTTCTAAGTATAATTTTGATTGATTGACATTTTCTCAACCTGCTTATGTATACACTATGCTTTGCAATTGTTTTACGCCAGAGATGTTATCCAGGTGCAAGTGTACATTTTCTTTTCTCTGGAGGATAAGTTCAGATTCACTGTTTACCTGTTGATATTTGACTGTACATGGCGAGATGATGTAATCTTTGTCTTTGATTGTATCTGTTTATTGACTTAATAAACTCTTTAAATTGAAAAAAAAAAAAAAAAATGAGGACAAGCCAAATGGTCCAAACTCAAAGGGCAGACCAGTAAGCAGCCATCACAATCCCAATGAAAAAAGAAAACTCACCATAGTGAAAGTCCATAAAACAGTTTATTTTACAACCAAAAATATTGCACTTACATTTGTAGAAATATTAAAAGCTCGTAAAGAAATGCCGGTCGGCTGGCACACACCCGTCCTAGACAGTGATGACGTCAGCACGCCACCCTCCCGACGTCCGTTTCCTCAAAGAGTGGGGAACCGTTCCCCATGACTAATGCCTCGTACACACGATCAAACAATCCGGTGGAAAAGTCCGCCGGACTCAAGTCCTCCGGACAATCCCCCCGTGTGTAGGCTCCGGCTGACTTTCTTTACCCAAAAGTCTGGCGGACTTAGAAAGTAGTTTTGCACTCCAATCTGTCCGTCGGACTCGCATTTCGGCGGACAATCCGGCCGTGTGTGTGCCAGTCCGCCATACTTTTGAAATGAACGGACTTTTCCCGCCCGGAAAAAAGTCCGCTCATTTTGAGCGCGTCTCCAGGTAGCCGGGGCCAGCGAAGGAGGCGCCGCTGGCCCCGTCACCTGGTATGGACTTATATAGGGACATCGCTGGATGATGTCCCCACCCATTATGATGTCACAGTCCCAGAGGATGCTGGGACTGTGACATCATAACGGGCTGGGACATCATCCGGTGATGTCCCTATATAAGTCGCCGCGCGCCGCGTCCCTGCCATTGTGAGTGGAGAGAGTGACGAGGCAACATCTGAAGAGAAGAACAGAAGACGGCGACAGAAGACCGGGCCACCGCCTGTAAAAGAGCTAGAAGAAGGCGCGGTGGCCCGGCAAGAAGAATCGAAGAGGGGGACAAGACCCCCGAAGTCGCAAGAAGAGGGCGGCGGCGAAGAAGAAAGCCAGGCTCCTCCGCTAGCAAAAGAGCTAGCAGAAGATAGTGGAGGAGTCCGGCGAGAAGACCCCCGAAGACGGACAGAAGACCCCCGGAGCTGTGCAATAAACTATTTTAACCCTTGTGTGTTGTGTTTTTTTTACTTTTTTTTTTTTACAGGTGAATGGGTAGGGGTACATTGTACCCCATACTCATTCACATAGGGTGGGGGGGCCGGTATCTGGGGGCCCCCTTATTAAAGGGGGCTCCCGGATTCCGATAAGCCCCTCGCCCGCAGACCCCGACAACCAACGGTCGGGGTTGTCGGGAAGAGGCCCTTGTTCTCATCAACATGGGGACAAGGTGCTTTGGGGTGGCGGGGCCGCGCCATGTTGAGGGCACACGGCCTGGTATGGCTCAGAAGGGGGGGCGCTCGCTCGTCCCCACCCCCTTTCCTGGCCGGCCGGGTAGCGTGATCGGATAAGGTCTAATGTGGACCTAGGGGGGGACCCCCACGCCGATTTTTCAGCGTAGGGATTACCCTTTAAGTCCATACCAGGTGACGGAGCCAGCGATGTCTCCTTCGCTGGTCCCGGCTACCTGGATACGTGCTCAAAATGAGCGGACTTTGCTCCACGTGTGTGGGCAAGTCTGTTCATTTCAAAAGTACGGCGGATAGTCCAGCGGACTTAGTACGCCATATTAGTCCGCTGAAAAAGTGCCGTGTGTGGGTAAGTAGCTTGTTCGGAAAGTCCGGAGGACAGTTCGGCAGGAAGTCCCTCAGACTAAGTCCGCCGGATAGTTGGCTACGTGTGTATGCGGCATTAGTCACTCTTTGACGAAACGGACGTCGGGAGGGTGGCGTGATGACGGGTGTGTGCCAGCCGGCCGGCATTTCTTTACGAGCTTTTACTATTTCTACAAATATTTTTAATATTTTAATATTTTTGCTTATAAAATAAACCGTGTTTTATGGACTTACACTAGGGTGAGTTTTCCTTTTTCATTGGGATCACGATTGCCGCTTACTGGTCTGCCCTTTGAGTTTGGATTGTTTGGCTTGTCCTCATTTTAACTACAGCTGATTCCTGCCATGGATGTCTGGAGGTTGATTTGATGCTACAGATTTAATACTACAGGCCCTGTATCACTTACCCTCTGGTAAGCGCATGTGTTGTGTGGTGGAGGTTCACAAGCACTGGTGTTTCTATTTGCACAGAAGAATTTGATTAAGTCACCATTTTCACTTCATTCACTGGACATTTTGATTTAAATACTTTATTTCTTTTATTTTAGGATTTATTATTATCACGTATTTATCACGTATTGCACATTTATTTAATCACATGTTCATTCATGAGTATGATTTTATATTTATTATGGTGCTTTTTTTGGTGTCATTTATTGTCATATATTATTACATTATTTTAGCTTAACTTTATGCACAGTTATATTCTAAGTTTTCATTATTCCACGCAGCGTGTGCTCCAACAGGTGGACAAGAGGGACAGTGCCACTGATGCATGCACTGTCACTACTCACCATCCTCGAGGCCTCCTCAAATGGTGACAGGACGGTGCATGCATCCCTCATCATGGCCCACTGGTGTGGGGGAAAAAAACAAGCTCCCCTGACCCTGGTGCCGTAGTCGCACAGGTACTCATTGATGGCCCTCTGCTGCGTGTGCAGCCACTGCAGCATGGCCAATGTTGAGTTCCACCTGGTGGGCATGTCACAGATTAGGCGGTTCTTGGACAGGTTAAATTCCTTTTGGAGGTCAGCCAGCCGAGCACTGGCATTATATGACCTGCGGAAATGCACACAGACTTTCCTGGCCTGCCTCAGGACATCCTGTAAGCCCGGGTACCTGCCCAAGAAGCGCTGCACCACCAAGTTAAGGATGTGAGCCACACAGTACATGGGTCATTTGCCCCTGTCGGAGAGGAGGTTGGTGCCATTGTCGCAAACTACCATAACTGGTTTAAGCTCGCATGGCGTTAACCACCGGTCAGCCTGTCCTGCAGAGCTGACAGAATCTCTGCCCCAGTGTGGCTCCTGTCCCCCAAGCACACCAGTGTAAGCACCGCATGGCATCTTTTTGCCTGCGTACTTGCTTAACTCCTTGAACGCCTACGAAGCACTGCTGGTTCCAAAGACAAAGCACAGGAAGAGGCCATGGAGGAAGAAAAAGAGCAGGGGGTGGAGGAGAGAGGTGTGTCAGAATCACCAGTAATAGCATTTTGGAAGCATGGTGGCGGAACAACCTCCAACACTACTGCACCTTGTCTTGCATCCTTCCCACCTGCCAGAAGAGTCACCCAATGCATCGTGAAAGTTAGGTAACGTCCCTGTCCATGCCTGCTGGACCATGAGTCAGCGGTAATATGCACCTTACCATTGACCGCCCTGTCCAGCGAGGCCAAGACATTGCCTTCCACATGCCAGTAGAGAGCCGGAATCGCCTTCCATGTGAAAAAGTGGCATTTGGGAACCTGCCACTGAGGAACCGCACATTGCACAAACTCACGGAAGGGAGGCGAGTCTACCAACTGAAAAGGCAGCAGTTGAAGTGCTAGCAATTTAGCCAAACTAGCATTCAATCACTGGGCATGTGGATGGCTGGGAGTGAACTTCTTTCAACGGTGCAGCAGCTGAGGCAGGGAAATTTGCCTGGTACAATCGGACGTTGGTGTACCGATAGCATATTGCCCGCAAGTACTTGGCTGTGATACACCTAATTCTACACCTTCATTCCTCTCAGTGCAGGTTTCAGAGGGGACTGAAGGTATAGTGGGGTTGGAGATCCCAGCTGATGAGGAGCAAGGATAGGTCTGCATTGTTCTTTGGTGTGGGTCTTTAAGGTACGCTTGCCAACGCACTGCATGGCAGGTCGACATATGTCTGGTCAAGCATGTTGTGGCCACATGAGATACGCTTGAGACATATATTTAGCAAATAGCAGCGGTGCGATATGATGCACTCGTCTCAAAAAAGGCCCACACCAAAGAACTTTGAATAACGCGCAGAGGCAACGCCCTGCAGATGCGGAGCTCTGCGGTGTGATGCTGTCGGTGTGCTGCCCTTAAGCTGGCCCCTGGAGGGCATGCTGCCTCATTGGAGATGTGCCTCCTCCTCCTCATCTCTCCTATCAGGCACCCACGTGGAGTCAGTGACCTCATTATCCCCTCCCTCCTCATCACTGGAGAAAACCTGGCAGTATGCTGCAGCTGGGGGAACATTACTGCCAGATTGCTGTCCTTCAGGATCAGAAGAACACCAGCAATTGGGGTAGCTTTAAGTGCACACTGTGCAGATGACACAGGACACCGACTGTAATTACTGCAGCTGCCTGCCTGTGGTATAGGATCAGAAGAACACCAGCAATTGAGGTAGCTTTAGGCGCACACTGTGCAGATGACACAATACACCGACTGTAATTACTGCAGCTGCCTGCCTATGGTATAGGATCAGAAGAAAACCAGCAATTGAGGTAGCTTTAGGCGCACACTGTGCAGATGACACAATACACCGACTGTAATTACTGCAGCTGCCTGCCTATGGTATAGAATCAGAAGAACACCAGCAATTGAGGTAGCTTTAGGCGCACACTGTGCAGATGACACAATACAGTGATTTTAATTACTGCAGCTGCCTGCCTGTGGTATAGAATCAGAAGAACACCAGCAATTGAGGTAGCTTTAGGTGCACACTGTGCAGATGACACAATACACCAACTGTAATTGCTACAGCTGCCTGTGGATAGGATCAGCAGAACACCAGCAATTGGACTAGTTTTAAGTGAACACTGTGCAAATGGCACAATACACCGACTGTAATTGCTACAGCTTCCTGCAAATGGGATGAGCAGAACACCAGCAATTGGGGTAGCCTTTAGGTGTACACTGTGCAGATGGCACAATACACCGACTGTATTTGCAACAGCTTCAAATTAAGTGAAATCACACTGTCTCTGTCTATCTCTCTCCGCTGCCACAACACACTACACAAGGCTGTCGTGCATGCAGACTTATAAAGTGTGGGGCGTGTACTAAAACCCCTGAGCCATAATTGGCCAAAGCCACCCTGGCTTTGGCCAATTACAGCTTTCTGGCTTTTCCGTGCTGTGATTGGCCAAAGCATGCAGGTCATAGTACATGCTTGGCCAATCATCAGCCAACAATGCACTGCGATGCCGCAGTGAATTATGGGCCGTGATGTGCCACTCAAATTTGGCGCGAACGGCCCATAATGTTCGGAATTCACCAAACGAACGAACAGCTGATGTTCGAGACGGACATGGGTTCGTCTCGAACATGAAGCTCATCACTACCCAGCAGTACATCACTGAAAATCCTAGTTCCATTTTATGCCCATCCATTTGAGTGGAAGCCAATCACAGTTGAAGAATTTAAAGCAGAACTTCACTATCCCAATCAACATTGGCTATTTTTAATACTTAAAATTGTTTATTAAAATTTATATTTATTTAGAAAAATATAAAATAAGTGACTATGACATAAACCAACAAAGTATTTACAATGGATACATGGACAAAAATGAAGGACATAGCCTATAGACATGTGTTTCATTTGTGTCCGAAAAATGTATTTATTTAGTTACTGCCGAAATGTGTTTTTATTTATTTAGTTTTTCGTTCAAAAATTGCATTCGTCCGAAAAGCCACGTGAATTATGGTCGACTCTGTCTTTGAAGGCTTATGGTGTCTGTCAAATGTATAAAGAAGATTTGACAGAGCTGCTAAACTTTATATAGCCTATAGGCGGAGCATTTGACTCCGGAAATGTACGATTGCAGCGTCGTACAGTTTCGATGCTCTGTCGAATATTATTGTAAACGTGTGCTTTGTCAAATCTCCATTGTTCATGTTGAATGAATGGTCTAAGCCCCTGTACACACGGACGGAGATTTCGACAACCAAATCCATCGGATTTTGTCCGTCAGGATCTTGTTCGAAACTGTTGCATACACACGGTCGGACTAAGTTGTCGAAAAATCCGATCATTCAGAACGCGATGACGTAATTTCGTTACGATGGGACTACATTCAGGCTAGTAGCCAATAGCTTTGATGTAGGAATTTGATCTGAGCATGCGTGGCACTTGGTCCGATCAAAATTCTCTACACATGATCGGAGTATGTCCGATGGAACCAGTTGGTTGGAAAATATTTCCAACAAGTTGGAAAATTGGGTCCAACGGATATTCCGACGGAATCAGTCCGAAGCATACCACACACAGTCGGATTATCCGACAACACGGTCCAATAGGACACATTCCGACGGATTCTCCGACCGTGTGTACAAAGGCTAAGTCTCACAGTTTTAGATAGTGAGTGACTGATAATAACGAATATGGCGGCAACCCATTGTGAGAGCGTCATGGAGGCATTGGAGGACGTTCCTGAGCCATGTACAAGTGTTTCTGTATATATATTATATACTCGTTCAAACAGAAACTGGTGGACTGGTGATAGCGATCACTGATCAGACAGGTAACAAGATTCTATAATAATAAATCCCCCCCACAACACAGGCAGCCTCTCAGGCTATCACAACAACACCAGCAGCAATACTAGTATCACTATAAGGTTCTCACACTAACACAATAGAAGCAGATTATTAGGAAAAAGCTAAGTTGAATTGTGATGCCACGTTGTGAAACGCGTTGACGTTTGTGTGGCTAGTAGGCTCCCTTCTGGGCATGAATCAAAGTATTAGCAGTTTGGATCAGAAATATGGAATATCTGAATGAGTGAGCATCTGAACAGACACAAAGGCTTCTGGCGCAGCTGATTGCAAAAGACCCTGGAGTGGATTCAGTATAACAGAGGTGGTGAGACTTGGATGTTACAAAACAAGTAGTGAAAGATCCTACACACATTTATTGGACTTTTGATCGACTAAAATCGTTTGTGGAGAAAGATTGCATCCAACTATTCAGCTTGTCTGATGAACGAACGGCTGCCTGAGAATCTCATATATATATTGACACAGCAAATCTGAGTGAAATCCCCAGGGTATGGTAAGCCAGTGTGTCTGAGAATCATTCATTTTTGGTGCAAGGCATCTTTTATGGAACTGCTGAATATATGGAACTTTAAAACAGTCAGACCGCGTACACACGCGGGGACTGTTCGCCCAACTTTGTCCGTCAAACAGTTTCGGCAAACAGTCCGCTCAAAATTAGCATGGACGGACATGGCCACACACGACGAACGAACAGTTTGCTGAAACCGTGCGCGATGACGTGAATGGCACGTACGACGGGACGAAAAATACGACGTCCTATACACTGCATTATAACTTTCGGCGTGTAAATCCTTTCTGAGCATGCGCGGAACTTAGTTTGACGAACAAGCCTACACACGAGGGGACTGTTCGCTGAAACAAAGTTTCAGCGGACAGTTTTTCGGAATTTCCGAAAAACCTTGTTCAGCGGACTGTTCGCTGAAACTGTCCGCTGAAAGCCCACACACGGGCGGACTGTCCGCCGAAACACTGTTCAGCGGACAAAGTTGGCCGAACAGTCCCCGCGTGTGTACGCGGCCTCACAGTATTATAGGAAAGTCTGACGTGTGCAGGGGAGGGCTGGCAGCCTTAGGCCTGGGGGGCAAGTCCAGTCAAGTGGCCCATTGAACCACTTAATCAGCTAGGTGAGTACACTGGTTGGGGGGGGTGTTAGATAAGTCCACTGGTGGGGGGAGGGTGTTGGATAAGTCCACTGGTGGGTGGGGGAAGCATGTTAGATAAGTCCACTGGTGGGGGGAGGGTGTTAGATAAGTCCGCTGGTGGGGGGAGGGTGTTAGATAAGTCCGCTGGTGGGGGAGGGTGTTAGGTAAGTCCGCTGGTGGGTGGGGAGGGTGTTAGATAAGTTCGCTGGTTGGGGGGAGGGTGTTAGATAAGTCCGCTGGTTGGGGGGGAGGGTGTTAGATAAGTCTGCTGGTGGGGGGGTGTTAGATAAATTCGCTGGTGGGGGGGAGGGTGTTAGATAAGTCAGCTGGTTGGGGGGGAGGGTGTTAGATAAGTCAGCTGGTTGGGGGGAGGGTGTTAGATAAGTCTGCTGGTTGGGGGGGAGGGTGTTAGATAAGTCCGCTGGTTGGGGGGGAGGGTGTTAGATAAGTCTGCTGGTGGGGGGAGGGTGTTAGATAAGTCTGCTGGTGGGGGGGTGTTAGATAAGTCCGCTGGTGGGGAGAAGGGTGTTAGATAAGTCAGCTGGTTGGGGGGGGAGGGTGTTAGATAAGTCCACTGGTTGGGGGGGAGGGTGTTAGATAAGTCTGCTGGTGAGGGGGGAGGGTGTCAAGTCCGCTGGTGGGGGGGAGGGTGTTAAGTCCGCTGGTGGGGGGGAGGGTGTTAAGTCCGCTGGTGGGGGGGGAGGGTGTTAAGTCCGCTGGTTGGGGGGAGGTGCTAGAAAAAAAAAACACACGCTGCCACTGCCAAAATTTTAAATTGTCTTGATGACTATGCATTATTAATTAAATTTACAACTGAAGCGGGTTTTCCCATTCTATTCCATTTTGTGAAGGTTATCACAGATGCCTTACTTCAGGCTGGGGAGCATTGATTCAGTGAGGACTGGAGACACTGAGCCAGGTACTTGCCACTCTTCGGGGGGGGGGGGGGTGTGATGATCCTGAAGCAGGTCTTATCTTCTCTGCAGACTGCAGCCAGCCACTGCTCCCCATAAGCCCAGCAGGTCACGTGCGACGTGACGTTCTTAAAGCCGGGCGTCCCCTCCCCTAACGTGCCACACACCTGGCCTGCCTCTGAGACTCCTGGGAGGTAGGAGTTGTAGTCTGCTGTGCTCACACCAGGGGCGTACACCCGGGGCAGATCCTATATCTGGCACCCCCCCCCCCACCATAAAATGTAAAAACACCCACTGTGTCCCCTGCATACCTCTGCATCCTTCAATATCTTTTTGTCACTACTGTGTACCCCCCCTCTCCACAACTGCACCTCTGGACCCCTTTAAATTACACTACACCCTGCATCTCTGGACCCCTTTACATTACACAGCACCCTGCACCTCAGCACCCCTTTACATTACACAGCCCCTCACAGCTCTGGACCCCCTGCATGTTACACAGACCCCCCTACAGTGCAGACCCCCCTCCCTACCATACAGACCCCCATCTACAGTGCAGACCCTCCTACAGTACAGACCCCTCCACCCTACAGCGCAGACCCCCCTACAGTACAGACTCCCCTACAGTACAGACCCCCCTACAGTGCCAAATCTTCCCCTACAGTACAGACCCCTCCCCCTACATTGCAGACCCCCCTACAGTGCAGGACCCCTCCTACAGTGCAGGACCCCTCCTACAGTGCAGGACCCCTTCTACAGTGCAAGACCCCTTCTACAGTGCAAGACCCCTTCTACAGTGCAGACCCCCCTACAGTGCAGGACCCCCTCTACAGTGCAGGAGCCCCTCTACAGTGCAGGACCCCCCCCCCTACAGTGCAGACACCCTCTACAGTGCAGGACCCCCTCTACAGTGCAGGACCCCCTTTACAGTGCAGGACCCCCTCTACAGTGCAGGACCCCCCACAGTAAAGAACCCCCCTAAGGACCCATAATGTACCTCGAGCCCAAGGCAGTGGCATTGCAGGAGGGAGGTGCGAGCAGCACCCGAGTGGAGTGACATCTGTCGGCTCAGTGATCCGGGACCCGGAGCAATAATTACCCTTCTCTGTGGTCGCGTGACTCACGCCGCGCCGTTCTGATCAGTCCCGACAGCGGCTGTCACTCACAGCCGAGCAGAGTGAAGCCGCCTCCCCCTCCTCCTTCATGTCTACACAGTGCTGTGCATGGAGGAGGGGGAGGCGGCTTCACTCTGCTCGGCTGTGAGTGACAGCCGCTGCCCGAGACTGATCAGAACGGTGCGACGTGACCACAGAGAGAAGGGGATTATTGAACCGGGTCCCGGCTGCCCGTCACAGCGTAAAAAAAAAAAAAGAAATGAACAAACGGCCAGCGGCCGTTTTAAACATAATGTAGGTGCCGGCCTGGGGGGAAATTTCCACCCTGCCCCCCGGCCCAGCCCGCCCCTGCATGTGTGACAAATAGTGCACTTTAAATACGATTGAGTTTGAATATAATCAATTCACTGCCACTGATTGTTACATTTTCATTATTGACTGTCATTTATTTTATTTTTTCTCTCTGTCGAATCTTTTCTCTATATAATCTTGGACTAATAGAGGTAAGGTTAGGCGCATTCAACCACAGGTTCAATAGACACAGATTGTTATTGTCAGTCACGTTGAATCTCCTATTCTATATCGAACTGTTGTAACAATGAAAACGAAAATAAAGCATTTATTTATGTCGGATCTTTAGTTTTTCGGATTCTACGCTTTTGTTATCGTTTGTCAAAATGAAACGAAAATAACTGAAATTCGGACGAAAATGCATTCGGACGAAAACGAATGCACATGTCTAATAGCCTATACTATTGAAACATAGTGGTATACAATAGGTTCAATTTTGGTCGCTTCCCTAAGGGACACCCATGAAGATTTAGCACCATATCCCAAAATAAGACAATAAGGCATAGTGGTATACAATAGACAGAATCCGACGTTTCGAGGTGTTGATATGTGAACCTCTTCTTCAAGGGTAGTCAGCTTGGTCGCAAGAACAATTATGTCTATAATTAAAAAGGGGGGAAAAAAATAAAAATAAAAATAAGGTACATGCAGCAAGTACTTTCACTATAATATAAAATTACTGTTCAGTGTGCAAAGTCTTATTAATCATTTTGATAACAATCATATTATACAAACATGTGTTCAATTACTAACCCTGTATATATGAAAGCAGGGCTTCTCCAAAACATACACCGTATCCAATGATTGATCGATTAGCTGCAGCTTCACAGAGATCAGGGAGTCAGAGCAAGGGAAGATGAAAAAGTGAGGGGAAACAGGGAGGCAAAGCCAATCCCACAGATGGACACTAATCCCTCAGAAAAACCACAATTCACGTCAGTCCAAGAACTTCACAAGGGGCACCTACACCTCACATGCATCCTGATTTCCACGAACAGGCAGGAGAGAGCCAGCGCAAAAGCAATGGCCCAAAACCAGACCTCCCCAATTGCTGGAAATAAAGCACAAAATATCCCATATATTGATTACTATATTAAATCTAAATGTACTTGCAGGCCTATAGATAAAAGTACTATCAGTACTAAATACACTTACCCAGATAACTGACTTGTGATACTTGTCCTGGCCTCGCCCCCCGTGCTCCCGAAGTCTATGGGTAGCTATCCAGACAGATAACCTTTTTCTGCGCACACAATAATTGACTGCTGTTTCTTGTCTGTGTCTTTTATTGGCACGTTGCAGATTTTAATATACACGTGAATGACACGTGATATGTGGTAAAACTGAAAACCACAAGAATAATATAACAATACCATACAATAGTAAAACATCATATAAAATAATAACTAAAATGACTAACTCCTTTCCCTGGTAGCCTGTGGAGAAGGAAAAGGAATATTGCTTACCTCCGATGCCATGGATGGGGAGAGATAGCATCTAGGCTGCTGCCATAAGATTGAACATGTTTATCCCTGTGGCTGTTTCACTTCCTGACTAAAGAGGATATGATGATTTTTATATCACTTCCCAAGATAATATCACTTAAAGCGGAGGTCCACCCTAAAATGGACCTCCGCTCATCGGAATCTCCCCCCCTCCGGCGCCACAATCGGCACCTTTCAGGGGGGAGGGGGTGCAGTTACCTGGATAATCCAGGTAACTGCACCCACTTCCGGGCTAGCTCTCTGCGGAAAGGGGCGTACGTTACGCCCCTTTCCGCAAGCGCCCGCCCCCTTCAGCAAGTGCCCCGCTGCCTGCTGGGAAACACACAGCTCCCAGAGGCAGCGGGGACCGTCCGGATTGCGCCGCGCGGCTCGCGCATGCGCAGTAGGGAACCGGGAAATGAAGCCGAAAGGCTCCATTTCCTGATTCCCATACCCAAGATGGCGGCGGCAGGACCCGATAGACGAGCGAGCGATCGGCTTCGGGTGCCGACATCGCGGGCGCGCTGGACAGGTAAGTGTCACTATTTAAAAGTCAGCAGCTGCAGTATTTGTAGCTGCTGGCTTTTAAAAAAAAAAAAAAACGCGGAGTCCCGGTGGACTCCCGCTTTAAAAACTATAATAAATTTTGGCCAGTAGGTGGCAAAAGCGTAACAGCTATCCTAGAACAAACATAATTTATAGCTTAATAATGCAACAACACAATATACCAATTAAATGACAAGGTAATTCTCTTTTCTGACCCTCAGGAGAGAGAAAGGTATCCTGGAGACATAACAATACTAAAGCCACAGACGTAATCAGAAGCGGACTCTGCTTGTTTAATCTAAGAATCATATATCAAAAAACAAAGTATTAGTGCCTCAAAATAGGGATAATATCCCACACAGGATGATCCTAAGAAAAATGACTGATGTTCAAAACTAGGCTTACCAAGCTAAATCCAGTCCTGAAGGGCCTGGTATGGATTTTGAGGGGGACCCCACACCATTTTTTTTGGTGTGGGGTTCCCCTTAATATCCATACCAGACCCATGCTGTTTTTTTTTTTTTATTAAAGTCGCCTGACCTGGGGGGCGACTTAAAGTCGTGTTGTAAGTCGCCCCAAGTCACGCTGTGATTCATACACAAGTCATGTCCAAGTTGCCTCCCAAAGTCGCGTTGGAAGTTGTGTTGCCCCTGTGTGAATGGACTGTTAATGATACGTGCGCTATTATCAATGGCATATAATTATTGTGTGCGCCGGCATATTATCTGTTGCGCTTATGCGTGCGCATTCATCTTAGTAAATTACCCCCAATGTGTCGATGGCACGATGCCAAAATGACTGAATAGTCTTCGATAAATCTATACCAAAGACTAATGTTCCTCATATGGGGGCCAAAGTGCCATATTTGCCAATTGACTGTTCCCACCCCCCCAGGTACAAATTGGCGTACGATGGGGCACACAAAGTCCCCATCGCAACACCCTGTACCTGGAGGAAGTGGGACCCATTGAACGTGAAATGATTACATTTGAGTATAAACTCCAAGACATCTAAGAGGAAGCCCCTGGTCTTGTCATCAAATCTACCATCCTGAGAGATACTGTGTCTTATGCAACTTATACCCCTATCATGGGGTATAGAGCTATAAAGTGCCTCCACGTAGATAGCTATCAATATCGACGTTGGAGAAACACTTAAACTATCCAGAATCTGCAACAAATGCAGAGTATCTCAGAGGTAGCAGGGAAGACTGGTCACATATGGACCTAAGTGCCTGTCAATGAAGGTACTCAAATCAGTGATCCATTACCCGATACTATGGGTCTACCAGTGTGACGTTTCATACACTTGTGCAGTTTTTCGGCAGGAAATAAAATATTGGGATTTTCGGCTGTTTTGTCCTGATAAAATCCCAATCGGACCTAGTGATGATGTTTTGTCTATATGCATAGTCAACCAAGGAAAAAAATTCCTGGGTGAACTTGATTTTATTTGCATTATCTCTACGATACCATTTTTGGTTTTCCAGGATTTTCATGCACATATCAAAGTACCTGTTACCCATAATAACAATATTACCCCCCCCCCCCCCCCTTATCAGAGGGTTTTGTTTTTATACCTGGATGTTCCTTCAGTGTTCCTTCAGAAGTTCAACATGGCACCTCATGGCAAGAACTCTGAGGATCTGAAAAAAAGAATTGTTGCTCTACATAAAAATGGCCTAGGTTAGATTAAGATTGCCAAGACTCTGAAACTGAGCTGCAGCATGGTGGCCAAGACCATACAGTGCTTTAACAGGACAGGTTCCACTCAGAACAGGCCTCGCCATGGTTGACCAAAGAAGTTGAGTGCACATGCTCAGCGTCATATTCAGAGGCTGTCTTTGGGAAATAGACATATGAGTGCTACCAGCATTGCTGCAGAGGTTGAAAGGGGGGGGGGTCAGCCTGTCAGTGCTCAGACCATACACCGCACACTGTATCAAATTGGTGTGCATGGCTGCCATCCCAGAAGGAAGCCTCTTCTAAAGATGATGCACAAGAAAGCCCACAATCCGTTTTGCTAAAGACAAGCAGACTAAGGACATGGATCACTGGAACTATATCCTGTGGTCTAATGAGACCAAGATAAACGTATATGGGTCAGATGGTGTCAAGTGTATGTGGTGGCAACCAGGGGAGGAGTACAAAGACAAGTGTGTCTTGCCTACAGTCAAGCATGGTGGTGGGAGTGTCATGGTCTGGGGCTGCATGAGTGCTGCTGGCACTGGGGAGCTATAGTTCACTGAGGGAACCATGAATGTCAACATGTACTATGAAATACCGAAGCAGAGCATTATCCCTTTCTTCGGAGACTGGGCCGCAGGGCAGTATTCCAACATGATAATGACCCCAAACACACCTCCAAGATGACCCCTGCATTAAAGAAGATGAGGGTAAGGGTGATGGACTGGCCAAGCATGTCTCCAGACCCATACCCTATTGAGCATCTGTGGGGCATCCTCAAAAGGAGGGTGGAGGAGCGCAAGGTCTCGAACATGCACCAGTTCTGTGATGTCATCATTGAGGAGTGGAAGAGGACTCCAGTGGCAACCTGTGAAGCTCTGGTGAACTCCATGCCCAAGAGGGTTAAGGCAGTGCTTGAAAATGGTGGCCACACAAAATATTGACAGTTTTGTCCCAATTTGGACAGTTTCACTTAGCGGTGTACTCACTTTTGTTGGCAGCAGTTTAGACATTAATGGCTGTGTGTTGAGTTATTTTGAGAGGATAGCAAATTTACAATGTTATACAAGCAGTACACTGTCACTACTAACTGCCACTCACAAAGTCAAGACCATTCTAGTGGAGAGTGCCGTGATCCCCCTTTCAAGAGGCAATAATCTTGTTGGAAGTTGTGAAATCATTATGCACTCCATCTGGAATGACAAACAGGTGATCTGACTTCCTGATGTCAGAAGTCACCTTAATGTTACATTTTAAAGCTTGGCCCACATATGAAGAGCTAACTTCTTGGTTACTCCCTAAAAGGGACATAGGAAGGACAACCTCTTGTGTGATTTGGACCCTGAAGGCCACTTTAGGCACAAATTCAAGCATCTGCATGAGTACCACCCTGTCCAGGAAGAACATGAGTAAGGGTTCTTTAAAAGCGAAGGCCACTAATACCGACAATCTTCTGACTGATGTAATTGCCACCAGGAAAGCAGTTTTCAGTGAAAGGTACCACAGGGAGCCAGTCTGATCGAAGGCATCTTATGCAAAAACATCTAACACCAATGGGATATACCACTTCAGGAACAACAATCCCTTACAATCCCTTACGGAGGTTTCAACCAAATTGCAGCTTGATAAACAGTATAACTAATTGTTGGATGCCCACTGTATATAGACCTGTATATACACTGCATAGACCTAAATCAAGCCCTGCATGCAGAAACTTCAGAATTGACAGACAGACAGACAGTGTAA
Organism: Lithobates pipiens; assembly: GCF_037356315.1. Classification (NCBI taxonomy): domain Eukaryota; kingdom Metazoa; phylum Chordata; class Amphibia; order Anura; family Ranidae; genus Lithobates; species Lithobates pipiens. Next base: position 160,514,493 of record NW_027507791.1, read on the forward strand.
AAACCTTGATCAGCAGCAATCCAGTGAATTTGTGCCATATTCTATTATGACTGTTAGCGCTGTCTTTTTCTTGCTTTTGTAAGAGTATTCACAACCTTTACAGAGCATTCAAGATCATTATTACAATATTAATAATACTAACAAGAAATTTCAAATGTTACTTAAACAGGCTAGAAGACTCCTGTTATAATCTCCTGTTTTCAACTCTGTTTTTTTTAAACTTATAACATGGTGAATGTTCCAGTAAGCAAAAAATTGGGAAAGCTCAGAGTGAGTGCTACAGAAATATATATAGTACCCATAGCACCTGTGACCAATTAACAGACTGAAGAAAAAATAAAGGCTTTTAAAAAAGTGTCAGAAAAGGTGTTTAAAAAGCTGCAAATAAAGACCCCAAAGAAACTAAAAATGCAACCACAGCAATCACTAGCAGGCAAAAGCAAAACATTTTTTCACACTTCACTCAAATCTCCCTCTCTTCAGTTCCCAACCAGCAAAGTGTGGCAAATAAATAGCTACTGCTATAGCAACTGGACTTCAAGCCTGACCCCTGACTGTGACAGAATAATCTGGCCCAAACATGAAGGCCGCTATAGAAAACGTTGTGGCTCCTCTTAGGCAGAAAATGCTTAGCTGCAGGAATTTGGTGTTACCTACCAAGAAAAGTTACCAAACTAGAAAGTATGGCGGAAGAGATTCATATCCTGCAGAGGCAAATGTTGGACTGCGATTATATTAACACGCATATGCCTCAGCCTCAACATCCAAGTTTAATGAAGACTGCCCCCATTACAGGGGTGGTAAACTGTATATTTCCAAATGCACCCTGCTGTATTTCCTTCCGAGAAAAAGAAATGTAATGTTTATTATCAAACTTCTAACTGGGGAAGCTCTAGCTTGGGCCTCCCCTTAAATAGAACAAGACAGTGCCACTTTAGATAATACTTTTTTAACCACAATGAATCAGGTTTTTGATGATCCCAACCGCTATGCTACTGCCGAAGCAAAGTTGCATAGTCTGCGGCAGGGTAAATGCTCTGTCGCTGAGTACACAGCTGAATTCAGATGTTGGATCGCAGATACCACTTGGTATTTGCAGTGCAAAAAATTCAGTTCCACCGAGGGGTTTTTGAACAGGTAAAGAATGAGCTTTCTGAACAGGTAAAGTGGGTCCTGAGACCGATTGGCCAGGGAGTCCCAACCAATCGGGTCTCAGGATCCACTACCTGTTTGGCCAGGAGGAGAAGCAATGCTTGTTTGGCCAAGAGCCTGGAGTGAGGGGGAGCCTGGAACGAAGTGCAGCCTCCTAAGGTAAAGCCTGACTGAACCCCACCTTCCTGTCCGATCGCTGCCTTCCTTTGGTGGTTTTGGTTGTGCGAGTCAGGTGGGCAGGTTTCTTTGCAGCCCCCCAAATAAAATATTGACTACCAGCTGCCACTGGTGGTCATTACAATTTTCATAACAAAGTTAGAAGAACAATTGCTGTGACTGATGTGATTGTGCCTGAACAAATAAACTCCATTAACCAGTAGGGATGAGCTGAACACCCCCCAGTTTGGTTCGCAGCAGAACATGTAAACAGGCAAAACATTTGTTTGAACATTCGAACACCGTTAAAGTCTATGGGACACAAACTTGAAAAATCAAAAGTGCTAATTTTAAGGGTTAATATGCAAGTTATTGTCATAAAAAGTGTTTTGGGACCTAGGTCTTGCCCCAGGGGACATGTATCAATGCAAAAAAAAAAACAGACGTTTTTTTTCGGGAGCAGTGATTTTAATAATGCTAAACCACTTCAATACAGGGCATTTATACACCCTTCTTGCCCAGACTAATTATCAGTTTTCAGTGCTCTCACAGTTTGAATGACAATTACTCAGTTGTGCTACATTGTATCCAAACAAAATTTGTATAATTTTGTTCTCACAAACGGAGCTTTCTTTTCGTGGTATTTAATCACCACTGGGGTTTTTATTTTTTGGAATAAAAGCGAAAAAAGGAGAAAATTTAGAAAAAACACTTTTTTTTGTTTCTATCTTAAAATGTTGCAAAAAATTTTTTTTTCTTCATACATTTGGGCCAAAATGTACACTGCTACATATCTTTAGTAGAAAATAACCTAAATTGTAGTATATTATTTGGTCTCTGTGAACGTTATAGAGTCTACAAACTATGGTGTAAATCATTGAAAATTTATCACATCTGATCACACCTGATGTACTGACGGCCTATCATTTCTTGAGACCCTAACAAGCCAGGAAAGTACAAATACCCCCAAATAACCTCTTTTTGGAAAGTAGACATTCCAAGTATTTAGTAAGAGGCATGGTGAAATTTTTTGGCGTTGTAATTTTTTACCACAATTCTTGGAAAAATTACGTTCTCTCACACAGCACATGCATACTTACAATGACACCCCAAAATACATTTTGCTGCTCCTCCTCAGTATAGCGATACCACATGTGAGACTTTTACACAGCCTGGCCACATACAGAGGCCGAATATTGAAGTAGCACCTCCAGGTGTTCTACAAGCATACAGTTGCAAAAAAAAGTATGTGGACCCTTTTGGATTGATATGGATTTCTGCACAAGTTGGCCATAAAATGTGGTCTGATCTTCATCTAAGTCACAACAATAGACAATCACAGTCTGCTTAAACTAATAACACACAAATAATTAAATGTTACCATGTTTTTATTGAACACACCATGTAAACATTCACAGGTCAGGTGGAAAAAGTATGTGAACCCCTAGACTAATGAGATCTCCAGGAGCTAATTGGAGTGAGGTGTCAGCCAACTGGAGTCCAATCAATGAGATGAGATTGGAGGTGTTGGTTACAGCTGCCCTGCCCTATAAAAAAACACACACTAGTTCTGGGTTTGCTTTTCACAAGAAGCATTGCCGTATGTGAATGATGCCTCACACAAAAGAGCTCTCAGAAGACCTACGAAAGAAAGTTCAGCACTGCTGCTACTCTCCCTAGGAGTGGGCATCCTGTAAAGATGACTGCAAGAGTACAGCGCAGACTGCTCAATGAGGTGAAGAAGAATCCTAGAGCGTCGGCTGAAGACATAAAAAAGTCTCTGGCATATGCTAACATCCCTGTTAGCGAATCTACGATACATAAAACACTAAACTAGAATGGATTTCATGGGAGGATACCACAGAGGAAGCCACTGCCGTCCAAAAAAAATTCTGCACGTTTACAGTTTGCATAAGAGCACCTGGATGTTCCACAGCAGTACTGGCAAAATATTCTGTGGACAGATGAAACCAAAGTTCCGTTGTTTGGAAGAAACATACAACACTATGTGTGGGAAAAAAGAGGCACAGCACACCAACATCAAAACCTCATCCCAGCTGTGAAGTATGGTGGTGGGGGCATCATGGTTTGGGGCCCAAGTTTATCAAGACATTTTGCAGGAGAACTTAATGCCATCTGTCCACCAGCTGAAGCTCAACAGAAGATGGGTGTTGCAACAGGACAACGACCCAAAGCATAGAAGTATATCAACAACAGAATGGCTTGAACAGAAGAAAATACACCTTCTGGAGTGGCCCAGTCAGAGTCCTGACCTCAACCTGATTATTGCTGAACAGAATATTGCTGAACTGAAACAGTTCTGTAAAGAGGAATGGTGAAGAATTACGCCTGACCGTTGTGCAAGTCTGATCAGCAACTACAGGAAACATTATTGCTGCCAAGGGAGGTTCAACCAGTTATTAAATCCATGGGTTCACATACTTTTTCCACATACACTGTGAATGTTTACATGGTGTGTTCGTTTGTGCAGAAATCCATATCATTCCAAAAGGGTTCACATACTTTTTTTTTGCAACTGTAAATTACACACCTCATTTCTCAACTACCTATTACACTTTTGAAGACCCTGAAGCACCAGGACAATGGAAACGCCCACAAAATGACTCAATTTTTTAAAGCTAACACCCCAGCGTATAATCTATAAGGCATAATGAGACTTTTGAACGGTTCATTTTTCCCCAGAAATTTTTGGAAAATGTGGGGAAAAAAATGAAAAATCATTACTTTTTTTCCTTTAGAAATGTGATTTTGTGCAGGGACTGTTCTAAACACGGGTAAAATGCGCCACTTTACAGGCATACTGTAGACACCTCCCAGGTAAGAAATTTTAAAGGAATATTTCACTTTTATTGTTTCACTTTAAGCATTCTTAAAATCACTGCTACCAAACAAAGGCAGTTTTTAAAACTTTTTTTGCATTGATACATGTCCTCTGGGGCAGGACCCGGGTCCCCAAACACTTTTTATGACAATAACTTGCATATAAGCCTTTAAAATGAACACTTTTGATTTATTATGTTAATGTCCCATAGACTTTAACTGTGTTTCGGCGGCTTTGGAATTAACCCCGAACACCGCATATTGTTCAGTGTTTGCAGAACATCCGAACGACCAAAGTTCGGCCCAAACTTATGCTCGGCCCGAACCGTTCGCCCATCCCTATTAGCCAGTCTATCTCTCCATTGATTCATATAGAAAATAAAGTAAATTGTCAACTATCTCAATTTGTCATCCCTATTAAACTTCTCTCTGAGGGCCGTGAAATTCCCTGCTCTGCTATGCTTGGGCTGAGGGGAACTTTATGGGCATAGAACTTACTTACAGCTTTAATATTCAAGCAAGAAATACATCTACAAATGCGATATGTGTTGCTTTATTCTATATGGCCATACTGTGCTTCTTCCGAATTGGTCACACACATACTGTTTCCTATAGAATTTCATGCCAGACTATTGAAGTGGTATACCTTCCCAAATGTTTATGTGGGAGTTTTTATATAGGTAAAACTAAACCACCCTTTTTCAAGAGAATTAAGGATCATACTGTCCCTATTTCTAAACAGCTCATGACAACTGCCATTAGCCGCCATGTTGGTTCTGAACATAACTTTGACCCTAATATGATTAAGTTCAGCGCTCTCGAGCATGTGCCTTCACATGTAAGCCCTTGTACACACGGTTGGACATTCCGATGGAAAATGTCCGAACGGACCGTGTTGTCGGATAATCCGACTGTGTGTGGGCTCCATCGGACTGTTTCCGTCGGAATATCCGACGGACAAAGTTTTAGAGCTGGGCTATAAAACTTTCCAACAACATGATCCGATCGGACTTTGTCCGATTGTGTGTAGAGAATTCCAATCTGACAAAGTGCCACACATGCTCAGATCAAATTCCTGAACCAAAGCTATTGGCTACTAGCCTGAACGTAGTCCCGTCGTAACGAAATAATGTCGTCACGTTATGTACGATCGGATTTTCCAACAACTTTGTCCGACCGTGTGTATGCAACACAAGTTTCGGACAAAATCCGTCGGACAAAATCCGACGGATTTTGTTATCGGAATGTCCGACCATGTGTACAATGGCTAAGAGGTGGTGGCATTGATCGTACCCTCTTGCAATTGAAAGCTAAATGGATTTATAATTTAAATGCCACCAGATACCCAGGACTCAATGAATACATTCGCTTCAAATCATTTCTATAATTCTTTATCATTTACATGTCACATGATGTCTTTGTGATAGTTCTTATGCCATATCATTAGATCACCCATTCTCCTCTGTATTGTTTCGATACTCATTGTTGCTGCCAATGTGGGGATATGCACTATGTGTGGCACTTGCCCCCTCTCTGACTGACCCTTGGTGTTTGGGAGCTGGCCCACAGCTCAATTTTTGGATGGCTGCTATGTGGACCATGTGTGTGGCCGTACGGACGCTCAGAGCATTTTAGCCCGCTGTTTGTTCTCCCGTGCAATTTCTAGAGCTCGCCTGTTCCATCCGACCCCACTATGGCCTCTACCAGACACCCCTGGCCCTTGGCCACTGGCTGGATTGGTCTGTCCATCTTTTCTCCCCTAGTTTGTGCCCGGTGGCTAGACCTGGGTGTATTATGCTGCCCACATCATGACGGTATACTGCCGCCATGACCTCTTCAAATTGTAGGCTAGTGCGGGCACGTCCACAGGCGCACGCGTGGTGGGCTCCTTTCGTCCGCGCTCATTCAGTGATGTCAGACACCAAACGAGTGGGAAGTATTTAATGCTGACCACGCCAGCGGACTGTCAGCTGGAGATCAGGAGTGACCATACTAATTTTTCACTTCGTGCAGGTATACAACTCTTTGAGAATTTACATTGGAGCTTCTTGTCTATTTAGTTTTTGGTTCCTTTTGATCCATTGATGGACATTCTACTATACTGCTGCCTATTGACTTTTTCTATCGCCCCTGTGATGCCTTAGTGGGCATGACTGGAGTCTCTCCATGTAAGCAACTTGGAAACTAGTATGTTTTCTAATTATATCGAGCTATGTGCATGCTTTTTATATATTTAATGATGCAGATTATATAATATTACTCTGTATTTCTTTTCATCCTTGGATCAATGGTTACTTTGATTCTTTATATACTCATAATTTTCCATTCTTTAATGCTGGGTATTTTTTGTATTTCAGTGACTAAAAAGTTGTGTGCTTAAATTGTGGGACAATTTCTGGTCTCATTTCCATATCACACTAGCACATTGGCACCCCTGAACCCACATGTTTTGAGGATAGTGAGTATATATATATATATATATATATATATATATATATATATATATATATATATATATATGCCCTCCCTCTTTTTTTGGGTCTTTTCCCAATGGCCCATATAACTAGACTCCTGTTTTTTGTCCTGAAAGTGTATATATTTTTTGGTCTATCTTTATACACTTTAGCTGGGTTCTTATCTACCTCCTGCGACCGCGCACGGTCTCCCCTGTGCTATCCTTGGCTCTTTTTGGGCGTTTCCCCAATTTATCCATCTCCTGGTTCGGAATTGATCGGGGTATGTGCCCTACACTTCCCTGAAGTCATGACAAAAGTTTGTTTGTTTTTTATTCATCCTCATTATTTGTATAATTATTTATATTTTGTCTTATGTTAGAGCTGGATTATTTGTGGAGAAACAAATTACAATAAAAATGACAAGGGTGGTAATGTCATTTTGATGGACGACAAGTATTATGAACTTGAAGTAAAGCGACTTTTGAAAGATACTGACACATATCGCAAACTAAGGAGTGATCCTTTTCCCAAGATTGTAAGTGAATTGAACAGTCGACTGGATGATGCAATTGTTTCTGTAATTTGTGGCCCCCTTGATAGAGTGGGAAGCTATTTAGATTCCCTGCTGATCTTTATACACTTCAATCCCACATGACTGGGGAATTGCAGCGGTGAAAAGATTTTTGGATAAGTGTTATCCCAGCTTTGGTCCACAGAATGAGTTAATCATCAAGCTCTTACAGTTTGCTCTCAATAATAATTTCTTTCCGTTCTCTTCAGTGTTTTATCAACAAAATCGAGGCACCTCTATGGGGGCAGCATGGGCACCTGCATACGCTTGCCTCCACTTGGGCAGCTGGGAGGAGGAGGGTGTTTTTTGCCATTCAATACACCTCGGCCACGTCCACACGTGGCTGAGGTACATAGATGACATGCTGATCATCTGGACCGGTGAGGTAACTGCCATTCACCAATTTGTGGTGAACATGAACAATCGTAACATACATCTAACTTATGCTTTTGATCGATTTGAATTACCGTTCTTGGAGCTGCTGATTGGATTGGAGAATGGCAGGATCAAAACTAGCACCTACCGTAAAAAGACGGCGGCAAACACCGTACTGCAGGCAGGAAGTCGCCCCACCCACCATGGCAGAAAAACGGGATCCCTACAGGGCAATTTATGAGAATAAAACGTAATTGCTCAGATGCAGAGGACCTACGTAGGGAATCTAAGGACCTGTATGGGAGATTCCGCAAATGCGGGTACTCCCATGAACAGATCTGCAATGCCAGGCTGAAAGCAGCGGCCCATACGAGAGAAAGTTTGCTAAGTAAGTGCACGGAGCCAGTTCTTGGGAAGTTGGTGGAGCGGGACCCAGTGAGATTAATTACAACATATGGGTCCCAATGGAATTCTGTGCGTAAAATCTTGGAAAAACATTGGCACATTTTAAGAAACAACAAAAATCTGGCTGCAGTTGTGGGTGATGGACCAAAAATGGTGGCTTGTAGACCAAAAAACTTGGGGTACATCCTGATCCATTCAGAATATGTCAGACAGCAGAATTCTACCTGGCTTTCTGAGTATCCGCAATGTAAGGAGATGTTACCCTGTACAAAGTGGCAAATATGCCACTTTGTGGAAAGGGCGAATGTCTTCAGGGATGCCCTGGGACAAAAGGAATACGAAATTAGGGATCTAACTGCTATATGATCACATGTCTCTGCCCTAAGATATATGTGGGGAAAACAAAGAGCCCTCAAAGTACAGGACAAGTTGACAACATCATATAATAATATACCCAAACGAGGGGAGGGACTGTCTACATAAAAGGCATTGGTAAATAAAGAGTTACTCTGTATCTACCAATACAAGCAAGCCAAGAAATGACATCATAGCCCCGCGTCCTGCTTGCCATAGTATACCAAACCTCGTTTTGAGACTACACCCTCTGCGTCCACTATAGCCGGCATATTTGAAACCTCTACCAGTGGAAACGTTCGGAGATGCAAGAGGACACATGCGGACTGGACTAACAGATGACGGATTGAATCAGATAATCCCTTTGATTTTTAATGCTCGTTTTAGTTACGGAATATGTGAGTGCAAACCTTCTTGTTATTAATAAATTGTAAAAAAAACTTTTTAAAAATCTGCACCCAGATTCTTTCTTCTCTTTGTATCTTCTAGCCCTCAAAGTACGTATAGGGGAGCATCTAAGAGACATTAAAAAGGAAAAGGAAAGACTTATGGAAAACCAGGAGAAAAAAGAGGAGAGACCTGTGGCTAAACATTTTGTTCAGTACCATCAGGGAATAACGGATGGACTTAAAGTTAAAGGCATATATGCTCTGAAGTTGCCAGCAAGGAGAGGAGACTTCGGCCGTATTCTAACACAGAAAGAGAAATGGTGGATATATACTTTGAAGTCCGTTACCCCCATCGGAATGAATACAGAGCTGAATTTACAATCCTTTTTAGATTAGTGAAACATATGATGAAGACTATCAGCGAGAACTTTATGTTTCCAGAACTGTTTGCCATACTATGCATTTAAAAAAAATCTAGTATGCATATTGTTAATGAATGAAGTGATGATGTTCCATCATGGACAACTAAGAATGTATGTATGTCTTGTCAAGTTGTATGCCAGGATTTAATTAGAAGTAGTGATAGTGAAAAAAGCCACCATGGTCCATTTTCTGTTATTGCTTACATTGGATCCTATGAAAATGATAAAAGAAAATAAAAGATAAAATAATAGAAGCACTGTTATAATCTAGAACCAAAAACTGCAAAGATTTTGAATTACAGCCAATTTATGACATGTACTTATCTGAGCTAAAATTTAGCTTGTCCCTGGTGAAGTGTATTTGAAAGGAATTAAAGATAGGAGGAGCGAAATGTGAGGGGGCGTGGTCGGATGAGAGAGTGAGTGAGTGAGAGGACGCCCGGGCCTCGTCTCCCTTTGTTCCCTCGTTAGAAGCCTGGATGTAATGCTCAACTTTGAGTAAGAAGCTTATACCATGCCCGTCTTATCTTATCTTCTCCTACAATAATCTGCGGTAGCTGACCGAAGAGGAGTGGTATCTACGTTCCTGAGGCTGGTGGTGGAAGATCTTGCGGCGGGTCGAGCTATCGCGAGATCCCTCTACAGTGTTTTCCGTGGAGCAGCGCAGAGGGAACAGCGCCCCCGAAGGTAGCCGAAGGTAGCCGAGCGGATTCGAAGGGAAGCCACGCCGCTGGTTCGAGTCATCGCGAGACTGTACACGCAGCGTAGCGCGGCGGAGGGCTTTTTGAAACCCGCTATAAGAACGGAGACCTCGGAAGCCGGAGCAACGAAGTGAAGCACTTCAGTAGCCTGTGGCAACGGCCCAGGCTAAGCGGTAACACGGGGCGACGAGGGGGGGGGGTGTGGAGAGAGCAACATAGCCAAAACGCAAGTGACAAGGCTTATTTGATATGAACACTGGTAACAACCAGGACTACATGAAGTTGACATCCCCCCTCCACCTCCTTACTCGTTCCCTGACCAGTAAAACCCTAATTATTGGGTCGGATTGTTGAAGGACGGAATAAGGAAGCAAGGGATTAAAGGCACTGTATGATTTAGGCTACTTGGTATTACACGGCAACCACATTGAACCAAGGACTGTGATTACATTGATCCGGAGGTGGGTGAGCACTTGGATCAAGGGCGCTGTATCATTTGCATTGTATTGCATTGAAATCATACAGAGTCTAGGGAGACTTACCTACCTACCATTGATATATAACCTCCGTATTATCGCTACATCACTAGCTAAACCGCTCCTAGGGGAAGACCATGCTTAGCAAAAGGGCTACGGAGGACACACTATATAGTGACGGGAATCTAAAAACCCGCGCGGGCAAAGAAAAAGCTAGCCAGGCCTCAGCGGCAGCCGCTGCAAAACTTGAACGTTATGCTCATGCAACTTCACCAACCAGGAAAGGACACCATCAGACAGCCGGGCAAGCAAGGTCACAAGGGGCGCCCTCGGATAGGAGAAGCATTAGCCAACTAGCATCAAATCCTATCGCGTCACCTATCGGAAATAAAGCAAATAATCCGGTGCTAGCAGAGGGCACGGCAATATACAATGCAACAGGCCCAGCAATACCTCCATCATTAGGGGAAGGTGAACCTACGCTGCGTGACATAGTGGCTGCAGTCAATGAATGTAAAGACTCTATCCGCGGCCTGGATAATCAGCTATCTAGCATTAAGATGGATTTACACTCCATGGGTCAATTGTTGAGCAATACCGTGGAGAGAACCACAGCACTTGAGGAAAGGCTAAGCACGATTGAGGATGAGTTTCAGCCACTTCAGCAAAAAATAATTGGGCTACAGAAGCAGATTACTAGCCAGTCATCAAAATTAGATGAAATAGAGAACAGAAATCGCAGGAACAACATACGCTTGATTGGACTACCAGAGGGGAGTGAGGGCTCTAACCCTATAGCCTTCTTGGAAAACTGGTTCAGAGAACTTCTGGGGGATGACTCTTTTACAGCACTCTTTGCTATAGAAAGGGCACATAGAGTGCCAATTAGAGCTAGGCCACTAGAGGGCCGCACTAGGCCGCTGATACTGAAATTTATGAACTATAATGACCGAGTTATTCTGATGCGAAGGGTCAGAGAATTAAGGGACATCCTCTACAAGGGGACTAGAGTGTCATTCTACCCGGATTTCTCACCAGACCTACAGAAGCAGAGGGCAGAATTTATCCCTATTAAGCGAACCCTTCAAGAACATAATATAGCTTATGCTTTGTTATACCCGGCCCGACTACGTATGACCGCCCTGGGTTCAACCCTTTTCTTTAGTACCCCAAATGAGGTTAGGCGTTGGCTGGAGGAACATAAAGGGGACCTTTAGTGTTTTCCAGCGCTACTGGGTTTGACCAGCTGGGGATCCCTCTTGGTCCCCCCTCCCTCCTGCCTCTTCTTCCCCTCTCGTTCTTCTTTTTTTTATTTTTTTTATTTTTTTTTCTTTCTCTTTTTTTATTTTTTCCTTCTCCAGGATTAAGTTGAGACCTATATGAAGTAGCAATTAATTAAATCGGATTGAATGCACAAACAGAACCACAAGCCTAGAAGCGGTAGTTTATGTAATCTGGGACACTGTTATATGGATAGTAAATATGAGATTGACACGAAGGAAAAATGACACTGTATGCACATTATAAGCACAAATGGATTTATAGACTAGAGTTGGAGTATTTAGTAATTTATGGGATACTAGGGACACTAACGTGATATTTATTAGATAGGTGGGGGCTATGTTTGGCCCCCTCCTCCCCCCCCCCCTTTTTTTTTTTTGTTTTCTTTTTTCTCACTATATTCGGGTGAAATGAATAATAGCGTAACTAGTTTAGTACGTGTATAGGATCTAGGAGATAAGAAGCACTAAATATCGCCATTCGGTGAAATAGTATAACTTGCTGTTGTTTTGAAATTAGGGTTTATGTAGGTTGAAATAGTGAAGGAGGTTTATGGATGGGTTACCTGCTAGAGATTTTCTCAATGCAGGTCCCCTCCTTCTCCTCCGCTTCTTTTTTTTTTTTTTTTTTTTCTTGCTGTTTGAGGAGATGGGCTTAACCGAACGATGGGTCTAGATTGTGCTGGGTAAATACCAGGTGTGGAAACAGATAAGACGGGTTTCCAGGTGTAATAGAGGGGTGGGGAGGCGGGGTAGGGCGCCCTGGGTTCCTGGGTGAATGTATAAGAGGGCCACTGTAGAGACCCCTAGGGGATGCCCTGATGGGAAGAGGAGTGGGGGTTGGGGGGAGGGGGGAGGGCGCCGGGTGAGTAGGGGTGGGAGGGGGGGAGGGAGGGATGGGGGGAACTTCGAGCACACACTGTGGGTATGGGGGGCTGAGGGGGAGTATGGGGGGGAGGGGGGAGGGGGCCTGTCGTGGGAGGACGGGTCTCCCTCCCCCTCTCCCCCCCTGCCCCCAATTAACTTGGCAACTACCAAGGTCTATGAATAGTGTAAGTATTATTTCATGGAATGTGAGGGGGCTGGGAGATTTAAAGAAAAGAGCAGCGGTCATGACAGAAACAGAGAGAGGAGGCCCTGGCTTACTCTTCTTACAAGAGACGCACCTAAATCCCCAGCACAGCACCACAGTTAAACAATCGGAAATTCCAGACTTATTACCACTCCTTCCATACATCATATTCAAGAGGTGTGAGCGTTTTAGTTAGGAAGGGCACGGATTTCCTGTGTAAAGAGTCCTCTATTGATGAGGAGGGGAGATTCGTCTTTCTATATGGTCTCATGAGAGGGCAACACTATATTCTAGCCAACATCTATATCCCCCCGCCCTTTAAGCTGGAGGTTATGTATAAACTGTTGGTGTTTTGCCTAGATAAGCCGGGAGTCCCGTGGATAGTAATAGGTGACTTTAATGAAACACTAGATGGGAGCCTGGATAGGTTTCCCAAACCCGACGAGGCTAGAGCAGGGCGATTGCAGGGATTTTTGTCTGAAATAGGATTGTGCGACCTATGGCGAACGCGACACCCTCAGGAGAGACAATACTCCTGCTTTTCTAGGACCTATCACACACTATCAAGAATTGACATGGTCTTGGGCAATAAAGAGGCAGCAGAGGTGGTACAGGAAATGGAATATGGGGCAAGGGGGGTTTCAGATCATTCCCCCCTGTCCATGACTGTGACCCTGGGAACTAGAACAGGCTTAGGGGAGTGGAGGATAAACCCTGGCTGGTTGGAGTTAATGGATAGTTCTAGCCCCTTCCTAGATAAGATAGGGGAATATACTCAAATAAAAAAGGGCTCAGCTTCACCCGGAATGGTCTGGGACTCCCTAAAAGCCTATATTAGAGGCATACTAATTCAACAAATTGCAATAATTAAAAGGAAAGCCCGAGAACAGGAGTCAGTAATACGAAATAGAGTTGCTCTGGCGGAGAGGGCATATATAGAAGCTCCATCCCCTGTAAGTCAGAAGGCATGGCTTGATAGCCAACAAGTTTATAAAATGTCCCTTTTAAAAAAGTCAGAGAATAGGCGAATATTTCAACGCCAGCACTATTTTGGCGAAGGAGAGAGAGTGGGACGAGCCCTCTCCCTTTTGGTCCAAACCAATAGCTCTCCTACAACAGTCCAGGTGATTAAGTCACCAAATGGCGATCTCATTTCTAGTCCCCCTGCAATCATGGGAGTACTCCATGACTATTATAACGACTTATATAAATCAGCATTGCGGGGTCAAGGCAGTCCCGCCACTGACTTTTTACTCCAAGCAGCAATCCCAACATTACCAGAACAGGACAAATTGAGTCTTGACCTACCACTTACGTTGGAGGAGTTAAAAAAAGCAGTAGCCGCAATGCCTAATTATAAATCCCCAGGCCCAGATGGGTTGCCAGCAGAAATATACAAGCGCTACGGTGAAGTGCTTCTGCCGGAACTCTTGGAAACATTGAACCATGCATTCGAGGTGGGTGAACTTCCCCCCTCGATGCTGGAAGCCAATATAATTTTAATACTCAAGGAGGGGAAGGATCAACAGGAGGTCTCATCATATCGGCCAATATCTCTGTTGTGCTCAGATATTAAAATCCTAGCCAAGGCCTTAGCAACCCGCCTAAATAAATACATCCACAAACTAATACATCCAGACCAGTCGGGTTTTATTCCGGGCAGGTCAACTAGCACTAACATCAGAAGAGTCTTCCTAAATATCCAAACACCCAGGGACAACGATGGGTCGGGAGCTATCCTGGCCTTGGATGCGACTAAGGCTTTCGATAGCCTGGAATGGGACTATCTGTGGGGAGTGTTGGAGAGGTTTGGCTTTGGCCCTCATTTTATCCAATGGATAAAACTACTATACAATAGGCCCAGGGCAAAAATCAAGATGGGAACTGAGTTTTCCGAGGTTTTCCAGCTGGAGAGAGGTACAAGACAGGGGTGCCCACTGTCTCCCCTCTTGTTTGTACTAGCCATGGAGCCCCTGGCTGTCCTGGCCAGATCAAGCCCGGACATCCGGGGATTCTAGCGCGGAGTAGAGGAAGATAAAATTGCCCTGTTCGCGGATGATGTCCTGTTCTTTATTGGAGACGTGGATTCAACCCTGAACAGGGTAGTGCAGATGATGGGGGAGTTTGGTCAACAATCTGGTCTTGTAATTAACTGGAGCAAATCAGCTCTTCTGCCGCTAACCAGATCTGGGGTCCAATGGGCGTCACCGACGGTTATTGGTCTAGAGATAGTGCCTAGACTGAAGTACCTAGGTATTTGGATCTCTGGGGAAGTGAACCAGTATCTTAATGAGAACTTAGTACCACTACTAACGAAATTGAAGCAGAAACTTAATAGGTGGTGTGGTCTCCCTCTCTCCGTGGCGGGACGCTGCAATTTAATAAAAATTTTCTGGCAGCCCCAAATATTGTATATCCTACATAACTCCCCAATCTGGATTAACCAGAAATGGTTCCAAAAAATGGATTCCCTTATCCGAGACCTAATCTGGAAAAAGGGGCATGCCCGGATCGGGCTTCAGACGATGCAGCTTCCCGTAGCGGAGGGAGGATTGGCCATACCCCATCTGAGAGCATATTTCTTAGCGGCCCAACTCCAGCACTTAGAGGGGGCAGGGCCCCAAGAGGGAGGGCCGCCAAACCATAAATTGATGATGGTTGGGACACCCCACAAGTTACTGGTTGAAGCCTTGGAGGCTAACTCATTTGCCCATAGATGCCCTACTAACATACTAATGAGGAAGGTGTGGCATAAGGTAAAGCAAAGTATGGGATATGTGGGAGTAACTATCTATACGCCCTTATGGCATAACCGATGTCTATGCGAACTAAATAATATAGATAGATCTCTAGAATGGGGCAGGCAGGGCATCAATAGGTTGGTGCAATTATATGAAGGGAATGCAATGAAAACCTTTGAAACCCTTAGACAGGAATTCGATGTCTCTAATAAGACGTTCTATAAATATTTACAGCTGAGGCATGGTATTCAAGCTCAATATGGATCGCTTGAGATTGAAAGGACTGAAATCCCCCTGCTACAGGGACTTATGGATCATAGGCAAGAAAAAGGCCAGATCTCCAGATTATATACAAAGATTAGGGGTAGGATCCTGAAGGGAGAGGGCCTAGATAAAAGCAGGAGGGGGTGGATAGGAGATGTGGGCCCGATTACTCAGGAACAATGGGACAAGATTCTTGCACAGGGGAGATTGGTCTCTATATCCCCATCGCAGCGGGTATCACATCTGTTTCTTATATATAGGGTATATTACACTCCCCTGAAATTGTGGAAAATGGGTAGGAAACCCAGTGATAGCTGCCCCAGATGTGGGGCATTGGGGGACCTTCTTCATATGGTATGGAAATGCCCAAAACTGTATGGGTACTGGCTAGAAATAGTCCTTAGAATAAACAGGATTTATAAGATCAATTTGAAATCAGAGGCTAGGATTTGTCTATTGGGGATTCTTGAAGAGGATAGAATCCCCCCTCTAATCAAGCTAACTGTCCTGAGATGTCTGTACCAGGCCAGACGGCTGATAGCCATAAATTGGCAAGCCAAAAATCCCCCGGCAATCGAACAATGGGTCAACACAATTAACGCCACCATTTGGTGTGAGAGAGCAACGTTTATTAAACAAAACAATCGTAAAAAATTTGGAGCAATATGGAACCCTTGGCTGATCGACATGGGCTATCCCGTAGGGGAGTCCACTGAGAGGGTGGCTTAGTGTACGCCTGATGGGCTGGGGGCGATGGATTTCTCTCTCCGGCTTCCCCGGTTCTTTGCCTTTTGTCCCAATGAGTGCTTATTACCCCCCAACCAGCCAACCATTATAGGAAGGACTGGTACTAGCAGGGTGTGCTCGAAGAGGGTGGGGGGGGGGGGGGGGGTTGGGGGGGAATTGGGGTGTAGGGCGAACCCAGCGTGAGTATGGGTTGGGTACGCCCTCGCCATTGTATTATATATGTATGAAATGATGATCTCTGTGAAATGTGGGACACATTGTTATTTTGTACGGAAAAATTTTCTTAATAAAGATGAATTATTTAAAAAAAAAAAAGATAGGAGGAGCGACTGCACCTTGATATACTATAAAGGGAGAGATGTGGGTCGGTGTCCTCTACGTCCAGTTGAAGCTACGTAACAATGACGTTGCGAAACACGTCAACGTAATAACGGACTGTTGGCTCTCACAAAGCTATCCCTGGTATGGAGAGCGGAGACCGCTGAAGCTGTGATGTACTGCTGTTGGCTAGACACTGAGTGATAACCATCAGGAGTCTCACTCCTAGAGCTGCAATATGGAGCAGTACTGAATGATATGGACCTTTCGTGTAAATGTTACATCCGGTAAGACAGTGGGGTCCTCTTGTATTAAACTTCAAGCCAAGCCAATGATGCCACTTTGATAGAAAGTAACCGCTGGGGCACCATCGAGTGATTAATACCGCTGACTGATATCCACAAGCGATAAAATAGAACATCAAGAAGCCAGTGAACAGCTACTCAAAAGCTAAGTACAACTAATGAAATGCGAAATCCATTGAATAATTGGGTGTTCACTGAAATCGTCAGTGGTTTTGGAGTTCGAACTGGGACACTTGAAGCGTATGGGAAGTGTAAAATGACAGTGTTCTGAATCATATTATTTACAGTGGAACTAATGAATTGTTGGTTGTGAGTTATGTACAGCGCAAAGGAGTAATAAATACATGAACAGCGGGTATTTGTAGATATCTGCGCTGGGCTGTGAACTAGTGAATGCAATACCTTTAGGAAGAGCAGGTGTCTAATTAACTGACAACTAACATTATTAACCGGATTAAAAACATCGAATTTAATATAAAAGTAAAAAGCCAGTGTACATCGATATTTTGTATCATTCAAAGTAATTCTAGAAATGTATTTCTATTTTTAAACAAACAGCTAAATACTCGAGAAGTGAGACGTAATTATATAGACACAGATTGAATCAGCATTCGTGGAGAGTTGTAATCGCCAATGGGATGGCCATCCCTTCCTGATTTAATGTATATAATCAGCAACTTCTTAGATTTAACTAAGGGAGTTGAGTGTATTATTATTTAAATTTGGATTTCCGCTACACTAGGGACCAGGCATGCATTAGATTCCTGCCATAAGATTTTATATTGTTAATTAATTTAATATTTGGCCATAGTGGATTTCCACGGAATCTTAGTGCATGTGAGGCACCTCGTCCGATATATGTTTTGTTAGTCTATTGTCTTTATGTGACTTTACAAATTGGTTGTAAGGTTTTTTTTTTATGATAAATCACATTGGTGGTGTTATGTTAGTTTATTGAAACATACTAGGATTATTTTTAGTCAAGCTGTTAGGCTGAATAAACTTTTGTGCAATAGTGGTATTTTTTGATATTTAACCACTAGAGATCCACGCTATAGCCAAATGACGGCTACAGCGTGGACCTCCTTTGCCGGGACGACGTCTATTGACGTCGTCCCGTGCACGAGCGGCCTGGGCGCCCCCTGAGGGGCACGCACCGCGTGCTCTGTGATTGGCGAGTCTATGAGACTCCGCTGATCACGGATCCGAGCAAGGGGTCGGTCCCGACCCCTTACCACGTGATCAGCTGTCAGCCAATGACAGCTGATCATGTGATACAACGGAGCCGGTAATCGGCTATTTTTCCTCCTCGCACTGATAGCGCAAGGAGAAAAAAAAAGCCGATCACCAGCGGCCGTGATCTGGACATCAGTCCCGATCATGGCCAGCTTACCAGTGCCCACCTGCCCCCTGCCAGTGCCACCTCATGAATAAATAAGTGCCCCCATCAGTGCCACCCATCAGTGCCCATAGTGCCACCCAGCAGTACCCACAGTGCCACACATCAGTGCCCACAGTGCCACACATCAGTGCCCACAATCTGCCTCAACAACGGTGCTGCACCCCAGTGCCACATATCCGTGCCCATCAGTGTCATCTACCAGTGCCCATCAGTGCCCAGCAGTACCACCTATCAGAGCCACCTATCAGTGCCACCTATCAGTGCCCATCAGTCCCATCTATCAGTGGTACCTATCAGTGCCCCTTAGTGCCACCCATCCGTGCCACCCATCCGTGCCATCTTATCTGTGCCCATCAGTACTGCCTTATCTGTGCCTATCGGTGCCACCTTATCTGTGCCTATTAGTGCCGCCTTAACTATGCCTATCAGTGCCCATCAGTGCAGCCTATCAGTGCCCACCAGTGCAGCCTATCCGTGCCGCCTCATCAGCGCACTTCAATGAAGGAGAAAAATGACCTGTTTGCAAAATTTTATAACAAACTATTAAACATGATTTTTTTTATTTTTTCTTATTTTGCATTTTTTTTGTTTGCTTAGCAAAAAATAAAACTCCCAGCTGTAATTAAATACCACCAAAAGAAAGCTCTATTTGTGGGGAAAAAATTATAAAAATTTCATTTGAGTACAGTGTTGTATGCCTGCGCAATTGTCATTCAAAGTGCATCAGCGCTGAAAGCTGAAAATTGGTCTGGGCAGGAGGGGGGTTTAAGTGCCCAGTAAGCAAGTGGTTAATTAAAATAAATTTCCTTTAATCTTAAAAGGCTGTCACCCTAATTCGCCCACTACAGCCATAAGTAGCCATCTTGCCTCTGTTGGGGTGGGCTTTCTTTGTGCTGCCCTGAAAGGGGATTTTTTGTATATCCCACATTATCCCCTGAAGAAGCCATCATTGGCGAAACATGTTAGGACTTAACATCTATCTGTGACCACCTTTTTTGGGACACCAACAACCCATTACATGTATTATGTATATACTCTTTATTGGTTTTAATTGGAATTTTTTGTTTCTTCTCTTTCTGTACTAATAAAGATGTTTTATATTTTTTATTATTCAATTCTCTACGTACCATTTATTATAAGCACTGCAATAGTCCAAATCCTCCATTTTCTTGACATCTACCCCTCTTGATTTGGAGTTGGTTGATGGTTCACCTTTATCTTAAGGACCTGTTACCCATGAAACCGGTACTCCAGTTTGAGGCTGACCATCGTGACACCATTAGCTTTCAGCTGATTACGTCACCCAAATGTACCCTCATCCTGGGCATTCCTTGATTTTCCAATCACAATCCCTTCATCAGCTGGGGAGCATGGACTATATTGCAAGAAATGCTGTAGGGAACTTTGTTGAACAAGTTCTCCACCGGTTAAGGAATCACAAGTTGATGTGGTTACTATGCAGTCAACCTGCCTTCACAATATCATGGGTTCCGGGATGTCTGTGATAAGAAGGATTCTGATCAATTACCGCATCATCGTCCATATGATTGTCCCATTGAGCTGCTCCCAGGGGCATAAATACCTTTTGGTCACCTTTTCAATCTGTCAGAACCTAAACTAAAGGTGCTCAGGGAGTGGCTTGATGAGAATCTAGTGAAGGACTTTATCAGACACTGAACATCTCCTGCAGGAGCAGCCCTCTTCTTTGTTGAAAAGAGACTCCACTTTGTGTCCATGCATCGATTACAGGGACTGAATAAAATTACTATTAAAAAATGTTATCCACTCCCCTTGAGCTCTGAAATGTTAGACTCCATTCTGCCAAAATCTTTAAAAAACTAGACTTACAGGGGGCATCTCCTTCTCTGCATTTCAAGTTCTTTGTTATGCCTTTTGGTCTTTGCAACGCTCATGCAACTTTTCAACACTTCATCAGTGATGTTTTCCAAGATCTGTTGGACCAGTTTGTTTATCTGGATGATATTCTCATATTTTCCAATAACCTGGTCTTTGAAAGGGTAAAGAAGGATCTACTTTACATCAAACTGGAGAAATGTGAGTTTGAATAAACCAAGATCTAGTCTTTGGGGTATATTATTTCTCCAGAAGGAGTGAGCATGGATTCAGAGAAAAACAAAGCAGTAAATTGGCCAGCCCTTGGAATTGTTAAAGAAATACAACGATTTGTTGGGTTTGCCAACTTCTACAGAAAATTAATAAGAAAGGTCTCTAAGGTGATAGCACCAATTACAAAGCTGACAAAGAAAGGGATGACCTTTGTGTAGTCACCTGAGGCACACACTCTTTTTAGTATGCTAAAGACTCTTCACTTCTGCACCAATATTGGTACATCCTGACCCTGAACCAGGGGTTGCTCCAGGCCAACATTTTTGGGGGTGCTGTAAGAAAAATAGAGGGTGCTGATGTGGCGTGCTGCAAAATTTGTGCATGTGAGTGTGGCCAAAAGGTGGGTGTGGCTAAAATGGGTGTGGTCAAATGTTAGTGATTCTTCCCAAACTATAGCTTGTAGTGTTAATAATAAGCACAGGTCTCACGAGACCAGACCGCGCTATGGGGGTACTGGCAGGCCACAGTATAAAATAACACTAAAAACAGTGTCGCCACCCCTATATCTTGCAGTCCTAAAAAAGATCGCAAGTAATGGCAAAGATCAAATAATTAAATTAGGAGGGGCCAGGCGCTACCTATAGTAACTAAGAAGGGATGTGTGCAAGTATGTGTAGAAACATAGAGATATAACCCCACATACAGCGCCGCCAGCTAAAAAATTACCGATAAAGAATTGGTGGTGGGACCCCTCACCAACCACTAAATAGTTGCAAGGAAGGAGTAGACAAAGCAAATAAACAAGACCTTATAACTGTGCCCCAATGGTGTATAGTAAAGTTCAATATATGATAAGGGAGTGTTACAGACTATAGTATATTATAAATGCCCAAAGGTGGGTAAATGTATCAAGCACGTGGGTACATGTACATGTATACCACTATTATCAACTTATATAACCATGTGCCCAATACACAAGTACACAGGTAACACTCAGCACCAGATATGTAAACCTAAATGTATATAGTGCAAACTTATATGTAAATAAATGTATATTTAGCAGAAGATGCTATGATATACAAAAATGTGTGGTGAAGGCCTCTAGATGCAAATAAGAACAAAAAATGTGCAAATATACAAAAATATACAAAAATGTGCAAAAAATGCAAGGTAAAAAGAAAAATGTGCAATGGATGCAAAAATGTGCAAAAATGCAAAAAATGTGCAAAAATATGTGCTAAAAAATTACAAAATATTGTGCTAACAACCAGATATTAAAAAGATAAAAAGGAAGCAAGACCGAACAGGAGAAAAATAGATAGCTTATTACATAAGGTCCATGGATAAATTCATATATACTCCAAATAAAGTCCTATAGAATACAGTCCACAACAGGTGAAAAAGTGTGTATCTTCAGATTCTTCAGATAAATGCAAAATAAAAGTGACTGGTGCTCAGATATAATTCAGGTGACTTCCGTGCTCGCCCCCTCGGCTCCCCACTCACCAGAACTTTAAGCCCACACAGGGCAATCAGGCCTGTAGATCTCAAACAGCAGGAACTGATCCACAAAGGGAAGGTCCAAGAGGAAGCGGTTATCCACTCTCTTCTCCTTTCTTGATGTATAAGGAGGGCTAATGTTGATAGATTGAAGTGTCCTCAGAGAGAAAAAAGGGGGGACCTCATAGTGTAGTAATTCCAGGTCTCAAAAAGGTAGTTTTTTTTAAAAACCATAAGCTTTATTGGTTATAAAAAAGGTATAAAAAAATCAAAAATGACATAACCCCTAAGGGGATATACATAAATAATACAGTCCCAGGTCAAATAAATAGATAGTCAAAATCTTTTGATTAAGGTATTACAAAAAACCTTTTTGACACTGTAAAAAACATTTTTGGACCAAAAAAATATATATATATATATATATAAAAAAGATAAAAATAAAGAGCAAAAAGAAAAAGGAAAGGGGGGATTATGTTCGCCCACCTTTTCTACAGTATCAGCTTGTATGAGCCAAGGTGCTTCTGGATAAAACAGATATAGACAGGGGGAAGCTCTGGGTACAATTATCTCTGCCGTAGGGTCACGGTAAAAATAGCTCCCAACCGCGATAGCCTAAAGAAAACTCATGAGCCGCTGGTCCTTTCGGAGGATATCTCCCTCCAGACCGAACCACAGCTGATAGTCCCGGCGAGGAGCGAAAGAACGGCACGCTTGGGAGGAAGATAAGCGTGCGCTCCACCCTGCGTTCCACCTGTTCTCAGTGCAATCCGGAAGTGGTGTGCGTGATTACGTCAGACGCGTTTCGTCATAGGACGTCTTCAGCGACGATATCACGCACCCACACACCCACTTCTTAAATATTCAAAAAGGGGCCACCTATAAGCTAAAAAGAGTAGGTGATAGGCCGACCCACGCAAGAAGGTCCGCCCACACCATACATTACATGAGGCCGGTTTATTAAGCTGTTTAAAAAGCTGTTTAAACAAGGAGAATCCCTACAATCAACAGAAACGGCTCTAGTGCGGGGAAGACAACACCAAGCAGACCACAATGCCAGGCTGCTTTTTTATACGGGCTACATATTTAACCCATGAATGGGACCCCCTGTATTAAAGCTATTACTACTAAAATTATTATTAAAATGAAATAAATTAACTAAAGTAAACTGGGACAGGTATGAAACCAATGTATTAATCTGAGTTAACGTTGCAAACAAGAGGGGAGTAGCCATCTAGTGGCCATTACTCATATTGCAAGCATAGGGTTTGTATAGATGCCAACCCCAGCTATTACCTTGTAAACCCTACCCCGATGTCCAAATTATCTATGAAAAATATGCTTAGAAGCCAAATACACAAAGGTACTATCTTATAGGCTTCTCCCAGAATCCACAATCAGCATAAGGCAAGGGGGCTTCTACTTGTATCCAAAGGTACAAACAGGTACATTGAAAAAAAAATTTTCGTTATTAATTTGTAGGAGAAATATCTTGCTTTGTCGTTTCAACAACAGAGAGTGCCTTAATATAGGCTAGCGGAAACAAGGAAGTAAGTTAGGAGAAACAAATATAAAATACAAAAATGATAATAGTGATAAATAAATAAATAGAATAAATGAAAATGAAGAGGGAAGTGAAGAAAAATTCTTTATCAGTAATTTTTTAGCTGGCGGCGCTGTATGTGGGGTTATATCTCTATGTTCCTACACATACTTGCACACATCCCTTCTTAGTTACTATAGGTAGCGCCTGGCCCCTCCTAATTTAATTATTTGATCTTTGCCATTACTTGCAATCTTTTTTAGGACTGCAAGATATAGGGGTGGCGACACCGTTTTCAGTGTTATTTTATAATGTGGCCTGCCAGTACCCCCATAGCGCGGTCTGGTCTCGTGAGACCTGTGCTTATTATTAATATTTTTTGGACAACCCTCCGACGGGGGGTTGCTCTTTTTTGACTGCGGCCATGGATATTTTTGGGTACATGAGTAACAGGCAGATAGATATAGAAGGGATATTTAATCAAGAAGTGGTCACCAACTCTCAGGACCTGCACAGCTTGATGAAACAACTGAAACATACTATGGAAAAACAGCTTAGAGTGTGGTGGGACATAGCCACTCTTGAAATGTATATTAGTGCCAAAATGACCCCAAGAAGTTTAAGATGGGATGTTAACCCTAATGACAATATTGATAACATTGACCTTATGGATGAATGGTACACATTTTTTAATAAATGTGAGAATGAACTGTTACAAAAAATAATTAAAAGAAGAGAGTTTAAACTTAAAGGAGTAGAAGCAGATATAACAGAAATCAAGAATCAACAAGTGCCGTTTTTAAACCATAAGGATTATAAGGAGAAAGAACAAGACCTGCAGGTAGCCATCAAAAAATATGATGGGGAAATGCAGGCTAAAAAACAGAAAAAATGTAAAAGGGATGTTGCAGACTATAATGAATCTAGGGTTTATAAGTGGCAAATCCCGTTCCTAGAAAACAGGGAGGAATTGGATGAAGGCTCAGTGGATAACAGTTTAGAAGGAGCAATGGATACTGTTGAAAATGCAACCTCTAATATACAACCTACTGGTCTTATAAACAATGGACAAAGGACTGGAGTTCTAACAGCACCACGAGAACAATACTACTTAGGAGTAGATAATAGAAGATTGGAGTTTCAGGAACCTCAGGACTATGGGGCAATAAGGTATAATATCCCCACTAGAAATCGGTATTCACCAATCAGAGATGATCATTATGACCCCCACCCTTATGGGAATGGCTCATATAGTAACAGAAGAGCATATACTCCAAGAAGGCCCAACAGGGAACCAAGAGATTTTTTCCGAAACGCACCAAACGACAGACCCCCTGGAAGATGGACAGCAAGGGTCCCCTACAGAACACCAAAATGGAGGGGCAGACACCCCAACAGAGGAGACTCCAGAGGAAGATACCATGGAACTCAGGAGAATCGAGAGGACACCAGAGCATATATGGAACAACAGACCCCCAGGGGTTATCGGGATATCCCCTATGGGAGAGCAGAGCCTACACAGAGGTATGGAGAAAGAAGAAACGAACCAGGGGATGTCGGGGAGGGCGGAACAAGAAAAAGAAGGAGAACATAGAGGGACGAGGAATATACAACCTCAGCCAAGCCCATTTTTCTGTAGAAGAATTAAAGATCTTAGATTTGAGCCTGAAATATGCCCCAGCTAAAGGCCTAGACAAATTTGAAACCTATATAGATTTGAAAAAATGTATGAGGAAGATTAATCTTAAGAAACACTTTGCACTCAATACAGACACTAGGGAACCCCCCATGTCTCACTATGTCCAAACAAACTTGAAAAACAATTCAATTTTTAATCCAAATACCCCAGGAAACCAATGTATCGGAGCCTTCTGCAAGATGGTGGAAAATGATTTGAGGAAACTTGAAAGAAATAGAGACAAGAAGGAAAAAGCTGTATGGAAGACGATAAAAGAACTCGGAAAGAAAAAGGATGTGGTCATTAGACCAGCGGACAAGGGTGGTGGTCTCGTCATTGTGGGGAAACAGGAATATCAAGAGGAAATGAATAACCTTCTGAGTGTTAAGGATACTTATAAGATACTAAAGAAAAACCCTAAATTTGAATATGAGAGAAAACTCGGAGCCTTCATTGCGAAAGGTAAAAGTACCGGCATCCTTAGCCCTCAGGAGGCGGAATATCTGATATCAAACTCTACCAAGACCCCAGTTATATACTATACCCCCAAAATACACAAGAGACTGATAAAACCCCCAGGCAGACCGATTATCAGTGGAATCAATTCTGTCTTTTCACGTCTAGGTGAATACCTAGACAAATTCCTAAAACCGGTGGTACCTAAGGAGAGATCATACCTGCGGGATAGTTCCCAACTCATAGAAGATTTACAGAATATTTCTGCAACTCACAATTGCCTGATGGCAACTATTGATGTGAACTCTCTTTATACCAGTATCGTACAAAAGGACGGACTATTGGGCGTAGAAAAAGCCTTATATGAGCGGACTGACATGAGGTATGATCAGGTACAATATATAATTGAAGGACTCCGTTTAGCAATGGAATGTAACTATTTTTGGTACGGGCAGCACTATTACGTGCAAACTAAGGGGGTAGCCATGGGGGCACGCTATGCCCCGAGTGTGGCAAACCTCCTTATGGACCTTTGGGAGGAGGAATACATTTATGCCAGGGCTATACCGGAGTTGAAATATCTACGGAGATACATATACGATTTGATAGTGCTTTGGGAGGGCACAGCTGAGCCCTTTAACCAATTCCTCCAGAGCCTGAATAATAATAAATATGGATTAACTTTTAGTGGAAAATCAGACAGACACAAAATCGAGTTTCTAGACCTTGAAATCTTTAAGGAAGGGGATACTTTAAATACTAGAACTTACTTTAAAAGCACAGACCGCAATGGCTATATACCCAGATCAAGCTGCCACCACCCAAGGTGGAAAGAGAATGTCCCCAAAGGACAACTCCTAAGAATTCGAAGGAATTGTAACTCAATGTTGGATTTCTCTACACAGGCAGATAGACTAATAGCACAATTCGTTGAGGATATAGCCAGGGCACACTGGTCAAGCTGAAAGATAAGATTGCTGGTATGGATAGAAAGACCCTCTTTAAGAAAAGTAAAAAATAAAAAACAAAAATGGATCTATCCTTTATTACAGGCTACAACACACAGTATCGTGATGTTGAGAAAATAGTAAGGAAGTACTGGCCCATTCTACAGGAAGATAAAACCCTGGCCAACATTCTTCCAAAAAAAAAAAATTTTGTATACAGAAGAGCCCTCAACCTTCGTAACTTGCTGGTACATAATGTAATTGATCCCCCTAGGCCTATAAAGATTTTTGATGAGATGAAGGGCTTTTATAAATGTAATAGATGTCTCCCATGCAAAGTGAGTAAAGCTCAACCCCGTAAACGTGAGTCCTTTAAGTCTAGAACGAGCCATAAAGAGTACAAAATACGTAACCTCATCACATGTAGAAGTATGCATGTCACTTATGTGATTGAATGTCCTTGTAAATTGCAATATGTAGGGAGAACCACTCGGCCCCTTTTTGTTCCGATTAGAGAACACATAAATAACATCAAAAAAGGCTTTCCTAATCACAATCTCTCTCGCCACTTTGATCAGTTTCATCAAAGAGATCCATCAAAGCTTGTTTTTTACGGGATAGACTGTATCATGAAGAACTGGAGAGGGGGCAATAATACTACACGCATATCCCAGAATGAAACAGCCTGGATATATTGTTTAGACACTTTAGCCCCTAAGGGGCTGAACTTGGATATTGATTTAAACTGCTTTATAGCCAACCCATAAAGCCTTTTTTCCATTTGGGTTTCTTCATGATACAGTCATTATTATTAAACCCCTGGTATCTATGTACTGAAAATATTTCTTCCTATTTTTATTGCATCCTATCCCATGTGAGGGGGTATACACATATATATATATATATATATATATATATATATATATATATATATATATATATTTTATTATATAATTTTATCATATATTTTTATGATTTAATAGCATTTGGTTTTGTCTTGGGCCCACAATTTTTTTCTTCACTTCCCTCTCTATTTTCATTTATTCGTTTTATTTATTTATCACTATTATCATTTTTGTATTTTATATTTGTTTCTCCTAACTTACTTCCTTGTTTCCGCTAGCCTATATTAAGGCACTCTCTGTTGTTGAAACGACAAAGCAAGATATTTCTCCTACGAATTAATAACGTAATTTTTTTTTCAATGTACCTGTTTGTACCTTTTGATACAAGTAGAAGCCCCCTTGCCTTATGCTGATTGTGGATTCTGGGAGAAGCCTATAAGATAGTACCTTTGTGTATTATTTGGCTTCTAAGCATATTTTTCATAGATAATTTGGACATCGGGGTAGGGTTTACAAGGTGATAGCTGGGGTTGGCATCTATACAAACCCTATGCTTGCAATATGAGTAATGGCCACTAGATGGCTACTCCCCTCTTGTTTGCAACGTTAACTCAGATTAATACATTGGTTTCATACCTGTCCCAGTTTACTTTAGTTAATTTATTTCATTTTAATAATAATTTTAGTAGTAATAGCTTTAATACAGGGGGTCCCATTCATGGGTTAAATATGTAGCCCGTATAAAAAAGCAGCCTGGCATTGTGGTCTGCTTGGTGTTGTCTTCCCCGCACTAGAGCCGTTTCTGTTGATTGTAGGGATTCTCCTTGTTTAAACAGCTTTTTAAACAGCTTAATAAACCGGCCTCATGTAATGTATGGTGTGGGCGGACCTTCTTGCGTGGGTCGGCCTATCACCTACTCTTTTTAGCTTATGGGTGGCCCCTTTTTGAATATTTAAGAAGTGGGTGTGTGGGTGCGTGATATCGTCGCTGAAGACGTCCTATGACACCACTTCCGGATTGCACTGAGCACAGGTGGAACGCAGGGTGGAGCACACGCTTATCTTCCTCGCAAGCGTGCCGTTCTTTCGCTCCTCGCCGGGACTAACAGCTGTGGTTTGGTCTGGAGGGAGATATCCTCCGAAAGGACCAGCGGCTCATGAGTTTTCTTTAGGCTATCGCGGTTGGGAGCTATTTTTACCGTGACCCTACGGCAGAGATAATTGTACCCAGGAGCTTCCCCCTGTCTATATCTGTTTTATCCAGAAGCACCTTGGCTCATACAAGCTGATACTGTAGAAAAGGTGGGCAAACATAATCCCCCCTTTCCTTTTCCTTTTTCTTTTTGCTCTTTATTTTTTTCTTTTTTTTATATATATATATATTTTTTTTTTTGGTCCAAAATTTTTTTTTACAGTGTCAAAAAGGTTTTTTGTAATACCTTAATCAAAAGATTTTGACTATCTATTTATTTGACCTGGGACTGTATTATTTATGTATATCCCCTTAGGGGTTATGTCATTTTTGATTTTTTTATACCTTTTTTATAACCAATAAAGCTTATGGTTTTTAAAAAAAACTACCTTTTTGAGACCTGGAATTACTACACTATGAGGTCCCCCCTTTTTTCTCTCTGAGGACACTTCAATCTATCAACATTAGCCCTCCTTATACATCAAGAAAGGAGAAGAGAGTGGATAACCGCTTCCTCTTGGACCTTCCCTTTGTGGATCAGTTCCTGCTGTTTGAGATTTACAGGCCTGATTGCCCTGTGTGGGCTTAAAGTTCTGGTGAGTGGGGAGCCGAGGGGGTGAGCACGGAAGTCACCTGATTTATATCTGAGCACCAGTCACTTTTATTTTGCATTTATCTGAAGAATCGGACGATACACACTTTTTCACCTGTTGTGGACTGTATTCTATAGGACTTTATTTGGAGTATATATGAATTTATCCATGGACCTTATGTAATAAGCTATCTATTTTTATCCTGTTCGGTCTTGCTTCCTTTTTATCTTTTTAATATCTGGTTGTTTGCACAATATTTTGTAATTTTTTAGCACATATTTTTGCACATTTTTTGCATTTTTGCACATTTTTGCATCCATTGCACATTTTTGTTTTTACCTTGCATTTTTTGCACATTTTTGTATATTTGCACATTTTTTGTTCTTATTGGCATCTAGAGGCCTTCACCACACATTTTTGTATATCATAGCATCTTCTGCTAAATATACATTCATTTACATATAAGTTTGCACTATATACATTTAGGTTTACATATCTGGTGCTGAGTGTTACCTGTGTACTTGTGTATTGGGCACATGGTTATATAAGTTGATAATAGTGGTATACATGTACATGTACCCACGTGCTTGGTACATTTACCCACCTTTGGGCATTTATAATATACTATAGTCTGTAACACTCCCTTATCATATATTGAACTTTACTATACACCATTGGGGCACAGTTATAAGGTCTTGTTTATTTGCTTTGTCTACTCCTCCCTTGCAACTATTTAGTGGTTGGTGAGGGGTCCCACCACCAATTCTTTATCGGTAATTTTTTAGCTGGCGGCGCTGTATGTGGGGTTATATCTCTACGTTCCTACACATACTTGCACACATCCCTTCTTAGTTACTATAGGTAGCGCCTGGCCCCTCCTAATTTAATTATTTGATTATAGCTTGTGTTGTGCCACCTTTCCCTCTTTGTATAGGCTAAAAAGAGCCTGAAGGTACACTGAAGAGATTGTGAAGTAAAATAAGATCAATTGAGGCCAACAATTATAGGCGCAGCATATGTCAGGGCCAGCAATAACCTCAAGTCAGTGGGAAGTAGTTAAGTTTTAAAATTCAACAGCCACAAAGAAACCAGAGAACTTTCTAAAAACTCAGTCACACATTGATAACAGGCCATGCTGTCAGACATCCCCAAAAAAACTACAAAACGTGCTAAAGTTAATTATCACTGCAATGTATGCCACAATAATTCAAAGAAAGCAGTAAAAGCATAAAAAGTATCAATAAATATATAAATTAAATATGTGCTAAAAACAATAAAAGTGTAATCTTTGCATACATATAAAGTGCAATGTGCAACACAAGTGACCCCTATTAGAATTTCACATCAACAAAGTTCTTTAGAATTGTCTGCAAACAGATTGAATCCTCTGCAAGCTATTAGCAGCTACTTCCGTGCAGCATCACCCACCAGAGATTAAGGTATGGTAGTGCAGTATCATGTTATTTGGCACAGTACATTTTTGAAAAGTAGTACATGCACTATTTTTTGTGCAGTCCGATGCGATTTGCAGTCATTCAAATAAGGCTGCAAAATCGAACCACACTGAATTGCACAGAAACTTGGAGCAAGGTCCTTTGAAAACTGATTTACGTGCATTCTGCTTTTCAAAGGTGTTTGGCAGGTGGTGAGAAGGCGATATATTACTTCTTCACCACCTGGTTTAAACCTGCAATAGTTGTACTACCAAACTGCAATTGCATGCATTGCACTGCAGTTATAGCTTTAAGTCAGCCTTTTCACAACCTGTCAAACATTTTTAGATCACTTTTTAGAGGAACGGTGGTGCCTGTTCCATTTATAAAATGGCCCTGAATTACAGCGGTGGGGTGGGGGTTTTGAAGCACCTGATTACAGCCATAGGCGCCAATAGGCTTCAAAAAAGGTGTACTGCAAGTGCAAATTATTGCGTTCATGGTTCACCCAGGTGTGTTAGCAAAGAAAATTAATATTTGCTTTGCTAACACAGAACAGCCTCTCAGCCAATCAGGAGGTCTAGATTAGATTGGCTGAAGGCAGAGGCGATCCCATTGGCGCCAAGGAATACAGGAAGAAGATATGCACGGAGGAGTCGGAGGACACAGAATCCATTGCCATGCTACCATCCCGCAGCTCGCCACCTGCCCAGCTGCCTGACACGCCACCACGATGGGGTAAGTAGCGAGCAGACAGCAGGCAGGCGGGCACATTGGCTGCATATTATGGGCACAAAGCCTGCAATTAATGGAGCACAGTTGGCTGCATTTGCTGTGATTATAAGGGGTGTGGTGAATGCATGGAGTGTGCTGTGACTATAGGGGATGTATGAGGAATGCATGGAGTGTGCTGTGAGTATAGGGGGTGTATGAGGAATGCATGGAGTATGCTGTGAGTATAGGGTAGGGTGACCAGATGTCCCCGGTTTCAGGGGACAGTCCCTGGATTGAGAATACTGTCCCTGGACCAAGTCTGTCCCCGGATTTGACTTCAACAGGAGCTGGGGCAATGTTCAAAGACAGTCAGTGCAGAATAAAAATGCAGAGTAAATAAAAATGAATTACACCCCCCCCCCCCCCGCTCCTACTAGCTTAGGGGGGTGTATTTTTTCTATTATCTTTGTCCCTTTCTGATGATGATGATGTGCTGGCCGGAGCGGATGGACTATTTCTTCAGTTTCCGGCACATGCCCATTCAGCTCCGCTCACATGTTCTTCTGCCTTGGCTCAAATTCCGGCCAGCCGCCTGCCTGCTTATCTCCTTGCCTTCCCCGGCAGAGTCATTTTCCTTCGCTCCCCACCCAGTAGTAGTCGGGGCCCAGAGAGTGAGACCCAAGAGGCCGTGAGGCCGGCGGAGGCGACGGGCAGAGAGAGGCAGCAGAGCTCAGCTGATGATGTCCAGCAGCAGGAATAGAGGGGAAGCAGATCCAATCATGGGGCTGCCAGTGCCTTCAAGGCTTCAACACAGGTGAGCTTTGGGGGTGTCTGTGAATATACTACATTGCACTGTGTCTGTCTCTCTGGCATAATGGATGGTATCAGAACTCACAGGCAGCGGGGAGCACTTATTAGTCATAAGTTAACAAAATCGGCACCCAGCAGCCATGTTATGTGACACACTGTGACAGAGCCAGTCAGAGCCATGATAGAGCGCCCCCTGCCTGTGAGTTATCATAGTGCTGATGATCTTGACCAGTTGCCGATCACCTGATAGCAGATTTACTGCTACAGGGTGGTCGCGCTGCGCAGGATCACTTATATATATGTTATCCTGCATTCCTGGGTATTAGAGCCAATTATCAGATCCAGCGCACTCGCCTAGTGTTCTGCCTATGTAAACAAGGCAGTTCGCCATTCTGTCAGTATGGAAGACATTGAACCTGTGTTCCTGCAAAGCAAGTACAGGGATCTATGTTTTCCCTTAGTAAAATCACCTGCCCCAAAAACACTTGTTAGGCACACATTTAACCCATTGATTGTCCTAGATGTTATCCCCTTCCCAGCCAGTTTCATTAGTACAGTGACAGAACATATTTTTAGCATTGATCACTGTATTATTGTCACTGGTTCCCACAAAGTGTCCACAGTGTCACTAATGCCGCGTACACACGAGCGGAATGTCCATCAGAAAAAGTCAGACGGAATCTTTTCATTGTATATTCTGATCGAGTGTGTGCCTCATCTGACTTTTTTTAAAATATTTCTGACAGAACCAATTCCTATTGGAAAATCCGCTCGTCTGTATGCTGTTCCTACGGACCAAAAACGAAGCATGCTCTAAAGCAAGTACGAGACGGAAGCTATTGGCTACTGGCTTTTGAACTTCCTTTTTCTAGTCCCATCGTACGTGTTGTACGTCACCGAGTTCGGGAAAACTGGTCGTGTGTACGTGGCATTAGTGTCCGATTTGTCCACCGCAATATCGTAGTCCCGCTATGAGTTGCTGATTGCTGCCATTACTATTAAAAAAATAAAAAATAAAATATGTCCCCGGATTTCATTTTTAAAATCTGGTCACCTTAGTATAGGGGGTGTATGAGGAATGCATAAAGTGTGCTGTGAGTATAGGGGGTGCGGTGAATGCATGGAGCGTGCTGTGAGTATAGGGGGTGTATGAGGAATGCATGGAGTGTGCTGTGAGTATAGGGGGTGTATGAGGAATGCATGGAGTGTGCTGTGAGTATAGGGGGTGTATGAGGAATGCATGGAGTGTGCTGTGATTATAGGGGGTGTATGAGGAATGCATGGAGTGTGCTGTGAGTATAGGGGGTGTATGAGGAATGCATGAAGTGTGCTGTGAGTATAGGAGGTGTCGGGAATGCATGGAGCGTCTTTATTTTAGATCATTTTCTGCTGTTTTAAAAAAAAAATGAGTGATTTTTTTTTAAGGGGGTAGGGGGTGGGCTTGCCTAGGGCACAGCATAGTCTAGCACTGGCTCTGTTTGGAAACTGTAAATCAGGCATTCATGGGCTGGGGGAGGTGGGGTGGCAGTCTACTGATTGCAGTACCAGTGCCCAAGGCAGATCAGAGTGCCAAGATCACAGGACAGGATTCCTCTTGCAGCAGATCAGACTGCCTGCTGCAGACATAAATCAAATGACAGGACAACAGAGTCTCCCTCCCCCTTCCCAGGCTCAGCAATCAGCAGCAGCTCCCTTATAAAAAGAACAGCCAACAACCGTCCTAATTGCTCCTCCTCGGATCACAGCCTGCCTGCACAACAGAACATCCTGTCAGATGATGAGCACTGCAGACTCAGTCAGCTCTCTGCCTACATCAGGGGTGTTCAAACTTTTTTCAAAGAGGGCCAGGTTTGATGAAGTGAACATGCATGATGAGGGCCGACCATTTTGCCTGACAATCTTTGAACCATTAAAATTCGGTCTAAGTGTGTCCTTTCTAGCTCTAATACACTGCCAACAAGAATTCTCTTGCCTTTGTCGCGCTCGTTCCCAACACACAGACGAATGCTCTGCTCTTTAGGGGTACCCTTAATTCTTAATGGTACCCCACACATTGGAAAACGTGGAGTGCTTTTGGTGCAGTGCAATTAAAAAAAAAAAAAGAAAAAAGCTTGGGGACTTCTTTCCCTGCATTTTTGTGGGTAGAGAAGCCCATTGAAATAAATGGGCTGCCCTACACGCAGCACGCAGCAACACAGATGTGAACCAAGGGCTTGTTCACATGTCAGGTTGGAGGGGCAGTAAAACCACATGGTTAAACTGTTTTTACCACCCTCAACTTCTCCCCCCTTTAGCTACTGAGGGAGCAGCTGTGGGTGTACACATGCTGTGGCTGCAGCTGGAAGTATACTCAGGGTGAATGGGCCTGCCCTTCAACTACCCCGCAACTGTGTGGATTGCACAGTTGCAGTATAGTGATGCTGCATTTACGGGCTTAAAACAGGTGGTGAGGAGGCAACATAATGCCTCTTTACCGCCTTTCAAATGCCTCTGAAAATCAGTCTGTGTATGGATTGCTTTTCAGAGGAGCAGCAGCTCTGGCTAATATCACACACAAGCCCTACAAAAGCAGTTTTGATGGTACAAGAATGGGGGGATGATCCGAATTAAAAGTAACATACAGACACATGCACACACATGCAGACACATACACACACATGCACACACACATACAGACAAATGCACGCCGCACACACAAGCATACAGACATACATATAGACACATGCATACACATACATACAGACACATGCATACACATACATACAGACACATGCGCACACACATACACACATACATACAGACACACATACAGACATACATGCACACACATACAGGCATACATGCATACACATGTATACACATACAGAGACACACACACATACAGACACATGAATAAAGCCCTTTCTAACACTAATCTAGCTTTTAGCATAGTACAGTACCTTTCCAGCTTCCTCATTCAGCCAGGTACTGCATTGTAGGGGGAAGCAGAGAGCACAGCACACTCCTCTGCACTTTACTTTCACTTTTGAAGTTGATGGAGCTTCTCACAGTGCTGGGGATTGGGCTCATCTGACAGCCCTGATCCCGTGGCACACTGGTTGAGAGAGGGATAACCAGGCAGGCTGTTCAAAACCAGGCCGCTATTGGCCCACGGGCCCGACTTTGGACATGCCTGGCCTACAGCAGCTCTGCTCCCTCCCCAGCAGTCTACCAAGGAAACAGCCGGCAGCTCAGCAGTTATCAGACATTCCTTGCTTCTGGGCTCTCACTCTCTCTGCTCCACCCCTCTTCCCTCTTCTTTCATCGTGCCAGAGGCACCATGTGACACAGGGGCTTTTAAAAGGTAACACTTCTGCACAGCATTCTGAATCAATCCATCCCCCTCTCAGCAGGGATTAACTAAACATCAGTGGCTTATGCAGCTGTATCCCTCCTCATCAAAAAAGAGTCCCCATCCAAGTAGCAGACAGGATTCACAGCAGGAACAGTATTATTTAAAAAAAAGAAAAATAGTCTGAATTTTATGGCAATTTTTGGGGGTGGTAGGAGGATGCTTGAAGATTTTTTTGGGGGCTTCAGCACAACCAAGCACCCACCTTGCGCCAACCCTGCCCTGAACTACCTTTTATTATGAAAGTATATTCTTCAGACTCTCAGCAAAATGGAGAAAAGATGCAGCTTCATCTTTGCGCTTACTTCTCTTGTTTAACAACTTGAGATCCGCGCTATAGCCAAATGATGGCTACAGCGCGGATCTCCTTTTCCGGGACTACGTCTATTGACGTAGTCCCATGTACGAGCGGCCTGCGCGCCCTGTGATCGGCGAGTCCATGAGACTCGCCTGATCACCGATCCGTGCAAGGGGTCGATCCCGACCCCTTATCAAATGATCAGCTGTCAGCCAATGACAGCTGATCAGGTGATATAATGGAGCCGGTAATCGGCTAGTATTCCTCCTCGCGCTGACAGCGCGAGGAGAAAAAAAAAAAGCCGATCACCGGCGGCCGTGATCGGGACATCAGTCCCGATCACGGCCAGCAATGCAAGCGCCCACCTGCCCCCTGCCAGTGCCCACCTGCCCCCTGCAGTGCCACCCTAATAAAACGTAAATGCCCCCCGTCAGTGCCACCCAGCAGTGCCCACAGTGCCACCCAGCAGTGCCCACAGTGCCACCCACAGTGCCCACAATCTGCCTCAAAGGTGCTGCACCCCAGTGCCTTCCATCAGTGCCCAGCAGTGCCTTCCATCAGTGCCCAGCAGTGCCGCCCATCAGTGCCCAGCAGTGCCACCTATCAGAGCCACCTATCAGTGCCCATCAGTCCCATCTATCAGTGGTACCTATCAGTGCCCATCCGTGCCACCCATCCGTGCCACCCATCCTTGCCATCTTATCTGTGCCCATCTTTGCCCATCAGTGCCGCCTTATCTGTGCCCATCGGTGCCGCCTTATCTGTGCCTATTAGTGCCGCCTTAACTATGCCTATCAGTGCCCACTAGTGCAGCCTATAAGTGCCCACCAGTGCAGCCTATCAGTGCCCACCAATGCAGCCCATCAGTGCCCACCAATGCAGCCTATCAGTGCCGCCTAATCAGCGCACTTCAATGAAGGAGAAAAATTACCCGTTTGCAAAATTTTATAACAAACTATTAAAACATGATTTATTTATTTTATTTTTTTGCATCTTTTTTTGTTTGTTTAGCAAAAAATAAAACTCAGAGCTGTAACTAAATACCACCAAAAGAAAGCTCTATTTGTGGGAAAAAAATGATAAAAATGTCATTTGGGTACAGTGTTGTATGCCCGCGCAATTGTCATTCAAAGTGCATCAGCGCTGAAAGCTGAAAATTGGTCTGGGACTGAGGGGGGTTTAAGTGCCCAGTAAGCAAGTGGGTAATGTCTGCAGCTAAAAGGACTTATGACAATGGGAATAAAGAGTTGCTGGCAATTAAGGAAGACTTTTCTGAATGGAGGCATCTGCTGAAAGGAGCATCCTATAACTGTTCTCATTCATCATAAAAAATTGGAATGTATATTTTTTTTTGTCAAGATATTGTTATCTAGACAAGCATGTTGGTCTCTAATCTTTTACAGGTTACATAGTTTTTGTTTTTTATAATTCCTCTTTATTGTTTTGTTATACAAACATCTATTACAATCAACACATCCAATATTTAGCATAGAAAAAAGAACCATCACGTTACAAAACATTTACAATACAATCAAAATAATTTTGTACTGTACAATCAGATACATTGTGCACACCAGTGCCTGCTCTTTGCCTCTTACCCCCCCCCCAACTATCCCCTCTTAATAGTTATTCAACACCCATTTAGCACCTCGTGTGTTCCTCTTCCCTCTCCCTAACTCTGCCAGGTTAATTCCCTTGGAGTCCGTGGGCTCCAAGGGGAGGGCGAGTGGGAAAAAGGGGGGCCAAAAAAGAAAAAAAAAAGACAAAGGAAACTCAAGTTAAGGGGAGCTTATACAGCATTTGTAGTCAGAACTGTCATTTCCTTTTATGGGGGGAGCCCCAGTCTATCCAACCAAGGCCCCCACAGTCTTATAAACTTGCAGTGACTAACCTGGTTTATAAAGAAGACTCTCTCATTTCCTATTATTAAATTTACCTTTGCCAGCCACATCTCGGCTGATGGTGGTGGACCCGCCTGCCAGTGTTGAGCTATTCGCTTCCTTGCCAGGAATAGACACCTTAGAACTGATTCTATATTTTTTTTTGGGACACTACACCCTTCGATTAGGCCTAAAAGGCAAATCTTAACCATTGTGTCTAAAGCTATCTTAAAAGTTTTATTTATCTCATCCATTATACTTGTCCAATATCTAAACAGCTTCGGGCACCTCCAAAACATATAAATAAAATTACCCGTTCACCCGCATCTAGGACACTGGTCGTTATCTCGCCATCCCATTTTAAAAATTTTCTTAGGAGTATGGTATACTCAGTAAAAAAAGTAAAGGTGTGATACTCTATGGGAAGGTGAGATTGAGACAAGTGTTCCCTGTTTAAGAATGAAGTTCCATTCCACATTTGACAGTGGCCCTACTTTGTACTCCCAACTTTCCCTATTCTTAATCGGGCCATCATGATCCATTGCTATATCTCCAAGTCTGGTATACAGTCGGGATATTACTCCCTTGGATGATACCAGGGACATTATTTGTATCAGAATTGGAATTCGGGTCCACTGCATGGGTCCACTGCACCCTTTGAGATCCAAATTGTGTTTGTACTGCATGCCTGACCTGCAGATATTTGTAGAATGAACTATTGGATAGATTAAATTCTTGTTTCAAGTTACAGTAGCAAATGATTTCATGATGTTGCCTTCAAATAATTGACTCAGCCGAGTGATCCCTTGGGTCCCCCATTCCCTAGATCTTTCAACTTTAGATAACTCAACCAAGTTCCTATTATCCCACAAGGGAGCCAGTTCTGATACCCCCTGGTATCCGAGCAAGGCTCTCGTCATTTGCCAAAGTTTAATAGTTACGTTTATTGTTGGACACTGTACAACAAATGAGTTTGCCTCTAGGGCCTCAATAAGTGTATTATGTGGACATCCTGCCATCATCAGCTGACCACTGGGGCTACTCCCTGATAAATGCTGTAACTGGGAGGCCAAGAAGTACAGTCTAGGATGGGGGATCGCCAACCCCCCATCCTCCAACGGGAGCTGCAGCATCCGCAAACGAATCCTAGACTGTCCTCTTCTACAAATTAGGTCTCTGAATAGAGATTCTATTTTCTTAAACCACTTAAAACCTATCCATAGTGGCGTGTTATGAAGAAAATATAGAATCTGGGGCAACCATATCATTTTTATAAGGCTGCAGCATCCCGCCACCGAAAGGGGAAAGTGGCTCCAAACATCTGCCTTGTGTTTCAACTTTAGCAACAAAGGAGCTACATTGTCTTCAAGATACAAGTTTGCATCCTTAGCAATCCAGAACCCCAGATATTTCAATTTTTCTACCACCTTTAGGTTCGGGATATCATTTGAAATACAGTTAGCATGTGTATCAATCGGGAGCAAGGCCGATTTATCCCAGTTAATGACCAATCCGGAAATGTGGCCAAACGCATGAACCATACTTATCACCTCTTTTAATGTACTTTGAACATCTCCAAGGAAGAACAAGACATCGTCGGCAAACAACGAGATCTTATCCTCCTCCAGTCCTCTCCTGAAGCCCTGTATATTCGAGTTGATTCTGGTGGCAATGGCCAATGGCTCAATTGCAAGAGCAAAAAGTAAAGGAGACAGGGGACACCCCTGTATCGTACCACGCTCTAAGTGAAACACATCCGAGTGTTCATTATTAATTCTAATTTTTGCTTTTGGGTTAGTGTAGAGTAATTTCACCCAGTTAATAAAATGGGGCCCGAACCCAAACTTTTCAAGCACATTAAACAGGTAATCCCATTCAAGGCTATCAAACGCCTTGGCTGCATCCAGTGCCAAAATGGCTCTGGAGCTGCCACTATCTACTGGAATTTGGATATTCAAGTTCTCCTTATATTTATACTAGTTGACCTAGTCGGGATAAATCCCGACTGGTCAGGATGTATAAGCTTGTAAATACAACTGTTCAAACGCATCGCCAATATTTTTGCTAGAATTTTTACATCCGTACATAACGAAATTGGACGATATGAGGAGGGGTCCCTAGGATCTTTTTCCTCTTTAGGGATAACAACTATAGTGGCTTCTGTCATTGAACAGGGCAGAGTCCCTGCAGATACAGCCTGGCACAATATATTCAATAATTCTAGTAATAAAATCTCACCATATCTTTTATATATTTCAATTGGGAGTCCATCAGGGCCTGGTGACTTCAAATTTGGCATCTCGGCTACCGCCTCACACAGTTCTTCTAGGGTAATTGGAGCCTCCATAATAGCTTGATCGTCTAGTGACAAAGTTGGAGTTTTTAGATTTTCAAGGAAGGCTACCATTTCCCCCTCTCTCCCACCTTCTGAGACCTATAAAGTGAACTGTACTATTGTCTAAATATGTTTATTATAATACTTGAGTCAGAGGAAATCTCTCCCCGTAAGGTCCTGACCGCCAGAACCGTCGAGGGAGGATTATCTGCTCTGACTAATAAAGACAACATACGGCCCACTTTCTCACCTTCCCCAAAATTGGATTGCCGCTGAAATATTTGCTTATTATCCATTTTCCTCATAATAACCATTTTATAAATTTGCTGTTTTTCTAGCCACCCTTCCTGTGTGGCCTGAGTAGGATTGATAATATACTGTTGTTCTGACACCATTGCTGCCCTTTTAGCTTCACCTTCCCTGTCCTTCATCTTGCCTTTAAATCTTGCTATTTGCTGAATAAGAAGTCCCCTGAGGAAAGCTTTTAGGGAATCCCAAACCACTCCCACCGATGCCGTGCCTACATTAATGTTAATAAACTCCTGCAAACTAGTCTTCATTTCCTCAGTGGTGTCAATTATTTCCAACCAGGACGGATCAATTCTCCATTTTCTCGGGTGAGACTTTTTCCCAACAATAACTGTCAGCATCAGTGGTCTGATATCCCCCTCAAACCGTATTCTATATTACTTATCAAAACCAAAGCCTCAGCATTGACTAGGGCCATATCAAGTCTAGACAGGGTTAAAAAAGAACTAGGAAAGCAAGAATTTTCTTGTCTCTCCAGCGGGTACTTTGTGTGCGCCATGAGTCACATAGACCCACCTCCTGTATAAACCAAGATAATCTACCCTCTTCTCTCGTCGCCGGGCGATTTACTGGTGGAAATCTATCCAAGGACCTATCCAAAATGTTATTAAAATCCCCTACCGCTATCACTGGAACTCCAGCTTTATCAGTTATAAATGTTATTAATTCATAAAGGATCTCTAATTTAAATGGAGGTGGAATATAAATATTTGCTATCACATATGGATTATTGTCAATTGAGCAATATAAAAAGATATAGCAACCCATCGTGTCTATACGGTTCTTGTAGCAAGAAAACGGCACTTGTCTATTAATCAGAATGCTCATCCCTCTTGAATATGATGAATATACCGGATGGTATTGGTTCTGGAATCTCTGGCCACAGAGCAAAGGGGATGTCTCACCAGTCAAATGGGTCTCCTGTAAACATAACAGTCCAGGCCCTTTGTCCTCCAGTACTGACATCACCAAAGCCCTCTTAGCCGGAGAACCCAGACCCCGTACATTCCATAATACTACACTTATTGTTTTAGCCTGCATCCCGGATTTATATAGACCTATTTTATCATAGGCCAATATAAGAACAGAAAAAAAAGGGAGAAACAAAGACAATTTGAGTACCAAATAAAAAACACCATCCAGCTAGTAAAAGTACTGTTAATAAAAATTTACCAACAATCCCCGTCATCACCAATATACCAATCCTTCCCTGCCTTCGGTGCTTACCCTTTTCCATATAATTCCCCCTCATATTACCTCCCGTATAGTGACTATTTAATCGTGTACCTATAGGTGTCTGCACATTATCGTCTCCCCTACCCACCCGCCCTACCATCATTTCCTAGTTCACCAACACCCCCCTTCCCTCCCCCTTTGCCCATCAGGGCTACCCCCTAGGGGTACGCAAGTGACCTTTCTAAATTCCTCACACCACTTCCTTACAAAAATCTTTTTAAGTGTACTTAGTATTAGTATAATTTGAATCAAAAATAGGGAGCTAAACTGCCCTCTAACACTCGTACCCACATACATTTTAATCCCACCCAGTGCTATCAAACCCCCACCTCTGCCCCTCCTATAGTAAATGAGAAAAAATTGTGTGTCAAAAAAAAAAAAGAATAATAAAAAAAAGGGACACAATATTACCTATTCGCACCCACCCCCCTTCCCTTCATATCTATAACCCCTCAAGATCTAACTGGTCTCATACTTATGTCAACCTATATGACTCTGATTTTAAAAGTCCTTTTTATTTTCTTCAAACCATTGAGCTGCCTCCATCAGAGAATTGAAGAAAAAAGTTCCACCAGCTGCCGTCACTCGCAAGTGGGCCGGGTACAAAAGAGTGTATTCAATTTTATACTTGATCATAATTCGCTTAATTGAAATGAATTCCGCTCTACGTCTCTGGAGATCAAGCAAAAAGTTGGGGTAAAAGGAGACCCTAGCCCCCTCAAACCTAATATCCCCTATTTCCCTGGCCCTTCGCAGCAGGGACACTTTATTGTTATAATTGAGGATTCTCATCAATATTGGCCTGGGGTGTTCATCCTTATGGTAAATTCTTGAGGGGGACCGATGAGCTTGTTCTATCAAAAATAAAGAGCTAAAAGAAGTTCCTCTAAATTTATCTCTAAGCCACCCCTCTAGAAAAGATGTTAAATTGAGACCCTCGCTGCGCTCCGGAAGACCTATAATTCTTATATTGTTTCTTCGATTCCTGTTTTCCATCTCATCTAACTTGGCAGCTTGATTATTTATTGTGTCTTTTAGCCATTTAATATTGTGCTTCATTGGGTTCATTTCATCCTCGACAAGGCTTACGCGTTCTTCAAGATCAGAGGTCCTTTGAACAGTTTTACACAGTTCTTGTCTGATAGACAGTAACTCCTCCTTGATACAACTTAGTTGGCCGTCAAAAGTAGAAATTGACTCCTTACACTCCTTAATTGCGTTTAATACCTCTTGTAAAGTAGGCTCTCCCTCTAATATTGCCATTGCTGGGAAAGAGGGGGTTATGGGTGCTGGTACAATAGTTGCAGCTGCATTTAAGGTAGCATTTGAAGATTTACCTCCCCCCAGGCCCTTGATGCTTACGGTTTGGTTAGTAGTGGGGGTAAGAGGATTGGATAGATTAGAGGAGGTACCCCCTTGACTCTTTTTCTATCTACAGAAGGATTTTTATGGTCTTTAGTCTGAACTGTTGGTTGCTGAGAGCTCCGTTTACTGGGTGAGACCAGTGCAGAGTGGGCATATCACTCTAATTTAGTAGCTGCGGCAGATGCCATCTGCATGCCTTTATCCTTTTCAGAGCAAGTCATTTGCTGCCCCTCCAGG
Organism: Lithobates pipiens; assembly: GCF_037356315.1. Taxonomy (NCBI): domain Eukaryota; kingdom Metazoa; phylum Chordata; class Amphibia; order Anura; family Ranidae; genus Lithobates; species Lithobates pipiens. The sequence continues at coordinate 160,557,749 of NW_027507791.1, forward strand.
AGTAAATGATCCTCTGGCGGTCTTTTCCTTGACATAGCCAATTTACTCAATAGCTTAACTGTATCTCAAAAAAAACAGCCTAGGCCCAGACAAAAAAAAAGGGAAGCCCCTTGGTCAGATTAATTGGTTAGCTTTAATATGTATATTAATGTATATTTTGTTGCTAATTCAAGCTACCAACAGTCCACAGTCAAACTCTATTTGCAAGAGTCACAACTCCCCCAACACAGGGGTATGAAGCCTATGAGTAAACAAAGTTGCAGAGCATATGTGAATAGATAGACATAGAGCCAAAATGACTACCCAAACTCGCAGCACTTGTTTGCTTAATTCATTCTATATTGTACAAAGACAATTGAAAAAGAAGCAGCCAGGTAAATAAATATAAAATCAAGACCTCACCACTACTCCACAGGGGGGGGGTTCACTCTGCATCCTCCACAGCACGACAAGAGCCTGGGGCACCCACCGACAGATTACCTCCACAGTGTGGAGTGACAGCATGGGGGCATCCAAAGTCCTCCTATACCAGGCAGCAGTAGCAATGGTTCAGCGACAGAAATGCCGCTCAAGATCTCGCCAGATCCTCTGCGAGATCCTCAGCCCCCTCTCGTCCTACGTTTTATCGGCGCCACGCTCCAAGTTGTCAATCGCTGGATCGCGCGAACGAAGGAGGCAGCTTGGAGAGGATGTAAGAGGGGCCACTCTGCAATTAAAGGACCGAAGCCAGGGAATCGTTGGCCGGTGTCAGAGATCCCAGGGGATGGAGGGTCAGAGCGGCAAGCTCATACTGAGCGGCATAAGGTGGAGGGACAGCACCGTACACTCGCTCCGCTCTAATTTTCACCCCCATCCACATCCGGTCACGCCCCCCCAGGTTACATAGTTACATAGTCGGTAAGGCTGAAAAAACACAATAGTCCATCCAGTTCAACCTGTGTAGGTGCATGTACCAGTGTCTATAATGATTGCCCATATCCCTGTATGTTGTTTCCTTTAGGATGCGTATATATAAAAGTTTGTAAAAGATATCAATATTCCCTGCATCCACCACCAATTGTGGGAGAGAGTTCCACATCCTTATTGCCCCAGCAGTGAAGAACCCCCTACACAGTTTAAGGTTAAACCGCTTCTCCTCCAGTCTCATTGTGTGGCCCCATGTCTTTTTACACTCCCTAGGAATGAATAGTTTCCTATGCTGGAATCCCCATTGAGATATTTGTAGATTGCTATCATGTCACCTCTCAAGCGTCTTTTCCGCAGCGAGAATACATTTATTGTTTCCAGCCGTTCCTCGTAATTGAGGTACCCTTTTAGTTTCGTTGGCCTTCTTTGGACTCTCTCCAGCTCCAGCACATCCCTTCGGAGGACTGGTGAGCAGACCTGAACAGAAAACTCCAGATGAGGCCTGACCAGAGCTTTATAGAGTGGCAGAAAATAGTTTTGTCCCTGGAGTATATCCCCTTTTTCTTTTGCAAAAGTTTTATTGCCATACATGCCAACAGATCAGGTTTACAACAGAGCAGTGTTACATTCAGTATACATCGTAAATCAGGGCCTAATGGCCTTTATCAGTACAAAAGAATCAGGAACTGTGATCCTTAACTAGATTCAGACAAGGAGGGTCTAAAAAGCAGGTGGTCCGGGATGTGCAATACACCCTATTGTTACCTGAAGGTTAGCATCCTCGAAAGAAGAGTAAAGAGAGCGTGAGGAGAAAAAGGTCAAAAGAATAGAGAAAAATGGTAGAGATGCAAAGATAGGAAATAGAGAAGTTAGGAGGGTCCTACAATGATAGCAATGTTACATACAAGGCCCCGTGGCTGTTGGATGATGCGCAGGAGGAAGCCAAGGGAGTGAAGCAATAGGGGTAGGGTCAACATCGACTAGGTCGATCGTGGCCCAGAGCGGGAGTTGATATGTCGCATGAAGGCACGAAAGCGGGGCTATATTGGCTGCTATGTAATAGGCTCGTAGATTGGGGACCGAAAGGCCGCCGTTAATTCGTTTAGCGAACAGAATCTGCTTGGCTATTCGGGGGGCGGAACGATCCCCAGATAAATTGCAAAATCCAGTTTTGGTGGATGCGAAGAATATGCGACGGGACCAGGATAGGTAAGACCCAAAAATAATATAAAAGTTTCGGAAGGTAGGACATTCGGATAGCTATAATACTGCCGAACCATGATAAGGGCAAATTGGACCAGGACGACAACAGTTAGTTTTTTGAACAATAGAGGAAAATTCGCCTGGTACATGCCAGAATGCACCGGGGTGAGGCGAATTCCTAGGTAGGGCAACGAGGTGACCCATTGAAAGGGGAATGCTGATTGTAAGTCTTGCAGCAGACCCGGCGAAAGGTTGACCGATAATGCTTTACATTTAGAAGGGTTGACCCAGAGCCCCGAAAGGGATGCGAAAGTGTCTAATAAGGATTGTAAATTTGGTAGGGTAATTCTAGGGGAGGTCGCAGCGAGAAGGATATAGTCGGCGAAAAGCGATACTTTATGGGAGCAGCCCGCTACCTCAATGCCACGTATATCTGGATGTGTTCTAATTGCCTCCGGCAGGGGTTCCAGTGCCAAGACAAAAAGAAGAGTCGAAAGTGGACACCCCTGGCGGGTGCCCCTACCGATAGTAAATAGAGGGGGATTCAAACCAATAGTATTTAACTTTTGCCCAGGGGAAATCGTACAGAACTGACATCCATTGCATAAATGATGCCCCAAATCCATAGTGCCGAAGGACGGACATGAGTTAAGGCCATGACAAAGTGTCAAAGGCCTTGTTCACATCCAGAGAAAGGAGCATAGATTCCAGTGAGCGTGTGCGGGCTATATGTTGGAGTTGCAATATACCCTGAACGGCATCCCCCGTCTGTCTCTGAGGTATGAAGCCAACCCGGTCCTTTCAAATCAATCGGGGGAGGAAAGAATTTAGGTGGTTCGCCAGGATTTTGGTCGGAATTTTCATGTCAATATTAATGAGAGAGATGGGTCTAAAGTTGGCCCAGGAGGAGTGGTCCAGATCCGGTTTAGGGATCATTACTATGTTTGCTGTCAATAAGTCCGGGGTAAAGGAGGAACCGTTTTTAACTGAGTTATACATGGTTGTTAGATGCTGTGCTATTACCACGGCCAGCTTTCTGTAATAGAATGCTGTGTAGCCATCTGGTCCTGGTCTCTTTCCTAGCTTGAGTTCCTTTATACACTGGAGGACCTCTGAAACCTGTATATCCTGGTCCATGAGGGTGACATGCACCTCCGTCAAGGTTGGAAGTGCAAGGCTGCTGAGAAAATCAGCAGTATCTAGAGCATTAAGCTGCTCCTGGGCGGCTGTGTATAGTTTTGTGTGGCGAAAGCGGAACTCCACCAATATACGCTTGGAATTACCAGTAAGAACATTGTGTCGATTACGCAATGTGATGGGAGTAAATTTGGGGACGAAGGTTCGAAGCCTATTAGCTAGCATTCTGTTAGGCTTGTTCGCTTTCGCGTACCACCTCTGACGGGACCAGCGCAAGACCCTCTGAGCGCCCTCGGTGAGACAGAGGTCGAGCTCTGAGCGGGTCTGCTCCAAGAGTTTACGGCGGTTTGGGGTGGGAAATTGCTTATAGGCCATGATAGAGCCTTCTGTTTCGCTTCCCATTCCCGTTTACGGGTCGACACCAATCGGATAATATGGCCACGAAGCACCGCTTTATAATGCTCCCAGAGCATTACAGGCGACGCTTCCGACCCCTCGTTTTCGTGGAAATAGTCTTCTGAGGCCTTTTAACAGGTCCTCCTGTACCCCCTTGAATGAAAGGAGTGAATCGTTCATCACCCAAGGTGAGGACTGGGGCATGTCAAGAATGGAGTGACAGACCACCAAGACAGGGTCATGGTCCGAACACGGGGCTGCCAAAATTGAAGCCGTTATCACCAGGGGAAGATTACATCTGATTACATTCTGGAGTGTAGGTGATGGGGGTGGGAGTAATGGGTGTAATCTCTACCCTGAGGATGACACTCCCTCCAGAGATCGACCAAGTCGTGTGTTTGTAGAAAGCGGATACATTTTTTTGTCCCTGAGGGAGGGGCCACTTTCTCTGAAGGATATTTATCCAAAGAGGGGGTTTTAAAACTAAGTTTGAGTCGCCCGCGAGGAAAAGGGTGCCCTTGCAATGGGATGCCAGCAGGTTACAGACGTGGGTCAGGAAAGGTCCTGGATTTAAATTTGGGGCATTGTAGGTCATAATTGTAACCTCTGTTTCTTGGATAGTGCCTTGTAATAACAGATATCTGCCATCGGGGTCTGCGATCTGTCTAGTGCAACTAAATGGGATTGATCTGCGGAAAGCTATGAGTACCCCCCTTTGCTTGGTTGGGGCATTAGCCAAACACACCTGAGGGAACTGAGCATTAAAATATTTAGGAGAGGAAGCCATTGAAAAATGGGTTTCTTGTAAACATGCGATGTCGATCCGCTGCTTCCTCAAATATTTAAAGATCTTCACCCTCTTCAGAGGGGAATTCATACCCTGAAGATTCAGGGATAACCAGTTTAGTGTCATGGTGGTATTGGCAACTGGCAATAGACCGATGCCCGAAGCATGCACCCACTAAGAAGAGGAGGGGGTAGGAAAAATAGGACAGACAAGTAAGTGAAAGGAGTCAAGTCTGGAGGAGCAGTAGTCCGTCAGGAACCACTTGGAAGTATTTCTAAAGTAGACTATATATATTAATGAGCAAATCAACAATCGCACAGGGTAAACAAACAAATGCATTTAGTAGACGTCACCTCACTAATAGCTAGAACAGCCTGTGGCCTAATATTGGTAACCTACCAACGCAAACTATAAACCGAACTGTAAACTAAACTGAACTGAGCTGTGGGCTGGGGTCATGCCCATGTCCCACATCCCCTCCAGGATCTAGAGGATCCAGATCAAAAGCTCAACCCGCTACGCCTTGTGTGTTTTCTGGTAGCAAGAACACCTGACCCACAGGTATGATGCAAGGGCGTTCAGCTTTGAATGCAGTCCCCAAAAAAAAATAAAAAAAAATTTAAAAAAAGGGGGAAGGAGGGGGAGGGCTGCGGTATGCGGCCTGGAGTGAGATAAAACGTCAATTGGGATAGTGCGGAATCTCAGAGTCTCAGTGTTGCCATCACACAGTTGGGGCAGCACTAAGCTAGGGGTCCATCCCTTGGTGGCATGTCTTGGAACAAGGGGATTAGGACAGTAGAGGGCTAACTAGCCCAAAAAAAAGAGGGGGTGGAGGGGCTCAGTATAGAATTTTTGAGTCTGGGGGCACAAGTGTCCTCATAACTTAACTGGGTCCACATGAGTAGCAGTTCACGAGTCCGGTGAGCCTTGAAAGGGGTGCCCAGCCGACTTGCTGTAGACAGATGCGCTGGAAACATCAAATGTAGATCAATGCTGTCCTCCTTTGTCCTCCTTTGGGGACATCCTGAAACCGCTGCGCCTGAAGTGATCGGAGGGCCTGAGACCCCTGCTGGGATGCTTGCGGGCATCCATGAGGTGCCCGGGATGATTGTGGCCGAGCCGGTAAGGATTCCGATTGGGAGGGAGGGAGGAAGGTTCTGAAAGTGTTGCCGGAAAGTGTCGCCGGAGATCAGGCAAGGAGGAGGCATGGAACTGGCGGCCAAGGTGATAGGAGAGCTTAAAGGGGAACCCCTATCTATATCGGATGCTCTGGCTTGTAAGATTTGCAAGTAAGGCTTCATGCTCCTCCTTTTGGCTATAGTTACTGGGGAGAGGTCAGTGAATAGTTGTAGGGCATTAACTTGGAAGGAGAGGTCCGGTATACCACCTTTTTTATGCATGTGTCAGAAACCATGAATCAGACCGAGACAGAAGTAAAATTAAATCACACTTGTTTATTAAATAAAAATAAAAAGGTAAATTTAGTAAGCGCAGTCAAAGCATAGCCAGAGTCCAGTAACCGGATCGAGTAGTCAGTCAGTCCAGAGTTCAATAACCAGATCGGGTAATCAGCCAGGCCAGAAGTCAGGGATCCAAGTGGAGCAACAGCAAGCAGGATAAGGAGCCAGAAGGGATGTCAGCAAACCAGTCTTTGAACAGAACCTCAGGCGATGGTTTCTTGTGATGTGACCAAGGTGAATTCAGAGATGAAGTGAGCTGGACAGCTTTAAGTAGGCGGATCAGACTAGCAGGATTAGGAACAGCTGGGTAAATGAGGAGAGAGATGAGAGCTGGCAATTAGCCGACAGCTGAGCAGCCAGCCCAGAGAAGGAAGGGCTAAGCCAGCCCTGACAGTATGCTAATATTCTGCCTGCTTTGGTAGCTGCAGCTTGGCACTGCATGCTGTTGCTCAATCTGTCATCTATTGGCACCCCTAGAGCCCACTCCATCCTTGATTCTCCCAGATATTCCCCACCTAGTGAATATTTTTCATTAATGTTTTTTGACCCTAAGTGCATTACTTTACATTCTCCACATTAAACCTAATTTGCCATTTGTCTGCCCACTCTTATGACGTTCAGGTCTTTTTGCAAAATTATCCTGATGCAAGTTTATTAATATGCTTATCTTTGTGTCATCCGCAAAGACTGAGACTGAACTAGTTATCCCATACTCTATATCATTTATGAATGTGTTGAATACAGATGGTCCCAAGACAGAACCTTGGGGTACCCCACTCACCACTCCAGACCAGTCAGAGTACATGTTATTTATAACTACCCTTTGGACCCATCCCTGTAACTAGTTTTTTACCCAAGCACAAACTCTATGGTCCAAGCCTGCAGACCACAGCTTGTAAATTAAGCGTTTATAGGGGACTTTATCAAATGCTTTTGCAAAGTCCAGATAAACCACATCCACAGGCCGCCCTCCAGCTAGATGGCTACTTACTTGTAGAATGTTTCGTAGACCCATGCTGATTACCACTAATTATATTCTTCTCCTCGGTAAAGCTTTGGATATAATCCCTAATCATCCCTCCAATAGTTTACCCACTCGTTGACTCCGGCCTCTGTTAGCCACATGGGCATGTCACGTGTTGTGTCACTAACACTACAGGCGCGGTCAGTAAACCCTTCTTTTTCCTGTGGAGAAGGCAGCATTTAGTACAGTTGCCTTCTTTGTGTCATCTGTAACCATCCTTCCATGCTCATCTTTTAAGTGTGCAATGTGCTCCGATTTTGTCATTTTACTGTTAATATATCTAAAAAAAAAAAATTATTTTTTGTTTTTTTTCCTACTTTCTTCTGCTATGTGTCTCTCGTAATCTTTTTTAGCCGCCCTGACTGTGATTTTACATTTCTTATTGTATTCCTTATAGTTCAGGTAAAACATTCATTAAGTGACAGGCCTTTAGTGTGTGAGCTGTTCTCTCTGCCCAGTCGATTTCGGGATAGTTGAAGTCCCCCATTATGATTGCATTACCCTGTTTCCCTGCCATTTTTAACTGAGATAGTAAATCCAGCTCCTACTTCTCCTTCATGTTTGGTGGGTTATAGCATACCCCCACTATTAATTTCCCACTCACCTCCTCTCTTTGAAGTTTCTACCCATACTGATTCCACCTCCCCCTGGTCCCATACATAATATTTCTCCTCTCTATCATCCTTACATCACTTTTGACATATAAACACACCCCTCCCCCTCGTCTACCTCCCCTGTTCATTTGATACAAGGAATAACCCTGTATATTGGCCAGCCAATCGTGTGAGCTCTCAAACCAAGTTTCAATTATTCCCTCAAAGTCTACAGTTAGGTCCATAAATATTGGGACATCGACACAATTCTAATCTTTTTGGCTGTATACACCACCACAATGGATTTGAAATGAAACAAACAAGATGTGTTTTAACTGCAGACTTTCAGCTTTAATGTGAAGGTATTTACATCCAAATCTTTGCAGTCAATTACAGCCTGAAGTCTGGAACGCATAGACATCACCAGACGCTGGATTTCATCCCTGCTTATACTCAGGCATCATAGCCAGGCATCTACTGCAACTGTCTTCAGTTCCTGCTTGTTCTTGGGGCATTTTCCCTTCAGTTTTGTCTTCAGCAAGTGAAATGCATGCTCAATCGGATTCAGGTATAACATTCCACTTCTTTCCCTTAAAAAACTCTTTGGTTGCTTTCGCAGTATACTTCAGGTCATTGTCCATCTGCATTGTGACGCACCATCCAATGAGTTCTGAAGCATTTTGCTGAATATGAGCAGATAATATTGCCCGAGACACTTCAGAATTCATCCTGCTGCTTTTGTCAGCAGTCACATCATCAATAAATACAAGAGAACCAATTCCATTGGCAGCAGTACATGCCCACTCCATGACACTGCATCACTGATGAAGTGGTATGCTTTGGATCATGAGCAGTTCCTTTCCTTCTCCATACTCTTCTCTTCCCATCACTCTGGTACAAGTTGATCTTGGTCTCATCTGTCCATAGGATGTTGTTCTAAAACTGTGAAAGCTTTTTTAGATGTTGTTTGGCAAAATCTAATCTGGCTTTTCTGTTTTTGAGGCTTACATCTTGTGGTGAACCTTCTGTATTCACTCTGGTGAAGTTTTCTATTGATTGTTGACTTTGACACACATACACCTACCTCCTGGAAAGTGTCTTTTTTTTTTAAATTCTTTATTTCAAAAAAAGTTTTTTTCATTATACAACATATTCATTGGTGAGAGCAACATTGCCCCCCCCCCCCCCCAACAAATTCAACATAAAAAAATATATACTTTCCTACCTTGACCCTATCCCCTACATCCCTCCCTCCTCCCTTCCTCTCCCTCCCTATCTATCTTTCTCCTTCCCTCTACAGCCCAAACACATTGCTGTATTCCCTCATTAAGTTAAATATTTTCCATCTCTCCCATCTCTTATTGAAGCCCCATCTTCCTCCTTCCTCTCCAGCTCTAAGTCCTTCCATTCTATATACCTCATCTATTTTTTCAAACCATTGTCTTATTTTAGGGCTTTCTACTTCTTTCCATTTCTTCTGGATCAGACTCTTTGTAGCATTGATCAAATGAATTGTCAAGGAGTTACTATATTCTCTTAATTGGGTCTCTACCCCATTGAATAAGCATACCCATCTGGATATTTGTTATGTCCTTTATATATTTTAATATTTCCCTCCAGTAGATTGCGATCTTTGGGCAACTCCACCATATATTTGCCATCGTCCCTATTTGCTTACACCCCCTCCAGCATTCCATGGTTTGCCCCATTTGATATCTCTATACCACCTCGTTAAACATTTGTAATTGGTTTCAGCTATTCCAATATTTACAGAGGATCTGTGTACCAGTTTTAATATTTTCCTTAGATCTTGGTTTTCACCCCGTGGACCTATTTCCCACTCCCAATTTTTTATGTATGTCAGTACTTCCAGCCCATTTTCTTGCAGGAGAATTTTGTATATCTGCGATATCCCTCTCCGTACTGTTTCCTCTTTGCACATCTTTTCCACAGCTGTCAGTTCCTCCCCTCCTCTCAATAGCTGTGGTAGTACTAAGACAAAATGTCTGAGCTGGAAGTAGCGCCATTTATTCATCTCAAACAAATCTTTTCTCTCCTTTAATTCTTGCAGTGTACATATTTTACCTCTGTGTAAAATGTGTCTCAGTTGAACATTTTCTCTTTTTATCCAATTCCCTCCTATTGTGCTTTTACCTGATGTGAAATAGTGGAGAATTATATTTTCATTTGTTGTGTTTATATACCCTATCCCATACCTTAATTGCATTTCTCATCAATGTGAGTGTGTTTCCCCCCAGTGATCTATATTGTGGTGGTGTCCAAATGTTCCTCCCCAAATTTGTGTCCGCCATACTGTGCTCTATCTTAGCCCATCTTTTTTGACTCTTTTAATTTTGTCCATTCAACCACCTGTGTTAAAATCGCTGCTTCATTGTATTTTTTAAAGTCCGGTATGCTTAATCCACCCTGATCTTTCTCATTTTGCAGGGTCCTTAAATCTATTCTGTTTTTTTTATTATGCCAGATTAATTTTATAATTAGGATTTTAATAACTCCAAAGTAAGCCGGGGGTATGTAAATGGGGAGCATCTGGAATTTGTAAAGTATTTTAGGCAGGATGATCATCTTTAATGCATTTATCCGGCCTATCCAGGACAAGGGTCGTGATGCTATTCTCTTTATTTCCACTTTTACCTCTTCCAGCAATGGAATATAATTGGGCTGGTAGATTTTTCCCAGGGAGGGTGTTAATTTTATCCCTAGATACTTTATTTCTGTCTTCCTACAGGGAAATTGAAATTCCCATTAAAGACTCTGTTTTTAGATTAATATTTATATTTAGTATCTCCAATTTACCTGGATTAATCTTAAAGTTGGACAGCTCTCCACATTCCCTTAAGACGCTTAGCAAATTAGGCAAGGAGATTCGGGGGTTGGAGACGTAGAACACCACATCATCAGCAAACGCCGCCAGCTTATATATTTCCCCTCCAACCCCCTTCTATGTCCACGTTTCCCCTTATTGTCGCCAATAGTGGTTCTAATGTCAATACAAATAATAACGGGGACAATGGGCAGCCTTGCCTGATCCCTTTATACATCCTAAAGGGAGAGGATAGTATACCATTAACTCTTATCACTGCCATTGGGCTCTTATAAAGTACCTTAATCCAGTCCATCATATTAGGTCCAAACCCCATACCTTCCAAAGTGCCCATCATAAATCCCCCAGACTACTCGGTCGAAAGCTTTCTCAGCATCTATCGATAACAGTAGACTGGTGATTCCCCCTCTCTCATTTTCTGGAGCAAAAGAAGTGTTCTTACGCCATTGTCTTTGCCTTCCCTCCCTGCCACAAAGCCCATCTGGTCTGGATGGACCAATGCTGGCATCACTTATTTTATCCTTGCTGCCAACACCTTAGCAAAGACCTTAATATCTATATTCAATAATGAGATCGGTCTATAATTTGAACATATTGTATTTTCTTTCCCTTCTTTTAAGACTGTAGTTATTGTTGCCATTGATGCTTCCTTACTCATACCATATCTCTCTCCTAGCCCATTAAAGTATGCACATAGTTTAGGGGAAAGTATTTCTCTACATTTTTTTAAATACTCCATTATAAATCCATCTGGCCCTGGGCTTTTACCTCCTGCTGATCCTTTTATCACCTGGTTTACTTCCTCTACTGTTATTGGGAGCTTAAGTGCTTGGGCCACCTCTTTAGACACATGAGGGATATTAGCTCTCTGTACATATTCCTTAATTTTATCCTGCCTATCTATATCTTGTTGTAGACATGTGCACACTGAAATATGTTGTTTCAGAATTTCATTTTCGTCCAAAAAATACATTTATTTAGTTACTCCCGAAATTAGTTTTTATTTATTTAGTTTTTCGTTAAAAATTGCATTAGTCTGAAAATCCAAATTAATTAAGGTTGAATCTGTCATTGAAGGCTTATGGTGTCTGTCGAATGTTCAAAGAAGATTCGATGGAGCAGCTAAACTGTATGACTCCATATAGTTTAGCTGCTCCGTCAAATATTCTTAGAACTTTCAACAGACACCATAAGCCACAGATTCGACGTTTGTATGTTTTTTGCTGCTTTGTCGAATCTTCGTTGTTCATGTTGAATGCATATAGTTCAAACAGAAAATGAACTGGTGATAGTGATCACTGATTAGACAGGTAACAAGATAGGGTATATAGAATCTCAATCTACCCCCCACAACACGGGCAGCCTCTGAGGCTATCACAACACTAGCAACTCTAGTATCACTATCAAGTTCAAAACACTAACACAATAGCAGCAGATTATTATGAAAAAGTTAAGTTGAACTGTAGCTTGCTTCACTATTGTTCTGCTTCTGTTCTTATGCTTAATTGCTAAATAATTCAGGTTCTCTGACAAATGGACCAGTTAAGATTGACTGTCTTCTGAAATGATTCAGTTTGTGTGTCTGTCTCTGCTAGAAATCATGAGTGAAAGTAAGTTGGCTGTACGTGTGTCTAGCTATTTTATTGCTCCTCCTCTTTGGTTACAATCAGCCAATAACATTCATCATCATCATCATCCTTTTTATTTTTCTTCCCTCACCCAATTCCAGCAGAAATCTTTTCTCTCTCTGTCGAATCTTTTCTCTCTGTCGAATCATCCTGGACTAATAGAGTTAAGGGGTTGTAAAGTTAATTTTTTTTTTTAAATAACAAACATGTTGTGCAGCTCATTTTGTACAGAGTGGCCCCGAACCTGGTCTTCTGGGGTCCCTCGGTGGCTGTCTCGGCTTCCTCCCACAAGTACTTCTCATGTTCATGCTAGCTCCCTCGCACTTGCGGGCACGCTCCCATGATACCCCCGGTGCACCGTGTCATTGGATGTGATTGACAGCAGCGCGAACCAATGGCTGCACTGCTTTCAATCCATCCACTCAGCCAATCAGCGGCCAGGCTGAGTGGCGAAGATGATGCCGGGGGCGAGCGCGGGACTTTCAAGGGGTCAGATAAGTAAAACGGAGGGGGGGCTTGGGGCGCCGGCACTGTCAGATGTTTTTTGCATTAAGGTGAAAAAATATTTACCTTTACAACCCCTTTAAGGTTGGGCACATTCGACCACAGGTTAGATAGACACAGATTGTTATTGTCAGTGTCCTGTTGAATCTCCTATCTATATCGAACAGTTTCCCCAACGAAAATGAAAATAAAGCATTTATGTCGGATCTTTCGTTTTTCGGATTCTGCACTTTTGTTATAGTTTGTTAAAATGATAACGAAAATACCTGAAATTCGGACGAAAATGCATTCGGATTGTTGTACTGTCTGCCTCTCTTTAACAGAGTATAGCTGCTCATAAAACTCCCGGAACACCTTTGCAATATCTTTAGTGTTATGAACTCTCTCCCCCTTTTTGTCTAATATTTTCTAAATATAATTTATCAATCTTTTTTTCCTCAGTGTCCTTGCTAAACATCTACTATTTTTGTTACCCCATTGATATCTCTTTAGCGATTTTATTGTACGTTTTTCTCATTTCTAACTCGAATATCTCTTTTAGCTCATCTCTTTTAATTACTAAATTATGCTGCAATTCTGGGTCTTGTCTACTATTAATATTGTTCTTTTTTTGGACTTGTTCTAATCCGAAGATTTCCTCTATTAGTTCTTCTCTCTTGCTGTTTCTTTCCTTCTTTCTCCTTGTGCCCATTGAAATAAATATTCCCCTAATATAAGCCTTATGGGCCTCCCAAAGAGTATTTTCCGCTATCTCTCCTGTTTTATTAGAGTGGAAGAAAAACTCCAACTCCTTTTTTATATTATTTCCTCTCCCTTTTCATCTAGGAGGGCCTTATTTAGTTTTCAAGAGAATGGCTGTTTCTGCACCCCCGGGATTCTAATCTTCATGGTTACTGGCGCTTGATCCGATAAAGATATTATTTCTATATTTGTTGATATTACTTAGTAAAGCATCCTGTGCTCTATCAACCAATAATCGGTCCTTGTATATGCCATGCACAGGGGAGTAGAACATAAAGTCCCGTGCCTTAGAAATGTTGTATCCTCCATAAATCTACCAACTGGAGTTGGTTCATTTGGTACCTTATTGCTAGTGATGGACGAACTTCCGACGGGACGTTTCTTTCGCAAACGTGGCCAAAAGTTTGCGAACCGCAAGGTTCGCAGTGGACCCCATTCATTTTAATGGCAGGCGAACCTTAAAAACCCCCAGGTCATATTTTCAGCCACAAAATACTTACTAGCTGTTCACACACAGTCCCACAACATGGACACTGACATACCAGAAGTATTAAGTGAATCTGGGATCAACAATGACAAGCATTCTTTTTTTATCTGTGAAATTTTGTCAATTCAGGAGCGCATGAAGGCCATGGAGGAGAGGCAAGGTCAGGCCAGGCTATGAAGGGGGTACAGGAGATCAGTGCCACAGTCAGGGCAGCGCAGTCCTGTGCCACTGTCCCAGTGTGCCAACCTGTGCTTGAGCTCCTGACCCCTCCCTCTGCCCGGCCCTTACCCCCACCTATGCAGGGCTCCACTGTGGTGGTCCGGAGGTGCCAGTCCATTGCTGATCCTCAGCCATGGTGCTCGCACTGCCTGCTGATTGGCTTCTCCGCTGCTATCTCCCTCATTGTCTGAAACCAGCACCGTGATAGAGACTGAGCACTGACACCAACACCGCGATAGAGACTGAGCACTGACACCAGCACGGTGATAGAGAGCACTGACAGCACACCAGCACGGTGATAGAGAGCACTGACAGCACACCAGCACCATGATAGAGAGCACTGAAACCACACCAGCACCGAGATAGAGAGCACTGAAACCACACCAGCACCGAGATAGAGAGCATTGAAACCACACCAGCACCGAGATAGAGAGCACTGAAAAAGGGGGGGGGGGTGTGTTGCGCTTCCTCAATACCAAATAAACTAACAGTAATACACAATCAAAAATAATAATATCAAAACAAAAAGTGCAATAGTGCTTGAAAAAATTGCATTAAAAGTGCATCTGTGCATCGCATAAAATCAACTGATTCAAAGTGCCTCTGTGCATAACTCCAGTGTCAACATCAGTGATACGGTGATAAGTAAATTCAGGTGCATATAGAAAAAACATGTAACAACTAAAATATGCAATATAAAAATGTGATATAAAAACAAGAGTTCAGATATGTAAAAAAATATCAGCAAAAATCAATGGCAGCAAATAAGTGAATCACATTAGAGTGTCCCATACATAGTCCAATCGTGAAAGTTAAATGCAGTATCACAATCAAAATAAAGTGCAATGTGCCAAGCCAACTCTCTTCCAGTGATATTCCGTGCCAGTGCTAGTTACACTAAATGATTACCTCACTGCTGCGAGGTATGCAGCGGAAAAACAGCTTTATTGCAAGGAGTGCTTGAAACAGGGGGATAACTGCAGAGAGGAACTTCTGACGGTGCCAAAACTCATCCGATTTCCTTGTGGATGTTACCAGCGTAAGTACTCAAAGGGACAGATAAATAACATCCACCATAGTGTAGCATGTAAAACCATCGACTTTATTAAAATATATAATAATCTACTCACAAGAGGAAAAAACGAATAGGGCACACAGCTGACAGTGGACCGATGAGCGTCTCGCTCGGGTGTAAACGTCACTTCCGGTTTCCTACGCGTTACGTCACACAATGACTTTGACTGGGATGTTTCTAAGGCGACCGGAAGTTGGTTTTGAGAGTACTTTTTACTAACAATGGATAAATAGAAGCGCCAGGTCCATAATACTATAAAATTGTACCAGAGACTATTAGCCTAGCACCACATTATATGCTCTCTTACCAAAGATAGAGGCAGGCCCTATATACTGAAGTACAGGGCTACGCCGGCGGCCATTTTCTTAGAGACTACAGGGCTATCTCAGAGGCCGCCATTACTTTGGTGGGTGGGGATCTGTTCATACCCTGAGGCAAAAAAGCTTTATCGAATGATGGTTTCTTCAATAGTGGGCTTATTTCAACACATTTAAACATATACTATTCTTGATGCAATTAAATCACTTTATTAACTTAGATTTCTAAATCAAAGCAATAAAGTGAAATTAGCTAAACTGAATAACAAAGGCAAATATAAAAAGCAGATAAAAAAGGTGGCATATGTATAAAACATACTTAAAACGTATATATATATATATGTGCAATGCATAGGAGGCCTAAAATAGGCCACCATATTTAAAATTCAATAACTACCCCAAAATACTAAAACATTTACTTAAAACCAATTAAAAATAATGAAAAAAGGGGAGGATCGCGGAAATGACGTATACATTACAAATCATCTAGATACTCATGAGCATATAACATCAGAAATGTACTAGATTTATATAAGAGTAGAGAATCTCATATTATATATAAAAATAATAAAAATTAAAATATGTAACATAGTTATCATGCGGGAGAGAGAAGTATGAAGAACTAGGTAAAGGGGCGCTAAAAATTACTGATAAAACAATTCAAATCAAACTCCACATTCAATCCTCTAGGGACAAAAGTGTCAAGGGTAAATATCCACTTTGATTCTATCTGGCTCAAAGTGCTCACTTTGTGCCCACCTCTCCAGTGTTTAGCATAGGGGACAATGCCACAAAATTTTAAGTCCCTGGGATCTTTTTTATGATGGGTAGCGAAATGCTTAGAGACGCTATGTTTACCATATCCCTTTTGGATATTTTGTATATGCTCCTTGAGCCTAATCCTCAAAGGCCTTTTTGTGCGGCCTACATACTGTAGGCCGCAGCTACATTCTAGGACATATACGGCACCCTCTGTGTTACAACATATAAAGTCTTTAATTTTGTGTGTGTTGCCAGTACTTGTGGACAAGAATTGGAAGACTTTGTTAGGTTTACTTGCTCTTGTGCATGCAAAGCACCTCTTACAAGGATAGAACCCTTTTCCCGTAAAGAACGTAAAGTTCTTTACGGGTGGGTCTGGTATATTTTTCACTATCATATCCCTTAAGGTTGGGGCACATCTATATATAAATTGTGGTCTAGGTGGTAAAACCTCGTGTAAATCTTTGTCGTTCAACAAAATATGCCAATGTTTATTGATTATTTTTTCTATACTTTTGTATTGACTATTATAGTCAAGAATTATTGCTCCGTCTTTTGATTTCCTGTTTTTATTTTTGTTCACTTGCGTACTTTTTTCTTTAAGGAGATCTTGACGATCCATCTTCTCTACTTCTGTTATTTTCTCTAGGATTGTACTCTTGTCATAGCCTTTCTCACAGAATCTCTGTCCCATGGATTTAGCTTGTTCTAAAAAGACTTCATGTTTACTGCAATTTCTACGCAGTCTCATGAACTGTCCTTTGGGAATATTGAAAAGCCAGTTATGATGATGGCAACTTGTTACTGGGAGGTAACTATTTTTATTGACACTTTTAAAATGTGTTTTTGTCTGTAGTCTCCCATCTTCCTGTATGATTGGAAAATCAAGGAAGATTATTTCTTTTTCGTCTGTATTCCATGTCAGTATTATAATCATATCATTGAGATTCAGTTTCTGTTGGAATTCACTAAGACTAGTACTACTTCCTTTCCACAGTAGTATAATATCATCGATGTATCGTCTATACATCACCAGTTTGCTGGGTGTGTCGGAGAAGACTGTATTTTCCTCCGATTTTGCCATAAACAGTCCGGCGACACTAGGTGCAAATTTAGCACCCATTGCGACACCCGTCATTTGATGGTAAAACTTCCGATTGAACCAAAAATAATTATTCTTTAAACAGAAATCAAGGCATTTGACTATAAATTTTCTTTGTGAACAAATAAGATCAGAGTGTTTTCTTAAACCCCATTTAACAGCTTCGCAGGCCTCATGATGGGGAATTATAGTGTAAAGTGAGGTTACGTCTGCTGTTGCAAGAATAAACGGTCCATCATTCTAAAATTCTTCCAAGATCTGTAAAATATGTTTTGTGTCTTGGAGATAAGCTTTCGTCCTTTTAACTACTGGCTGTAAAAAGTTGTCTATATAGGATCCTATCCTTGAAGTGAGTTAGTCTATGCCATTTACTATAGGCCTGGGGGGAGGATTGATTTTGTCTTCATGGAGTTTCGGCAGATAATAGATTATTGGGGTTCTTACTGATTCTGGTATAAGAAATCGTGCTTCCTTTTTATTCAGGACTAATTTTTTTAAACCCAAATGTACTATTAATTCAAGCTCCTTTCTTCCTCTAAATACCGGGGTTTTTGGTAATGGCCTATAAGTTTTTGTGTCATTTAACAGATTTAGCATATTTTCATTATACTGAGTTTTTGACAATATTACAATGCCTCCTCCTTTATCAGCCGGGCGGATCACTATATCTTTGCGCTCACTTAGTCGCTTCATTCCACATTTCATATAATTTGGTTCTATCTGCTTCTTGGTATCCAAGGTTTTGAGGTCTTCGACAACAATTTTTTTAAAAACATCTACAAATTTGTTATTATTGATTTGAGGGTTAAAAACAGACTTATTTGTTAAAGTGCTATGTGTAACATCGTTAGGCAAAGGGGCCTGAGTTTTTATGGGATTATTGATTAGATATTTCTTTATATTGAGGCCCCTTATATACTTCTGAATATTTACATAGGTCTGGAACTTGTCCAAGTTCTTTTTAGGAGCAAATTTCAGACCTCTGTCTAATACAGCTATTTCCTCTGTTTTTAGGGGGATGCCACTTAGATTAAACACCCCTTCACCTTTTATTCTCTTTTTCGCTTGTTCTCTCGCTCCCGCTCTTCTGCCTCTCTTCTTTTTGGACTTAGCATCTCTCGCCTTCGGGGGATGATGATCCAGACCTCTCCCTAAAAAAGCCTTATTCTCATACGGATCGGGATAGTAGGTCTGGTAGTAATGATCCTCTCTTTCGTCATCACGATAATCTCTGAGTGGCGCATAATGGTTGTAAGTAGGAACTGAATATTGATCATACGGTCGTTGGTAGGATTGTGGTGGTCCCCAATCATCTCTTTCCATGCGATTATATTCGTAATAGGGAGCAGGGTTTCTTACATATGGGGGATGATATGGACCTCGAGGTTGTTCATAAGGAGGATGATGCCAGTTATCAACATGGCTGTACTTCTTATTATTGTTATTAGTTTTTTTCCAAGGGGGTTTCTTCCACCCCTTTTGTGGGGTGTGAGGATTCTGTGAGTGTCTCCTCTCTGAATATTGAGGTGGGGATTGTTTGGGAAAGTTATGACCATCATTAGATTTACTTGTCTTTGGAGAATCATTCATCCTATTCCTAGTTTGTCCATTGGATGTGGGTAACTTATATGACACAGAGACTGGGTTGACTGGGGGTGCAGCTGCCTCCAGTCTAACAGGTTTTTCAGGTGTAGAGTATGTAGAAATCGGGTCTAGGCTTCCCAAATGACTCCAAAAGACGCCATCTGAAGACCTGATCGTTCTTGAAATCTCCCATGTCTCTAGTATATTTCTTGCTCTTTCTAGTTTGAACTTCCTTATCTTTCTTTAGTAGGTCTTTATTTAGCTGTGTAGTCAGAGTTAAAAATTCCGCGGACTCTTTATGTATCTCTAAATCACTTTTAATTTGCTCTATGTTTTGTTCCACTATTTTTATTTTTCTCTGTTTTCTTTTCAGTAAAAACTGAAGTAATTCTAATCCTTTCTCGTTAAAAAACCTAAACCACTCATCTTGATTCTTGGTCCATCAGACCGTCATTTGGTGGGACATCCCACCTGAGACGTCTGGGAACTAGACCATCTTTCAAGTACTGCTCAAAAGTGGTGGTGTCCCACCATAGACTCACTCTCTTTTCCATATTATATCTAAATTTTTTGTCAGATGTTCTACATTATTATTTTTATTCTTAGTTTAGGGATAGAGAGCACTGACACCAGCACCGAGATAGAGAGCACTGACACAAGCACCGAGATAGAGAGCACTGACACCAGCACCGTGATAGAGAGCACTGACACCACACCAGCACCGTGATAGAGAGCACTGACACCACACCAGCACCGTGATAGAGAGCACTGACACCAGCACCGAGATAGAGAGCACTGACACCACACCAGCACTGTGATAGAGAGCACTGAAACCACACCAGCACTGAGATAGAGAGCACTGACACCCGCACCGAGATAGAGAGCACTAACACCAGCACTGTGATAGAGAGTACTGACACCAGCACCGAGATAGAGAACACTGACACCAGCACAGAGATAGAGAGCACTGACACCAGCACCGTGATAGAGAGCACTGACAACAGCACCGTGATAGAGAGCACTGACACCAGCACCGTGATAGAGAGCACTGACACCACACCAGCACCGTGGCAGAGAGCACTAACACCACACCAGCATCGTGATAGAGAGCACTGACACCAGCACCGAGCTAGAGAGAACTGACACCAGCACCGAGATAGAGAGCACTTTCACCAGCACTGTGATAGAGAGCACTTTCACCAGCACTGTGATAGAGAGCACTTTCACCAGCACTGTGATAGAGAGCACTGTCACCAGCACTGTGATAGAGAGCACTGTCACCAGCACTGTGATAGAGATTCCGCGGACTCTTTATGTATCTCTAAATCACTTTTAATTTGCTCTATGTTTTGTTCCACTATTTTTATTTTTCTCTGTTTTCTTTTCAGTAAAAACTGAAGTAATTCTAATCCTTTCTCGTTAAAAAACCTAAACCACTCATCTTGATTCTTGGTCCATCAGACCGTCATTTGGTGGGACATCCCACCTGAGACGTCTGGGAACTAGACCATCTTTCAAGTACTGCTCAAAAGTGGTGCACTGAGCAAAAGAGAGCACTGACACCAGCACCGTGATAGAGAGCACTGACACCACACCAGCACCGTGATAGAGAGCACTGACACCACACCAGCACCGTGATAGAGAGCACTGACACCACACCAGCACCGTGATAGAGAGCACTGACACCAGCACCGAGATAGAGAGCACTGACACCACACCAGCACTGTGATAGAGAGCACTGAAACCACACCAGCACTGAGATAGAGAGCACTGACACCCGCACCGAGATAGAGAGCACTGACACCAGCACTGTGATAGAGAGTACTGACACCAGCACTGTGATAGAGAGCACTGACACCAGCACCGAGATAGAGAACACTGACACCAGCACAGAGATAGAGAGCACTGACACCAGCACCGTGATAGAGAGCACTGACAACAGCACCGTGATAGAGAGCACTGACACCAGCACCGTGATAGAGAGCACTGACACCACACCAGCACCGTGGCAGAGAGCACTAACACCACACCAGCATCGTGATAGAGAGCACTGACACCAGCACCGAGCTAGAGAGAACTGACACCAGCACCGAGATAGAGAGCACTTTCACCAGCACTGTGATAGAGAGCACTTTCACCAGCACTGTGATAGAGAGCACTTTCACCAGCACTGTGATAGAGAGCACTGTCACCAGCACTGTGATAGAGAGCACTGTCACCAGCACTGTGATAGAGAGCACTGACACCAGCACCGAGATAGAGAGCACTTTCACCAGCACTGTGATAGAGAGCACTGTCACCAGCACTGTGATAGAGAGCACTGTCACCAGCACTGTGATAGAGAGCACTGTCACCAGCACTGTGATAGAGAGCACTGTCACCAGCACTGTGATAGAGAGC
This sequence comes from Lithobates pipiens, assembly GCF_037356315.1. NCBI lineage: Eukaryota > Metazoa > Chordata > Amphibia > Anura > Ranidae > Lithobates > Lithobates pipiens. The sequence continues at coordinate 160,578,919 of NW_027507791.1, forward strand.
ACTGTCACCAGCATCGTGATAGAGAGCACTGACACCACACCAGCACCGTGATAGAGAGCACTGACACCACACCACCACCGTGATAGAGAGCACTGACACCACACCAGCACCGTGATAGAGAGCACTGATACCACACCAGCACCGTGATAGAGAGCACTGGTACCAGCAACTCGCTGCGGGACCCAAAAATATGACACCGCTCAACCTCTTCAAACAGGAGGGTACGGGCATATAGTACGGTGTGCTTTTTTGTACAAGTGAGCCAAAGGTAGAAAAAAGGTCCATGTGCTAGATTATATAAATAATTTATAGAGTTATGCATATACATGGTCTACTGGTCACATGTGTTAAATTCCTCTGAGATCCATGCCTCATTCATTTTTATAAATGTGAGGTAGTCAACACTGTCGTGAGCTAGGCGAGTACGCTTATCGGTCATGGTCCGCCCTGCTGCGCTGAACTTCCTTTCGGACAGGACACTGGACGAGGGGCAAGCCAACAGTTCCATTGCAAATTGTGCATGCTCTGGCCAGAGGTCAAGCCTGCCCACCCAGTAGTCCAGGGGTTCATCACTTCTCAGAGCGTCCACATCGGCCGTTAACCCGATGAAGTTGGACACCTCGGTCTAGGCATTCCCTGATGCTGGATCTGGATGACACCTGTCGATGGGTCGCCTGAAAGAATGATCTCATATCAGAAGTGGCCAACACATCTTCAAACCACCCTCTTCTTGCAGGCGCTGTTGGATTGGTACCCGCAACTCTTTCTCTGGGAGTGGGAATTCCTCTGCTAGCACACGCAAAAGCAGAATGCAGAATTTCTCTAAGCAAGGCCTGGAAGTGCTCCATTCTGACAGCCCTCTGTGATGGTGGTAACATTTCCACCATTTTGTGTTTGTACCGGGGGTCTAAGTACGTTGCCACCCAGTACTGGTCCTTGACCTTTATGCTTTTTATACGGGGGTCCGTGTTAAAACACTGGAGCATGAAGGCCCCCATGTGCACTAAACTGGAAGCGGTGTGGTGGCCTGGCTCCTGCTCATCATCCAGGATAATGTTGTCCACCTCGTTCTCATCTCCCCATCCACGGACAACAGGGATCCCAGAAAGTATAGTGACAGAAAAAAGAATGTAAAATGGCCACCGGATCGGGTCTATTTATAAGTTAGGGGGAATGTCCAAGTGTCCATGTGCTGTAATGTCTCAATTGGCTGTCCTGTACCCCATGATGGATGTGTCATCATAGGTCAAAGTTGTTCTACACAGTAAACACGGAAGTCCGCGGGCGAACGGCGGCAATAGTCCGCCGATCGGGCGGCGAACAGCCGAAATTCGCCGTGAAACGACCGCCAGGCGAACCGTTCGGCCATCCCTATACATCATATCATATGTGGGGGTTATTTTTATCCACAAATACTTCATTTCCTTGTCCCTCCAAATAAATGGGAAGGCCTGTTTAAGCCTACTTACTTCCTTTTGGAGCAACATTTAAATTTAAAATTTCAGATTTTGAGGGATTTATCTTGAAATTTGAGACTTCGCCATACACTTTCAATATGAGCATTAGATAATGGTAAGGTTGTCGTAGGACTGGACACGTAAAACAATATATCGTCGGCATATGCCGCTATTTTGTGTGAGCCGTCATCGGTCTGTACTCCCGTAATATCGAGGTTCGACCTCGTCTTGGCCAGAAAAGGTTCCAGTGTTAAAATAAATAGCGTGGACGGGGCAGCCCTGTCATGTTCCATTGAACATTTCGAAGGGAAGCAATAGAGTACCATTTATTTTAACCCTCACAGTGGGATGTCTATATAGGGCATATATCTATCTTAACATCTTATGGCCCACCCCCATTACCTCCAGGGAGTTTTGCATGAATCCCCAGATGGGTTCACCCCTCACATTGTTCTACAATGTAAAGTAGTGAGTGTACAGCTTGTATAACAGTGTAAATTTGCTGTCCCCTCAAAATAACTCAACACACAGCCATTAATGTTTAAACTGCTGGTAACAAAAGTCAGTACACTCCTAAGTGAAAATCTCCAAATTGGGTACCAAGTGTCAATATTTTGTGTGGCCACCATTATTTCCCAGCACTGCCTTAACCCTCTTAGGCATGGAGTTCACCAGAGCCACTGGAGTCCTCTTCCCCTCCTCCATGATGACATCACGGAGCTGGTAAATGTTAGAGACCTTGCGCTCCTCCACCTTCCCTTTGAGGATGCCCCACAGATGCTCAATTGGGTTTAGGTCTGGAGACATGCTTGGCCAGTCCATCACCTTTATCCTCAGCTTCTTTAGCAAGGCTGTGGTCATCTTGAAGGTGTGTTTGGGGTGGTTATCATGTTGGAATACTGCCCTGCGGCCCAGTCTCTGAAGGGAAGGGGATCATGCTCTGCTTCATTATGTCACAGTACATGTTGGCATTCATGGTTCCCTCAATAATCTGTAGCACCCCAGTGCCGGTAGCACTCATGCAGCCGCAGACCATGACACTCCCACCACCATGCTTGACTGTAGACAAGACACACTTGTCTTTGTACTCACCTGGTTGCCACCACCTGAACCAAATAAATGTATATTGGTCTCATCAGACCACAGGACATGGTTCCAGTAATCCATGTCCTTAGTCTGCTTGTCTTCAGCAAACTGTTTGCAGTCTTTCTTGTGCATCATCTTTAGAAGAGGCTTCCTTCTGGAATGACAGCCATGCAGACCAATTTGATGCAGTGTGCGGCGTATGGTCTGAGCACTGACAGGCTGACCCCCCCACCCCAACAACCTCTGCAGCAATGCTGGCAGCACTCATATGTCTATTTCCCAAAGACAACCTGTGGATGTGATGCTGAGCATGTGACCTCAACTTCTTTGGTCCACCATGGCGAGGCCTGTTCTGAGTGGAACCTGTCCTGGTAAACCGCTGTATGGTCTTGGGCACCGTGCTGCAGTTCAGTTTCAGGGTCTTGGCAATCTTATTATAGCCTAGGCCATCTTTATGTAGAGAAACATTTCTTTTTTTCAGATCCTCAGAGTTTTTTGCTATGAGGTACCATGTTGTACTTCCAGTGACCAGTATGATAGAGTGAGAGCAATAACACCAAATTTAACACACGTGAGACCTTGTAACACTAACGAGTCACATGACACCGGGGAGGGAAAATGGCTAATTGGGCCCAATTTGGAGATTTTCACTTAGGGGTGTACTGACTTTTGTTACCAGCGGTTTAGACATTAATGGCTGTGTGTTGAGTTATTTTGAGGGGACAGCATATTTACACTTTTATACCAGCTGTACACTCACTACTTTACATTGTAGACAAGTGTCATTTCTTCAGTGTTGTCACATGAAAAGCTAGAATAAAATATTTACAATAATGTGAGGGGTGTACTCACTTTTGTGAGATAGTGTGTGTGTGTGTGTGTATACATATATATATATATATACATATACATATTGTCAGGTCACCTAGAGCCCAGGTGACAGATGCACACCGTAGGGCTTAGGAGTGCACCGCAAGGTTGTGGACCCTACGGCTGACTGCTGCGGACAGGGGTCAAGGTGATAGGAAGGCAGGGCCGCCAGAACACCAAGATGGATCCCACCGGGGTTAGAGCGTAAGATTCCCTGGGGCGCGGAGTCTAAGAGCCAGCAGGTGTTCACCAGAGCCTCGAGTGGTGAGGATGGACTTGGCTGCAACTGGCTCCAGATCGCGACCCCCAGGGTCCCCCAGCTCACACCCACAGTAGGCAACAGGAGGATAGGGATGGTGAGGGACAAAGCCAAGGTCGGGGCCACAAGCAGACAAGAGTAGTCAGGGACACGCCAAAAGGTCAGGATCACAGGCAAACAGGGATAGTCAGGACACGCCAAAGTCGGTAACGGAAAACAGTAGAAGAGCACACGGCAGGTAACAGGAAGCTAACACACAAAGGTTGATCAGCAGGATTGGCTAGCAGTGCACAGGTTAATATAGAGTAGTCTGATAGGAGCTAGGGTGGAGCCATGCCAGAGGATGGATTATAAAAGCAGTCAGGTGAGGCTCGGCTGGTCTCTAGAAATGAACACATGGAGACAGGTAAGCAGACAAACTCTATTGCATAACCATGACAGTACCCCCCCCTTACGAGGCCTCCCCCTTCCCCGCCTGGGACCAGGTTTAGAGGGGAACTTCAAATGAAACTTCCTCAACAGACGAGGTGCAAAGACCTCGGAAGCTGAAATCCACGACCTCTCCTCAGGACCAAAACCTTTCCAGTGCACAAGGTACTGGAGAATGCCTCTACAGAGTCGGGAATCCAAAATTTGGCTAACCTCGTACTCCTGATCATCCTCAGAAACCGGTGCTATGGTAGAGAGAGGACGAGAGAACTTATTGAGGACTAAAGGCTTCAGAAGGGCAACATGGAAGGAGTTAGAGATTTTGAGGCTTTTGGGAATCTGGAGCTTGAAACAAACCGGATTCGGTTTAGAAATTATGGTGTATGGACCAATGAATCTTGGGGCAAATTTGAGGGAAGGAACCCGGAGTTTGATGTTCCTGGTGGAGAGCCAGACTTTGTCTCCTGGCTGAAGAGAAGGTGGCTTACGCCTGCGACGGTCAGCAAAACTCTTGAATTTGTTGGCAGCTTTCTGGAGGGAATCATGAACGTCAGCCCACATGGAATTGAATGATTCCTGAACAGTAGCCAAAGCTGGAATGTCAGAAGAACAAGTCATAGGAAGAGGAAGCTGAGGATGTCTTCCATAAACAGTGGCAAAGGGTGTTTTCTGAGAAATTACGTTAACATGATTATTGTGGGAGAACTCAGCCCACGGTAATAGTGATGCCCAATCATCATGATGGGCAGAGACCAAGGTACGGAGAAAGACCTCCAACTCCTGATTAACTCTCTCAGTCTGGCCATTGGATTGGGGATGATAAAAAGAGGTAAAATCCAAGGTAATGTCGAGGGATTTGCAAAAGGCTCTCCAAAAACGAGAAGTAAACTGCACGCCCCTGTCCGAAACGACATGAGAAGGAACACCATGAAGGTGGAAAATCTCTCGTACAAAAATGGGAACCAAGGCAGGGGCAGAAGGGAGACCAGGAAGAGGAACAAAATGAGCCATCTTGGAGAACCGATCGATTACTACCCAAATGGCCGTATTATTCTGTTGATAGTGGAAGATCAGTGATAAAATCCATGGCGATATGAGACCAGGGCTCCTTAGGAATGGGCAAGGGCATGAGAAGACCAGAAGGAGCGACACGCTCTTGTTATGTCCTTGAAACTGTTACATTAGGACTATGTCGCAATACCACTGCTATTTTGTTCTGTATCTAATGTTCTATTTAGATTATGACTACATCGTACTGTGTAAATCTTCTGTTTATTGATAATAAAACATTTTTTTTGAAAAGAGAAGACCAGCAGGGGCTTGAGTGGAAGATTTAGACTGAGCACAGACGTGACAAGCCTTAACATAGTCTTTAACATCCGAGCGGAGATTAGGCCACCAGTAGTGACGACTGATGAGCAGGAAGGATCGGAGGAACCCAGCATGACCTGCCACCTTGGAATCATGTCCCCAACGAAGGATCTTAGTTCTAAGCTCCGTGGGAACAAAGGTCTTACCAGGAGGAATTTTTGATTCCAGGGTGGTAGAATGGGCAACAATGCATGAGGTAGGAATGATCGGCTCAGGATCAGGGTTGGACTCCTTGTCCAAAGTGTCAACTGACCTAGAGAGCGCTCGACCGTTGCAGGAACCAGGTTTGTACGTAATCGTGAGTTTAAAATGAGAAAAGAAGAGACTCCACCTGGCCTGTCTGGGGTTCAGAAGTTTAGCATTCTGTAGGTACTGTAGATTAGGGATGAGCTTCGTGTTCAAGTCGAACGTACGTTCGACTCGAACATTGGCTGTTCGGGCGTTCGGCGAAATCCGAACTCTTGGTCCGTTCGCGTCAAAATTCGTATGGCGCGCGCGGACCACAATGCACTGCGATGGCGCAGTGCATTGCTGGCTCATGATTGGCCAAGCATGCACTGTGACCCCGCATGCTTGGCCAATCGCAGCGCCAGCAGCGAGGAGAGCCATGATTGGCCACAGGCATCCTGTGTAGTGCACGCCCCACACTATATAAGGCCGCCTTTGAGGCGGCCTCGTGTAGTGTGTTGGCATCTGAAGCAGTGGGTGTTCTGTGTACCTTCAACACAGTTACACACCAATCGTTTTTGGCTGATTTCCTATCTTGCTCTTGTGTAGTGGTTATTGTCTGTGCCCTGACCGCAGTATACACCACTACACTATATTCACCTCACCTATATAGCTAGCTAGTGATCTATCTTTAACCACTTAACAACCGCCCATTGCCGATTAACGGCTTCAGGGCGGTTGTTTAACTCTGAGAGGCCGTTAATTAACGGCCTCCCGGAATTCTGCTCTCGCGCGCCCCCTGGGGCGCGCACTCGAGAGCATCCGTGACCGCCGGGCATCATGGATCACGGTAAACGGCCGCTCGTCGCGGCCGTTTACCATGTGATCGCTCCGTCAAATGACGGAGTAATCACTTGTAAACAAACCGGCGTCATGTTATGACGCCGGTTCCTCCCTCCCCTCTCTGTACCGATCGGTACAGCGGAGGGGAAAGAGATCAGTGTCAGCAGCGATGTGGGCTGCATCTGCAGTGCCCACATCGCTGCTCACCGAATTTAACCCCTCAATTCCCTGCCAATACTCTGCAATACCAGTGCATACTCTGCAGTACCCTGCCATTACTCTGCAGTACCCTGCCTTTACTCTGCAGTACCCCCCATTACTCTGCAGTAACCCCCATTACTTTGCAGTACCCCCCAATACTCTGCAGTACCCCCCAATACTCTGCAGTACCCGCCATTACTCTGCAGTACCCCGCCATTACTCTGCAGTGCAGTACCCTGCCATTACTCTGCAGTACCCTGCCATTACTCTGTAGTACTCCCCAATACTCTGCAGTACCCTGCTATTACTCTGTAGTACCCCGCCAATACCCCGCCAATACTCTGCAATACCAGTGCATACTCTGCAGTACCCGCCATTACTCTGCAGTACCCCGCCATTACTCTGCAGTGCAGTACTCTGCCATTACTCTGCAGTACCCTGCCTTTACTCTGCAGTACCCTGCCATTACTCTGTAGTACTCCCCAATACTCTGCAGTACCCTGCTATTACTCTGTAGTACCCCGCCAATACCCCGCCAATACTCTGCAATACCAGTGCATACTCTGCAGTACCCTGCCATTACTCTGCAGTACCCTGCCATTACTCTGCAGTACCCCCCATTACTCTGCAGTACCCTGCCTTTACTCTGCAGTACCCTGCCATTACTCTGCAGTACTCCCCAATACTCTGCAGTACCCTGCTATTACTCTGTAGTACCCCGCCAATACCCCGCCAATACTCTGCCTTACCCTGCCATAAATTGCCATACCCAGCCATACTCGGAGATACCCAGCCATACTCGGTGATACCCTGAAATACCCAGCCATAGACGCCCCCCACCCCTCACCGCCCTCCGATGCTTCTACCAACTCGCCAGTACGATCAAAGCCAGAATCTTTTTTTTATTTTTTATTTCAGGCTTCCCAGCCTAGAGGTGAGATGTGGGGTCATATTGACCCCCAGATTTCACTGTAAAGAGGACCTGTCAACCCATATTCCTATTACAAGGGATGTTTACATTCCTTGTAATAGGAATAAAAGTTATCAAAAATATATTTTTGGGGAAAAAAATGTCAAACTAAAATAAATAAAGTAAAATGAACAATAAAAAAAAAAAATAAAAAATTAAAGCGCCCATGTGCTCGCATGCAGAAGCGAACGCATGCGTAAGCCCCGCCCACATATGAAAACGGTGTTCAAACCACACATGTGAGGTATCGCCGAGAACGTTAGAGCGAGAGCAATAATTCTAGTCCTAGACCTCCTCTGCAACTCAAAACATGTAACCAGTAAAAAAAAATTTATGAAGAAAAAATTACTAATCTGCTAAATTTTATAACAGAAACAAAGAAAAATTCATTTTTTCGCAGAATTTCCGGTCTTTTTTCTTTTATAGCACAAAAAATAAAAAAACTGAGAGGTGATTAAATACCACCAAAAGAAAGTTCTATTTGTGTGAAAAAAAGGACAAACATTTCATATAGGTCCAGTGTTGCATGACTGAGTAATTGTCATTCAAAATGTGAGAGCACCAAAAGCTGAAAATTGGTCTGGTTATTAAGGGTGTTTAAGTGCCCAGTGGTCAAGTGGTTAATAATAGAGCTTGCAGTCAGTAGTGTTAGTAGATAGTGCGTGCTGTCTGCGTGCTCTGTACCCAGTACATACCGCTATAATATAGGGCAGGCCCCTACTTTCAAACATCCAACTTACAAACATCTCCTACTTGCAAACGCAAGGAGACAGCAGCAAGTGAGATGAAAAAAGACGGATGGCAAAACAAATTATACAGGGGTGATAACCCTTCCCTATGTTTTCCAAAAAGCTTAAAAATAGTTTTTTTGACTGGAGCTACACTTTAAAAATGTACCAGTTGAAAATTACAAACAGATTCAACTTAACACAACAAACCTACACAGTCCCTGTCTTGTTTGCACCGCCTGTATACTGCTGTTCTGAGTATATAGGGCCTGGGGGCCACACGCATTTCCTTTTTTTAATATGGGTACAGGGTTCCCCTTAATATGCGTACAAGACCCAAATAGGCTGGTAATGGGCAGGGAGGGCTACCCATGCCATTTTTCTGAATGATTTTCAACCATATTGCAGGAACCAGATATAACATTAAAACCGCAAGCAGTTTTAAATGGTGTTATTTCCGTTAAATGTCATTTTGTGCAGGGACTGTTCTAAACACGGGAAACACGTGGCACTTCACAGGCATACTACAGACACCCCCCAGGCACCATATTTAAAGTAATATTTCACTTTTTTTTTTTCACTTTAATCGTCATTAAAATCAGTGCTCCCGCCAAAACGGCCGTTTTTAAAACTTTTTTTTGCATTGACCCATGTCCCCTGAGGCAGGAGTCAGGTCCCCAAACCCTTTTTAGGACAGTATCTTGCATATTAGCCGTTAAAATTAGCACTTTCCATTTCGAACATTCGAGTCCCATAGACTTCAATGGGGTTCTAACGTTCATAACGAACGTGGGGGCCGTTCGCAAGTTCTGGTGCGAACCGAACCGGGGGGTGTTCGGCTCATCCCTACTGTAGATTCTTATGATCAGTAAAGATCGTTATGGAGTGAGGGGAACCTTCCAAGAGATGATGCCACTCCTCCAATGCCAATTTAATTGCGAGAAGTTCCCGATCACCAATGGCATAATTTCTCTCTACCTGAGAATTTTTTTTGGAGAAGAACGCACATGGTTGACGTTTCTTCTCAAAGTCTTGAAGAAGCACAGCTCCCACCCCCATCGAAGAAGCGTCTACTTCAATAAAAAATGGGTCCTCGGGATTTGGTCTCCTCAAGAGGGGTCCAGAGACAAAGGCCTGTTTCAGATCGTGAAACGCAGAGACAGCCTCGGGAGGCCAGTCTTTGGCATTCGCACCCTTCTTGGTCAAAGCGATAATAGGCGAAGCAATGGAATAGTAATTCCTTATGAACTGCCTATAATAATTTGTGAAGCCAAGAAAGCGCTTTGTGGCCTTGAGGCTAGCAGGAAGGGGCCAGTTGGTAATGGCTGAGACCTTTCCGGGATCCATGCGAAGACCCGCACTAGAAACAAAACATCCCAGAAACAGGACCTCGGAACATTCAAAGAAACATTTCTCCATCTTGGCATAGAGATTGTTCTCTCTAAGGCGCTGAAGTACGGTGCGTACATGGTTTCTGTGAGCAGGCAGATTTTCGGAAATGATGAGAATATCATCCAGATAGATGACAACAAACTGGTACAGTAGATCCCTGAATATTTCATTGACAAAGTTCTGGAACACAGCTGGAGCATTACACAAACCAAAAGGCATAACCAGGTATTCGTAATGCCCGTCCCTAGTGTTAAACGCGGTCTTCCATTCGTCCCCTTCCCTTATTCGAATGAGATTGTATGCACCTCTGAGATCCAACTTAGTGAAAATGGAAGCCCCCTTCAACCTGTCAAATAGCTCAGATATTAGAGGTAAGGGGTAACGTTTTTTCATAGTCATAGCGTTTAAACCTCTATAGTCGATGCAGGGTCTGAGGGTACCATCCTTTTTGGCAACGAAAAAGAACCCTGCTCCTGCAGGCGATGAGGATTTCCGGATGAAACCTCTCTCCAGATTCTCGGCGACATACTCAGACATGGCCTGGGTCTCTGGAATGGACAAAGGGTAGGTACGACCCCTGGGCAGGATTGCTCCAGGGACAAGGTCAATAGCATAGTCAAAAGATCTGTGGGGAGGAAGCACCTCAGCAGACTTCTTGCAGAACACATCCCAGAAATCGCTGTATGCCACGGGAAGATCGGACGATACAGATGTGGTAGCAATGGGAAGTTTCCTCTTGGGGTCTCCTTGGGAAGACAGGACGAGAAACACGAAGGACCCCAGGCCAGGATCTGCCCAGAGACCCAGTCCACATGTGGCGAGTGGAGCTGTAGCCAAGGAAGGCCCAATACAATGGGGGTAGAGGCCTTGGGTAGGAGAAGTGCCTACATGGAGGAACACCGGAAGAAGGAGACGAGAAGGTGATGTTTCTGGGTCCAATACTCCACCTTCCAAATGTATTAGACCCGAGCATTTCCCGGACGGAGCGAGCAGGAGTCACGAAAATGACCCTTGCCCCCACAATAAAGACACTAGCCCAGAGTTCTGCGTCTAGCATGTTCTTCGGGGGTTAGTCTGGTCCGGCCCAGCTGCATGGGTTCCTCAGCAGACAGAGGATGCTCAACAGGGCGACAGGGAAAAAGCTCAGGCTGAATAGGACCTAGGGGGTGCTGGCGTCTTTTTTTCTAAGGACCTCTCCTGGAAACGAATGTCAATCTGATTACATAAGGAAATTACATCGTCCAGACGAGCGGGGATAGCTCCTGCTAATTCCTGCTAATTCGTCCTTCACTCGGTCAGAGAGGCCATGTAAAAAGGTTGCGACCAGGGCCTCATTGTTCCAGCTCAATTCCGCTGTAAGGATACGGAACTGAAGTGCATATTGGCCCACTGAACAAGATTCTTGGCGAAGGCATAAAAGGGCACTAGCCGCAGAAGAAACCCGAGCTGGCTCCTCGAAGATGTTACGAAAGAGCTTCAAGAAGTTGGACAGGCTGGAAACCACTGTATCATTTTTCTCCCACATGGGAGCAGCCCAGGCTAAAGCTTCACCAGAGAGGAGGGAAATTATATAGGCTACCTTTGCCCGATCAGACAGAAAGTTTTGAGGCTGGAGCTCAAAATGAATGGTGCATTGGCTGAGGAAGCCCCTGCAGGCCTTGGAGTCCCCAGAGAAACGGGACGGAGCTGGCAGTAATAATGAATGTGTGGATGCGACCGGTGCGATAGGTGCAGTCGCAGACTGTACTTGAGGCTGCAGGTTCGGGGTTCCCAAGGAAGCCTGTAGCTGCTCAAAGCGGGAAGCCAGATCCTGAAGGAATTGCATCACCTGAGTCTGATTAGATTCCTGGGTCTCGAGTCTCCGCACTATACCCTGCAATGGATCGACTGCAGGGAGCGGCACGTCAGCCGGGTCCATGACTGATCAAACTGTCAGGTCACCTAGAGCCCAGGTGACAGATGCACACCATAGGGCTTAGGAGTGCACTGCAAGGTTGTGGACCCCACGGCTGACTGCTGCGGACAGGGGTCAAGGTGATAGGAAGGCAGGGCCGCCAGAACACCAAGATGGATCCCACCGGGGTTAGAGCGTAAGATTCCCTGGGGCGCGGAGTCTAAGAGCCAGCAGGTGTTCACCAGAGCCTCGAGTGGTGAAGATGGACTTGGTTGCAACTGGCTCCAGGTCGCGACCCCCAACTCACACCCACAGTAGGCAACAGGAGGATAGAGATGGTGAGGGACAAAGCCAAGGTCGGGGCCACAAGCAGACAAAAGTAGTCGGGGACACGCCAAAAGGTCAGGATCACAGGCAAACAGGGATAGTCAGGACACGCCAAAGTCGGTAACGGAAAACAGTAGAAGAGCACACGGCAGGTAACAGGAAGCTAACACACAAAGGTTGATCAGCAGGATTGGCTAGCAGTGCACAGGTTAATATAGAGTAGTCTGATAGGAGCTAGGGTGGAGCCATGCCAGAGGATGGATTATAAAAGCAGTCAGGTGAGGCTCGGCTGGTCTCTAGAAATGAACACATGGAGACAGGTAAGCAGACGAACTCTATTGCATAACCATGACACACACACACATATATATATATATATATATATATAGAAAGGCCAGTATGGTGGCCTGAAATTATGGGAGGAGCCCGGTGGAGTATTTAACCAGCCGTCCGCCCGTCTTCCTCGTCGGTTCCGGTGCGCGATATCTGATACGTCAGACATCAAGGGCCGACTATCCAGACCAGATGCAGTGAGCCTGTTCGTGAGTTCCCGCGTTATTCGTTTCCGTCTTGACAACTCGTCTTCCCGTACATCAGCGTCCGTGGGTTTCGCCGTCGGAGTGTCGTCGCACCCATCGAATTTGTCGTTTCACGTTGGGCCGGCTGTCGCAGGTTTGGCTTCGGCATCCCCTTTTCAATTATGTTTTTCAATGTACCATCAACATTCCCTGTACTCTCGACCCGCTCGCTTCTTTTATATCGAATGTTTTACTGTGGCCCTCGTACGCATGTCACTATTTTCTATTTTCGATGTAGTCGTTATCACTTTTCGACACGTTCGATTACGCCACGTCAGGCGATTCATTCGCAGGTACGGCATTCGAAACCATTCGTCTGCCCGAGCATTTCTATTAGTATCGGTCGAATCGTTCGACTCACAGCCGACTGCTTGTTACGACAAGGCAAGCAGTCCACACGTTTCGCTTTGTCTGCTCCAGTTCGAATATATGTCTCTTCATTCATGCAGTTATGTTATGTATCTTATTTTTATCTCATGTCAAATCATTTCACTCCCAGTCATTTCTACTGTTTCAAATCATTTCTGTCACTAGTCGCGCTCCGGCGCGAATCTTGTCGCACCTCTGGTGCACCGATTCGCTTTGAAGTGCCCCAGGGTTCGGCCTCATTTCTGTACATGCTCCAGAGACTGAATCACTCGCAGGTTCACGCACGGTCCCTGATTCTCGTCTCTGTCATGGCATACCATTTCTGTCACTTATTACGCTCCAATTCGAATCCTGTTGCATTCCTCTATGCACCGATTCGTCCTGGTGTGCCCAGCGGCTACGCCTCATTTCGGTACATGCTCCAGAGACGGATTCTTTGTAACCTACAGTCCAGTCGTTGAATCCTGTCTCTGTCATGGGACATCATTTCTGTCACTTATTACACTCCAATTCAAATCCTGTCGCATTTTTTATGCACCGATTCGTTCTGGTGTGCCCAGCTGCTACGCCTCATTTCAGTACATGCTCCAGAGACGGGTTCTTTATTGCTACCATCAGTCCAGTCGTTGAATCTTGTCTCTGTCATGGGATATCATTTCTGTCACTTATTACGCTCCGATTCGAATCCTGTTGCGTTTATTTATGCTCCGATTCGTCCCGGTGTGCCCAGCTGCTACGCCTCATTTCAGTACATGCTCCAGAGACGGATTCTTTGTTGTAACCATTAGTCCAGTCGTTGAATCTTGTCTCTGTCATGGCATATCATTTCTGTCACTTATTACGCGCCAATTCGAATCCTGTCGCATTCCTTATGCACCGATTCGTTCTGGTGTGCTCAGCTGCTACGCCTCATTTCAGTACATGCTCCAAAGACAGGATTCATCTGTTTGGTTCAAGGGCTCGTCCTCTGATTCTTGTCTTTGTCATGGGTTTTTCATTTCATTTCACCTATCACGTTCCGGTACGAATAGTCACATCAGTGTACCAAATTCGTCTCGGCGTGCCCCAGGAATGGCCTCATTTCAGTACATGCTCCAGAATCCGTTTCGTGCTCGGTCGCAAGTTGTGGCATGGCGATCCGGATCTCTGTCATGGCAGGTTCTCTCATTTCACTGTCACATACCGCTTCCCGGCTTGGGTCCAGTTGATTCTTCAATGTTTGGATGCCTGCCGGGGGGCCTTGCTCCTCGGCCTCATTTCATTATAGATTGCCTTCAAAAGGGAAACACAGCTTCGTTTAGGCGTGTCTCGCTGTTTTCTCCACATACAAGCGCAGACTTCTTGCAATCATTGCAAACACACATCCAAGCGTAGACTTCTTGCAATCGTTGCAAGCACGCATCCAGACATAGACTTCTCGCAATCGTTACAAGCACGCATTCGAGCATAGATCTCTTGCACTTATTACTAGCACGCATTCGAGCATAGACCTCTTGCAATCGTTGCAAGCACGCATTCGGGCATAGACCTCTTGCAATCGCTGCAAGCACGCATTCGAGCATAGACCTCACGCGGTCATTACAAGCACGCATTCGAGCATAGACCTCTTGCAATCGTTGCAAGCACGCAGTCGAGCATAGACCTTTTGCATTCATTACAAGCACGCATTCGGGCATAGACCTCTTGCAATCGCTGCAAGCACGCATTCGAGCATAGACCTCTCGCGGTCATTACAAGCACGCATTCGAGCATAGACCTCTTGCAATCGTTGCAAGCACGCATTCGAGCATAGACCTTTTTGCATTCATTACAAGCACGCATTCGGGCATAGACCTCTTGCAATCGCTGCAAGCACGCATTCGAGCATAGACCTCTCGCGGTCATTACAATTACGCATTCGAGCTTAGACCTCTTACACTCATTACAAGCATGCATTCAAGCATAGACCTCTTGCAATCGTTGCATGCAGGCATTCGAGCATAGACCTCTGGCGATCATTGCAAGCACGCATTCGAGCATAGACCTCTTGCACTCATTACAAGCACGCATTCGAGCATAGTTCTCTTGCAATCATGGCAAGCACGCATTTGAGCATAGACCTCTTGCAATCGTTGCAAGCAGGTGTCCAGGCACAACTTGTTGCAATCATTGCTGGCAGGCACTTCTGGCTTGCTCAATAGATTGCTTTAGGGAAGACCTGGATACCTTCCTAAATGTACGTTGTATTACGGGGTACTTATATTTATAGGTGTAGTTGATCCAGGGAAAAATCCGATTGCCTCTCGAGGGGTCAGGAAGGAATTTTCCCCAGCTGTAGCAAATTGGCCTATGCTCTGTTGGGGTTTTTTTGCCTTCCTCTGGATCAGCTGCGGGCGTAGAATTGGGTGTCGGGTTGTGTGATACCTTATTTATTTTGATTTGGTTGGACCGGATGGACTTCTGTCTTTTCTGGCCTGGCTACCCATGAAGCCTACCATAATTCCTTGCAGTCGTTGCAGGCACGAGTCCTGGCACAACTCCTTGCATTAGTTGCAGGCACGCATCCTAGCATAACATCTTGCAGTCATGGCAAGCACGCATCCTGGGTAACATCTTGCAATCATCGCAAGCACGCATCCAAACATGCATTCAAGCACAACTCCTGTAGTCTTCGCAGTGCACATGCGGTAACACGAATGGCTCACAGTCACTACGTATACATCTCCAGTGACAAACTCCCGGGCAATTGTCGCAAGCACATGTTTAAACACAACTTTAGTCACGCCAAGGCTCATGACTTAGCATAACTTCTTGCAATCATTCATTGGCAAGCACGTTCTCAGTGGCACACAAACTGGCTACACGTCATTTTCAGCAGCACTTAATTGGCCTCTCGTCTCCCGTGGCTTTCTTACAAACCATTCACTGTTGTCTGTCTATCCGTCTCTTCCTTAGGACAGTTGAGTTCAGCTTCCGTCCCGCACCAGGATCATGTTGTCACACGCAACTGGCTTCTTCCTGTAGCACGCCCAGGCTATTTCTAGCCAGCGTTCAACATTTCTTATCCTTACAGTGCACGGAGAGCCATCTGTCGTTACGGCCCATACAGCAAGATCCCCACCTCGGGGCATCCAGAGGCATCAGCCCATAGCCAACGGCAAACGCTCGCCATCACAACTGCCATCTTTAGGGGCATATTATATCCTCGCATATTCTCCAGTCTAGTCGTCCAAAAGACACCTACAGTCCCTACACGGCATGTTGAGTTCGCTATGCGCATCATCCCTCAGGGTCGCGCCTTGTGTCACACTTATTGGTTTTACTGTCCCTCTCACAGGATCCAGAGCAAGTCCTTAGCCTGGATCCCGCGGCAATAGCAGTCCTTGCTATGCGTGTCTTCCCTTTCGCCCCAGGTGATGACCGACGCAGCGGCCTCCACGGGCTTGCGGCTGTTTTTTGGCCACCTCCGGCTCGCAGCTCCCTGGCCTCCCCAGTTACTGGCAATTCCTGGCTGCGCCAAGGCGTCCTCTCGGTTGATTATGTCCTTCCTACGTCAACTGATCCAGCTCTTGTTGTTGTTTCAGTTCAACATCTATTGTTCCTTTATCCACGGTAAGTTCAATCAGGCAGCGGACGCCCTCTCCCGCTGTAACCTTGTCTCTTTTCCGATCAGGTACCCGGAGCCGGACCAACATCAGCAGCTATCCCGGACTGGTCTCAACTAACCCTGGATTAGCCCCTCACCTCCTAGCGGCTACCCAACTTATCGATCACTCCCTTTCCCGCAATACCCTCAAGGCCTATCAGTCAGCCTGGAGGGCCTTTAACCGCTTCATCACGTATCACAGCACAGTGACGTCCCGTGTCAAGCGAGTCGTAGCCTTCATTTCCTACTGCCACTCGCAGTTGGTGTTATCCGTTAATACGATCCGGCTATACCTGACCGGTGTACAACATTTCATGTCCCTCCAGGACTCTACCGTACCCTCCTTATTTTCTTACCACACCGTTCGGGCTGTTATGCGCAGTGTCCAGAAGCGCCAGCCGATGGCCGGCACCAAACCTCCGCCTTTCACAGGAGACGTTCTAGAACTATGTCAGATATCCTGGCCACTTCACCTTTCGGTCTCCACATGAGTGGCATTTACAAGCAGCCATACACCTGGCCTTCTACGGCTTCTTACGGCCAAGCCAGTTTACTTGTAGTAGCCTCACAGCACGCATGCTGTACAAGCACCACCTGGTCCGATACGAAGACCATTTCATCTTACACTTAGCAGTCTCCAAGACGCAGCAGCTTGGCTCGGGTATGGACATACACTTCTATAAAACCGACAACCGCTGGTGCCCGGTCACTGTTCTCATCCGCTTGTTGACCCTTTTGGCCAACCAACCAGGAACTGGCCCGCTTCTGCCTTTTCACACGAAACCTCTCGACGCAGCCCAGTTCATGGAGCATGTCAGGATACTCCTGGGCATCCTTCACCTCAATCCTGCTCACTACTCCGGACATTTATTCCGTATCGAAGCAGCTTCTACTGCCTCCCGCCAAGGGGTCCCGGTCCATGTTATCAAGAAATTGGGTAGATGGAAGTCCTCCTGTTTTGCTCGTTACATACCCAAACTGCAAATAGAGATGGCCCAGGCCTTTGTCAAACTCACCCAGTGACAGTCTTGTCTCAATAAAGTGCAACCCCTACCTGGATGTTTTGCCCCCTTATTTTGGCATACCGTACGTTAGACCAGGGCACACTTTCAGGTCCATTTCAAGGAAGCGAGTTTATGTTAACCTTGTTTGTCATCCTTATCCGTATCGGTCTGAGGGCTCTGGACCATAAATAGAAAGGCCAGTATGGTGGCCTGAAATTATGGGAGGAGCCCGGTGGAGTATTTAACCAGCCGGCGGCCCGTCTTCCTCGTCGGTTCCGGTGCGCGATACCCACCCACCCATCCCCTTTATCAGGGCATTTCTCTAAGCATACTCCTCAAGTGAGTACTCATTTCACCCATTTCATATTCATTTCATTTTAAGGTATGCCCCCTTATTTTGGCATACCGTACGTTAGACCAGGGCACACTTTCAGGTCCATTTCAAGGAAGCGAGTTTATGTTAACCTTGTTTGTCATCCTTATCCGTATCGGTCTGAGGGCTCTGGACCATAAATATATATATATATATATATATATATGAGGGCCAGTATGGTGGCCCGTAATTATGGGAGGAGCCCGGAGGGTATTTAATCAGACCACCCACAACGGTCTGTGTCGGTTCCAGTGCAAGGTACTGCACATCAAGGGGCCGACTCTTCTCAGCCCCCCCACGGTCGACTATCTGTGCGTCCAATCGCAGGTGCACGTCGGCTTCTTCATTCGTGGTCTTCGTCGGCGGTTCCCGCTCATGGTCGCAGATAAGTAGTATCCGAATCTTTTCATATCATGTGCAAACTTGCGGCTTATCATGATTACTATCCTGCACCCCTTTCGCAAAACCTACCTCTGAGTTGTTGATACTCATGTCCTGACATCTTTCGGCACAGGCATAGTACATTCGTAAATTCCTTCTACCAAACATACAATTCATTCATAGATCCAAGCCTCCGAGTCGCTGTCGGTCGTTCTCCAATATCACTCACCATAGGCTTCACTGGTTATAAGATTCACTGTTCTCATCCTTTTTTAAGATAAACAGGTATTGTTTGTATGGGTTTCTGTGGCTGATCGAGGTGTAATTAAACCCACCTGATGTCTTTCCTGCACTTGACTATCCTGGGGGGGATGGGTGGTTGATAGGTGTTTGGTTTCACAGTAAGGAATGGCATACACTCTACAACCAATTTGTATCAGATGCTCCTTACTGCCAATTTATATCAGATTCATCTCATACATTTTTTAAGCTGATTCGTGTCAAATGCATGGCTGCCAACTGCGTGTCCACGTAGTTGTACCTTCGAGATCGGTCGTATATCTTCATCGATTGTCCCACGCTCGGACCGCTACACACTCGCTGTCGCAGGTAGGACTTTGTTGTTACCGCTCCTCTAAACTCTAGTAGTTACGTTATCATGTTCGTTTATCATGTTCGTTTTTAAAAAAGTCGCACTTACGCCACCGTAAGTCTTTCTATGTCATCTTTCATGTATTTCATGCTTTCTACCCAACGCGGGTTTACTCGAGCCGTTCACTTCACGGCGATGCGGTCAAATCCGACATTCAAGCCCCTTACTCACCTCGCATCTACGGCCGATTCGAATCTAGTCACAACTTCGCTTCTATGTTTCGGATCCTCGGAATTCACAAAGCCCCTTCAACCGCCATCACCATTTAGTTGATTCGAACCCAGCCATATCATCGGCAATACGGGCAGATCTGTCATACGAGCCCTGTAGTCAACTCGCATCTATGGCCGATTCTAATCTAGTCGCAACTTCACTTCTATGTTTCAGATCATTGGCAATCACCAGCCCCTTTAACCTCCATCACAATTCAATCAATCCGAACCCAGCCATATCCTCAGCGATACAGTCAGATCCCATATACGAGCCGCTCAGTCGCATCTATGGAGGATTCGAGTCTAGTCGCAGCATCGGCGCAACGATTCCAGTCCTTGCCATACGCAACTCTAACAACCAAGCAGAATCCTGTTGCATCACCGACTCAAATGAGTCAAATCTTTCGCAGACTATTCCATAGCTATAACCCAGTTCAAACTAGTCACATCGACTGTACGAATTCAGCAGTACTTACGTTTGACTTTCTCAGTCTATCCATACATGATCATACACAATTCTCTCCACCAATTTGCTCAGTGTTGCGCACGGTCATTCCTACATAATCACATTTCCTCTATAACCTTTTCTTTCGCCTTTCAACAAAGCTCCTTGCAATCGCTGCAAGCATCAATGCAATGGCTCAATAAGGCCACTCATCTCCAATAGCAACACGGCTGCTCTCCTCATTCCTACACACTTATAATTTAATTTATAGATTCAAATAAAGCTGCTTTCTTGCAATCACTGCAAGCATCTCTGCAATAGCTTAATACGTCCACTCATCTCCAGTAGCAACACAGCTGCTCACCTCATTCATCCATTCATTCATTCTCACCTCATAATTCAAATAAGGCAGCTTCCTTGCAATCGCTGCAAGCATTTCAGCAAGTGGCTCAAACTGCCACTCATCGTCTCCAGTAGCAACACGGCTGCTCATCATTTTCTCTGTCGCTTTCCCCTTTTTAGGCCACTTCGAACACCAGTTAGTCCACCCTGCACCAGGTTTGGACAGTATCTCCCAAAAAAAAAAAAAAAAAAAAAACATTGTCGAGGGCTTGCATCTTCACCAGGGGGCCAGCTTTGCCCCAAACAGCTCTTTGCAATCCCCCTTGTCAAAACGAAATTCTCATGTCACCTTACTACAGGCTCCCGATCAACTCAGTTCTCGACCCCAACCAGTCGACTTCACAACTAGGGCATAAAGTCAGGTGTTTAGTTCAATGGGATTCCCCCTTTCTCTTAAACACTCTTTCATTACATATTTTTACTTCACATACAGAATTTGACCTGCTCCTGAGGCGTTAGCAACTGTCACATACTTCTGTGCACTTCACTCTGTTTTCGAAGCACAAGCCTTCAATACGCAGACAAGGTCACCTAATCTCCATACTTGCTGGCAGTGCAAGCATTAGTAGACCAAACCCACGTCAATTAACTACAGATTGCAACATTCCTACTTGGTATACCAGACTTCAGCTACCCACCCCAGTCCGCCCTGGGGCGCTCTGGTTCATTAGTCTGTGACGAGCACAGACTGACACCCGAGCTATCGGTTACCTAGCCAGTCATCTCCTGGCTCACCTCGGTTGTCACGCATTCTTTTGAGTTTTCTAAAGTCACACTCAACAGCACTCGAGCGCAAACCAACTGTCACTATGGCTGTCGTTCCTTGTCCTATTCTTCTTGTTTCCTTCCTCCTTTCATCTTATCTACCCAAACACAACTATCCCCTCCTACCTTTGCAACTTACCTCAAACATACACCCCCCCCCCCCTGCTTTTAGTTGACGCCATGTCGCAGGCAGACAGTGAGGACTTTGCCTCAGCCCTGCCATCACCCTTTTACGGGCTCAGCAAGCGGCGGTTTACAGTCTCACAAGAGCTTGGACCAATAAAAAAAAAAATAAAAAAAAATAAAAAAAACTCATAGCAGAACGGTGTCGCAGGAGTAAATCCTACCCTGCCGCAGCCAGGAAACCAAGCCTTTAGGCTACTGTTTCCACCGCCAGTGGCAGCCCTTCCAGGCACCACTTCAGTCTATCTTCTTTGCGACTACTCAGCTGCTCTCCTGGGTAACCACACTGTCAACAGCAGTCGCCGAAGTCCAAGCAGAGTGACAGCCCTGGAGGTACGCCCAGCCGTGCCCCTACCAGCTCCAGTCACCACCGTCATTCCCGTACCTTCACTTACAGATACACCCAACTTCTGCACCATCGTCTTCCCTGCACACCTTGTCCTAGCAGGGCATCTAGGAGGACATCTTGGATGACAACGACGTTAACTTAGCATCCCTCCTCATAGCAGTACACAACTTGGCCTAGAACAAGTCATATTCGCGGGGAGATGCCTCCGTCATCCTGAAGGCCAGAGACCCTTTACTTAATCGCAAGCTCACTGTCACAGAGTTTGTGCTGGCCTTGGGGACAGTCAGAGACATGCTAGGCAGAGCAACCCCAACAGTAGGGTAGAATTGGACCCGTATCTGCATGCAGCAGGTCACAAGTACGCAGGGTGCCCATCCTTTGGCTATCACCGCTCATTTTCAGCCAAGGCAGCAGCCAGACTCAAGGTGATCCTTTACCTCCCACCTTTTAGTGTTTCTCTTCCAGGTAAAGACCCTGACTAAATCCTTAAATTAAGATGTGCCAGCTATAGCAGATCTTCCCATGGGAAGTCGAATTTCTCACAAATTGGAATGGCATGCCAATGTGTATTCCCTCAGCATCTCTCTCTTCATCTCAGGTAGTCATGGTCACCACAGCCTCCACAGGTCCTCGTCTCAATTTTTGGCCAACTTGGGTTTATAGGGCCATGGCCGTCAGAAACCCTCTTGATTCCTGGGTTCAGTTAGTCCTCCTCTTTGTTCGACCTCTACCCCATTGTCGCAGCAGCTCAAGTCTGGTGCAACAACTGGGCAGGACAAACAGTGACGTTCGCCACAGACAACCAAGCCACAGCCAGTATTATGAATAAAGGAGGTCCTAGTAGCCGGCCATCGTGGCCTTCCTGCGCAGGCTGGTGCCACTATCCCCACAGCACCAATCTAACGTCCTATGCGTCCACATCCCAGACAAACGCAATAATCTGTCCGACGCACTACCCGTTAACTTTGCTTCGTTATTTTTTGCAGGAACCTGGAACCGACCGGACCATGTCTCTTATCCCACACTGGTCGTAGCTAACCTCGGATTCAAACAACACCTTCAAGACGCTACCTGCCTTATTAATCTTTCATTATCTCACAACACCCGGAAGGCCTACCGTGCAACCTAGAGGTTCTACTGCATGTCAGGTTACTAGCCTCAAACCCCAGAGCAATACCAAGAGTTCTCCATCACATCCTGGTCTTCATATTATGCCACCACACACAGTTGGCATTGTCACACAATACCTTAGACCCCACTCAGCTGACATCCAGTATTTCATCCCCTTATGAGATCCTAACAAACCGTCTTGTTTGCCGCCCATACGGTCAAGACCATGTTGTGTGGTATTCACAGGCAATGACCCCAAATCAGTATAAAACGGCTACCCGTCACCAGCGCCATATTCCGAGACGTGTCTTTCATCCTGTCACATTCCTCTTTGGCTAAATTCAGCCTGGTCGTTCAAGCAGCCATCTACCTGGCTTTCTACAGCTTCTTATGCCCCAGTGAATACTGTCACCATCCCAGTTGTAAAGTGTTACGTAGACGCCACCTCACACGCCATCAGACTTACTTCATCTTGCTCCTCAGGGTGTCCAAAACACAATAGTCCGGTCCAGGGGTTGATATCAAACCTTTCCAAACTCTCAAAACCTGGTGCCCCGTGTCCATCCTAGATCAATTTTTGGCCCATATGTTTGATCCCTCGCAGGACAGCCCATTACTACCGTTCCCGATTAGTACCCCAGGCAGCAACCAGTTCATTAGTCACGTCAGGTTCCTTTTTGAGCAAATTAGGCCAGGACCTTGGTCATTTTCTTGGACATTCTTTCGCTTTGGAGCAGCATCAGCAGCCTCACGAAACGGGGTCCCTGTCCACGCGATCAAAGATGGGCAGGCAGGAATCCACCTGCTTTACTCGATACATCTCCAATCCACAAGTGGAAATGTCCTGAGCCTTCAGCAACTTTGCCCCGTAGTGTCTTGTTGTACATAAATTAATAATTACCTCCCTAAACCAAGTCTTTTGCGGCCTTCTCTTGGCATATCGCCCAGCAGACCAGGGCTCACTGCCCAGCTCACCAGGGCTTACCTTACAGCAGACCAAGGGCACAATTCAGGTCTATTTTATGTTGTTAGTCTTGTGACGTGTTTATGTGTTCTTTCATATCTCTTAGAGCGGAGGGCTCCGACCATAAATAAGAGGGCCAGTATGGTGGCCCGTAATTATGGGAGGAGCCCGGAGGGTATTTAATCAGACCACCCACAACGGTCTGTGTCGGTTCCAGTGCAAGGTACCCACCCACCCATTTCCCTTCTCAGAGTACTTCTCTTAAAACACGTTTTTCTACAGAAACATCCATTTACTTTCTTAAGGTATGCGGCCTTCTCTTGGCATATCGCCCAGCAGACCAGGGCTCACTGCCCAGCTCACCAGGTCTTACCTTACAGCAGACCAAGGGCACAATTCAGGTCTATTTTATGTTGTTAGTCTTGTGACGTGTTTATGTGTTCTTTCATATCTCTTAGAGCGGAGGACTCCGACCATAAATATATATATATATATATATATATATACACACACATATACACACACACACATATAGTTACACTGACATCATACAGTTATGTATGTCAGTGTATGTTAACAATTATGTGTGTGTCATTGTTTTTGTATGAGTTACTGTGTGCACCAATGTATTTTAATGACTGTGAGTGCCAGTGTTGGCATCATCAGTGATTTTTTGAATCAGTGTGTGCCTGCGGACCATTGTGTGTGCTGAGTGTAGAAAGAGTAGAAACAGAAAAAAAAATAACTTTGAGCACATCATAGACCAGTTTACATTAGTGAAAGGTGCAGTTGCAGTTTTTATGTAGTGCCAATCCATAATTTGTTAATTGAAAGATTAAAGCGCTTAACTTGTCGTTTTGTTAGCCGTCTTTTCTGTTAAGGTTATATGAAAGATGGGTTTCAAATGTTTTGACAGGGGCGCAGTTTCAGTCCTTGCCATAGGCGCCATTTTCACTAGATACACCTCTGATTGCAGACCTGTACTTCATTTTTTTTTTTTACCAGGCATACATTTTAAAGCATGTCATATAGTAGTTTGAAAAAAATAAATAAAAATCAAGCATCTGCTTGTTTCATCCACTAAAAGTTTTTCCCTTCTTACTTTCACGCTTACCCCACACCCTCCCGGCTATACAAAGTTGACTATGTTACAACCTAACATGATCACAGTATGGCAGAAGACCTCCAGGAAGTGGACTATGCCGGACCCGCACTCCACCCCCCCCCCCCCCCATACGGAGATCCATACCCTGCAGAGGGCTGATAAACCAACTATGCGCCACCCACAAGAGGATCAAAACAGCAGACACTCACAAGCGGGAACTCTCAGAGTCACCCTATGTTGCACCCGTGTGGACTCCACACAGATACCATGCCCCCGATACCATTGGGTAACCAAGGATACATAGGAGCCTCTGCGGGGGACATGTGAGTTATTGCCATGTTGGGTTTAGTAGATGGCTGTGGGAGGGTCGGACCACGCCAGGAGTATGTGCTGCTGCAAACTCAAGTGAGATGTGACGATAGATTAACTGTGTTGAATTGAGGAAGACAATGGGAACTATGAGTAGACTCTCTAATAAGTGATACATGACAGTAATGGAGATATTTTGTTAGAAGGGGGCGTGTGTGGGGGGAGAGGTCGGCGAATAGTGAGAGGGAGATGCAGTGGCCCCCGTCCCCCTTACCTGGCATTGTCCTTTGGGTTGGAGGTCCAGGGAGGATATGGGAGCTCCCCATTGGCTCTTGCTAGACACACTCCCACATTAGGTAAATGCTCCACACACAGGTATCCCTGGAGGGCGTTGAAGCAACATATTGCTGATATTTTAGATATCCAGCCCTGCTGGATAGTGCCGACTGAGGGACCTGCTCTCTCAGACGCTAACATCTACAAGAGACCTCTTTCTATCTTTCCTCCCTCTCACACCCACACTCTTATACCCTCTAATTTAACCGCGCTTCCTACCTTCCCCTAACCTTTTCCACCCGCCACGAGCATGGACGTGCTCAACCTTGTCACTCTCAATGCAGAGGGGCTTAACGTCCCTGAAAAGAGGTGAATGCTGTTAAATGACATGAAACGATTGAACACCGACATTGTTTTACTACAGGAGAAGCATTTTAGGGAAAATAAGTTCCCTATTTAAAAAAACGGATTCTATCCGACAATTTATCACTCTACATACTCAGAGGCCAAATCGGGAGGGGTCTCCAGTCAGATTTCGGCTAGAATTCCGTGGACTTTGGTCGACATGAGGACAGACCCAGCAGGGAGATTTCTATTCCTTAAAGTCCTGATTGGTGACATGAAGGTAACTATTGCAAACCTCTATGCCCCAAACAGCCAACAAGATTTATTTGTGAAAAGACACTTAGATTTACTTCAAAATTTTTCAGAGGGTAAATTTATCATAGGAGGGGACCTAAACATTCCCCTAATCCCCACGGAGGACTCCTCAACAGGATTATCCTCCAGCCCCCGAGGCACACGGAAAGTAATCCATGCAGCCCTTCACGCCACACGACTAGTAGATGTATGGCATCTTTTCCACCCTGGCGAACGGGATTACACTTTTTCATGCCCGCACCACACATATTCTCGCATCGATTATTTTCTGATGCCACACAACCAACTTGAGGAGGTCAAAGACACGACTATAGGGTCTACTACTTAGTCAGACCATGCCCCGGTCACAATGCAATATGCCCTAACCAATTTCTATAGGGGACAAAGAAAACCATGGAGACTCAATGAGAGCCTCCTTAAAGATCCAGAGGTACTAGCAAATGTAATAGAAATCACACTACTTCCAACCTAACAACTCGACGGACTGTGACATGGGCCTAATCTGGGTAGCACACAAGGCGGGGATCCACGGAGTGCTTAGAAAAAACTTGGCGTGAGGATCAAAAGACAAAGGACCGCTCAGCTAACAATTTTATTCAGCAAACTCCAAACCCTAGAAGCTAAACACAAACATACACTGACCAGACCACTAGGAAGCGAACTAGACACGATACGCACTCCAATAACCGACCTCCAACATTTTAAAGCTAAGGCAGCACTCCAAATTTCCCCCAAAAATATATATGAATCATGTAATAAATGCGATAGACTACTAGCACAATCTCTTTAGATCCCAGAAATCTGCATCCTACATACCACGGCACAGAAAGTAACCCTACCTCAACAAATCACTCAAGAATTCAAATCCTACCACGCGATTCTATACAATCTAACCATAGCACAACCACCCCCGGAACGTATAGCAGACTACATAGCCACTTCCACAATGCCCACCTTACCAACTGAAACACGTGACCTCCTAGAGAAAACCAGAACACTGATGGAAACACAGTTGCCAATAGGAAACACTAAGCAAGGGAAGGCCCCAGGACCGGACGGCCTAACAATCCAGTACTATAATTCCGCGTACACGATCAGAATGCTTGTCTGATGGTTTTCTCGACGGGATTTCAGTCAAGCTGTCTTGCATACACATGGTCACACCAAATTCCGACCATCAAGAACGCGGTGACATACAACACATACGAGGGGACTAGAAAAAGGAAGTTCAATAGCCAGTAGCCAATAGCTTCCATCTCGTAGTTGAATCTGAGCATGCGTGAGTTTTTGCGTGTCAGAATTGCATACACACGATCGGAATTTCCGATAGAAAGTTTTTCCGTCGTGAAAATTGAGAACATGCTAACGATTTTTTGCTGGTGGAAATTCAGACAGCTAAATTCTGATGGAGCTACACACGGTCACATTTTCCAATGAAAAGCTCTCATCGCGCTGTTGCTGGCCGAAATTCCAATCATGTGTACGTGGCATCAGACTCTACTCCCATCTCTAGGAAACCACCTAACCAAGCTTTTCAATGACCTTAGCAAGGGGAGCAGACTACACAACACCAGGCTACAGGCCCAAATAGCAGTGATTCCCAAGGAGGGTAAAGACCCGACCCAGTGCGGGAGCTACTGACCAATATCCCTACTGAATACAGACCTAAAGTTGTTTACTAAAATGCCTTGAGAATGCAGTTGCACATCCCCAGTCTGATACAACTAGATCAGGTAGGCTGTCCCAACCAGGAAAGCAAAGGGCAATAACACCAAAGTCCTGAACCTGCTCTATACAGCCACCTTAGAAAACATAGCAAGTGTCTTTCTCAGCACTGACGCTGTGAAAGCCTTTGACTGGGTAAACTGGGTCTTGTTTGCTACACTGAAACATGTAGGTCTAGGCAGTAATATGATGAAATGGATCTCTGCAATATACACAACATAGTCAGCCAGGGTTAAGGCCAACGGCGTAACTTTGGACTCCTACCTAATCACAAACAGGACGCGACAGGGATGCCCACTCTAAATATAACAGGAATATTGATCAACCAAACTAAATATTGATGATTGAACATTTTCAGAATAGACGCTGTCTCAAATCCCTGGTAATGCTAAAAGAATGGGGGGAGAAAAGCGACAAGTCTCTTTAAAGAATAATGGGATTTTAATTGAGACAAGGTCTATTGATAGGGTAGGCACATAAGACACCAATTTTTTTAAAAAGATATACATTTATTAATCGTATCAAAAACATAAAAATACATATTCATAGCGTATTTGATGGACCACGAGACAATACTTGATAATCGTAATCTGATGCATTGATAAGCAGAACCAACATGTTTCTCATGATTGCTTCGTCAAGGTTTTGCATATACCACAGATTTTATCTAGATTGCATAGAATAAACATATCATTAGTATAATAAAATACATTGGTTAATACATCATCAAGAAAATGATTAAACTTCATTATGGTCACATTGGGTATTAGCATGAGCAGTTGTTTTTTTAACATATTAGTTATTGAGCCTACCTGGTCCTTAAAATAATTAATAACCATATGCGCCTCTGATTGCTCCACCACATTACAGGTGATGCAGATAACCACACCCAGTTCCCATTAGGAGTTAGATCCCAGTTGGGCTGCCAGAGGGGAGATTGGATTGTGCCTGTCCATCAAAATGTAAACAGCAATCTAAAAAATAATAAATTATACTAGAGTAGCCTTTATAATTATATTTTTTTTAGCTTTATACAACTTATTTTTATATTTGGATATATTTTGTTTTTAATTTTTATTTTAGTGGTCCAAATGAATGGACTAAAATATAAAAAAAAAAAAAAAAAAAAAAAAAAAAATCTATTATTAATTAATAATTAAATCATAATGGAAAAAAATGATATAATAATTCAGAATCTCAAGAAATATAAGTAATAAAAATATATTGTACATATACTGGTGTTTAATAGACCTCAAAGTCTAAGTTTAACATGATATTGATATCAATGGTGATTGAAGCTTAAGCTTGAAAAATGGGCAATTAATTTACCCTGCTATTGCTGTATCTGATAATGTAAAGCAATAATGTCTTTATATTAAATAGGCAGAGTTAGTCTACTTAGAAGTGGGCCAATAGAATAAAATAAAACAAATAATAACATAGTATTATTTATAAAGCAGACCAATAATCTAATGGTAGCTAGTTATTTATATAGCCAATGCAAAAGCATAGGGCATAATGGCAATAACATGGCTGCTGTCAGGTCACCTTGAGGCGAGGTGACAGGTGCACACCGTAGGATCAGGAGTGCACCGCAAGGTTGTGGACCCTACGGCTGACTGCTGCAGACGGGGGACAGATCCCACTGGGGTTAGAGCGTAAGATTCCCTGGGCCGCGGAGTCTAAGAGCCAGCAGGTGTTCACTAGAGCCTCTGGTGGTTAGGATGGACTTGGCTGCAACTGGCTCCAGGTCGCGACCCCCAGGGTCCCCCAGCTCACACCCACAGTAGGCAATAGGAGGATAGGGATGGTGAGGGACAAAGCCAAGGTCGGGGCCACAAGCAGACAAGAATAGTCGGGAACACGCCAAAAGGTCAGGATCACAGGCAAACAGGCATAGTCAAAACACACCAAAGTCGGTAACGGAAAACAGTAGAAGAGCACACGGCAGGAAACAGGAAACTAACACACAAAGGAATACACAATGGTTGATCAGCACTGATGGCCTGCAGTGCACAGGTTAATATAGGGCTCCCCGATAGGACCTGGGGTGGAGCTATGCTTAGAGGAAAGGTTATAAAAACCACCAGGTGGAAGTGGCTGGCCACTTGGTCTGAAGACATGAGGGGAGGTAAGCAAACACAGGAAGATCACTGCATAACCATGACAGTACCCTCCCTCTTACGAGGCCTCTCCCTCCCCTGCCTGGGTCCAGGCTTAAAGGGAAACTCCAGATGGAACCTCCTTAACAGACAGGGAGCAAAGACCTCAGATGCAGTGATCCAAGACCTCTCCTCAGGACCCAACCCTTTCCAAAGTACGAGGTATTGAAGAATGCCTTTATGGAGCCGGGAATCCAAAACTTGACTAAGCTCGTATTTTAGATTATCCTCAGAGACCGAAACAGAGGTAGGTAGAGGACTTGAGGACTAAAGGCTTTTTAGGAATGGGTAAGGGCATGAGAAGATCAGGAGTCTGAGCAGGGACCCCCACACCCTTAAAGATGAGCTGGGCATCCATAACAGGACCACCAGACTGGGCAGAGGTCAGTGGATCCCTGAGGTCATGTTGCTTAAAAAGTGACATGTCACAAAAGTCAAGCTGGATAGTTGCAACACAAACAGAATGCAGAGAACCCTGAGAAAAAGATTGAAAACCCCTCCTGGCCGAATGAGGTATTCTATCCAAAGGATGGATTGAGCCTCTTAAACGGGTTTGAACGAACATAGTAGCAGTAGGGTGAGGCCAGGTCACCGAAGGTGCTAAACAAGAAGCAGGAAGCTCATTGGGCATGGGCTGGACTGGCATAACTGGTGCAGAGGTCGACTGAATAGTATTGTTAGGTGTAGCGACCATCTCAATCGCATCACAGGGCATAGCAACTGTGGAACTTGCAGACAAGTTAGTCTGGCTGTGCGTCCAAGGGAGATTAGGGACAGGCAAAGGTAAATGGTTATGCGAACTGGAGTGAATGATCGACTCAGGTTCATAGGTGGGCCCCTCATCCAGAGTACCACATGACCTAGAGAGTGCGAATATTGCAGGACGCATCCCAGAGATCGCTATATACAGCGGGAAGAGCAGAAGATACAAGGATGGTGGTAACAGGAAATTTCTCCTTTGGGGTACCCCTGAGTAGGCAGGAAGAGGAACAGGAGGAACCCCAAGCCAGGATCTGACCGGCAGACCAGTCAACGTGTGGAGAATGGAGCCGTAACCAAGGAAGACCTAATATGATAGGAGATGAAGCCTTAGGTAAGACAAGGAAGGATATCCACTCCTGGTGGAGTGTCCCTACTGACATCTTAACAGGAAGAGTCTGGAAGCGGATAGGGCCCCCTGGGAGAACAGTGCCATCAATCGCCAAGACCACCAATGGCGTTGTAAGGGGCAAAAGGGTAAGTTTCATGGAGGATGCAGTTTCCCAATCCATGAAATTGGCAGCGGCTCCGGAATCCAGATGTGCTGAGACCGAACGAGAGGAAGCACCGACATGAAGCAACACGGAAAGGAGAAGACGACAAGGTGAAGGTGACATTTCAGGGTCTAATACTTCACCTTCCAGATGTATTAGCCCTGAGCATTTTTCTGGACGAAAAGAACAATTATCACGGAAATTACCTTTGGCCATAATAGAGGCATAGGCCCAGAGTTTTGGGCCTAGCACGTTCTTCGGGAGATAACTTTGTCCGGCCCAACTGCATAGGTTCCTCAGCAGGCAGGGGGTGCTCCTCGAAGAGAAGGGACTGGGGGCTCAGGCTGCCTAAAGAACGGGGAGTGCTGGCGTCTTTTTTTTCCAGGGCCCTCTCCTGAAAGCGAATATCGATCTGGTTACACAAGGTGATGACACTGTCCAGATCAGCAGGAAGGGATCTTCCTGCTAATTCATCCTTCACTCTATCAGAGAGGCCATGTAAAAAGGTTGCAACTAGGGCCTCATTATTCCAGCTCAATTCAGCTGTGAGGATACGGAACTGAAGAGCATACTGTCCCACAGACACGGACTCTTGACGGAGACGTAAAAGAGCGCTAGCCGCTGAGGAGATACGACCCGGTTCCTCGAAGATATTCCGAAAAAGTTTCAAGAAATCAGACAGGCTAGAAACCACTAGATCATTCAGTTCCCACAGAGGGGCGGCCCAGGCTAACGCCTCGCCGGACAGGAGGGATATGATATATGCAACTTTTGCCCGATCGGACAGGAAGTTTTGGGGCAGAAGTTCAAAATGAATTGTGCACTGGCTAAGGAACCCCCTGCAAGCCTTGGAGTCCCCAGAGAAACGGACCGGAGCTGGTAGTTGTAATGAATGTGTGGCTGCGACTGATGCGATAGGTGCAGCGGCAGATAGCGGTTGAGGTTGTTGAACCGGGAGTCCTAATGAGGCCTGAACCTGTTCAAAACGGGATGCCAAATCCTGAAGGAATCGCATCACCTGGGTCTGATGCGATTCTTGGGTCTCAAGTTTGCGAACTAAGCTCTGCAATGGATCATCTGCAGGAAGCAGCACGTCAGCCGGGTCCATGGCTGATCAAACTGTCAGGTCACCTTGAGGCGAGGTGACAGGTGCACACCGTAGGATCAGGAGTGCACCGCAAGGTTGTGGACCCTACGGCTGACTGCTGCAGATGGGGGACAGATCCCACTGTGGTTAGAGCGTAAGATTCCCTGGGGTGCGGAGTCTAAGAGCCAGCAGGTGTTCACCAGCGCCTCTGGTGGTGAGGATGGACTTGGCTGCAACTGGCTCCAGGTCGTGACCCCCAGGGTCCCCCAGCTCACACCCACAGTAGGCAACAGGAGGATAGGGATGGTGAGGGACAAAGCCAAGGTCGGGGCCACAAGCAGATAAGAATAGTCGGGAGCACTATTTTTTTTTTTTTAAGTCAGCGGCTACAAATACTGCAGCTGCTGACTTTTAAAATAAGGACACTTACCCGCCCAGCACGCCCGCGATGTCGGCACCCAAAGCCGATCTCTCGATCGTCTCTCGGGTGCTGCCGCCTCCATCTTGAGTATGGGAGTCAGGAAGTGGAGCCTTGCGGCTTCACCTCCCGGTTCCCTACTGCGCATGCGCGAATCGCACTGCGCAATAAGGATGGTCCCCGCTGTCCCTGGGATCCGTGTGTTTCCCAGCGGACAGCGGGGGACCCGCAGGAAGTGGCGTAAATATCCGCAGATTCTGTGGATATTTATGCCGGAAGTGGGTGCAGATACCTGAAAGGTGCCAATTGTGGCGCCGGAGGGGGGGAGGGTACCGATGAGCGGTGGTTCCACTTTAGGGTGGAGCCCCGCTTTAAATACCCACAATCCCACCAGAAGTGAAAGGTCAGATCTGACCCCTGACATCACTTCCAGTCTGGGCGTCCCTGGAAGTGCATAACCGCAACAGTGCCATCTTGTGGCCATGATGTGGTAATGTTATCAGTCACATGCTGTAAACAGCATGGACGGGAAACGAGGAGGAAAGAAGCTTTCTCCTCTTAACCGGGGATGCGCAAATATCCCCACTAATGGGCGAGTGCGGCAAAAAGCGGACTAGAGGTGCGGAGAAGAAAAACAAAAGGGCACAAGGCATGATTTCCATAAGGACCAGAACTTATAACATTTAAACTATAAAATTAGTAATCTCAGATTGTACTACAGAAATCATCTCCAAATGGAGATATAATTGATAATATATATTTTTGGTGAGTGTGCGACCATTTAAAACCTCCCTGCCGGTATCAGGTGCGAATACCTTATATATTGGCATGGGCAAAAATAGGGTGCACACTCAGCAATGATGTTCGTAATGCTGTTGATCCATACAAGATGTAGGGGAGTACATTTATACATAACCAAACACAAATACAGAAAAATACTATTGACATAAGAGAAATATAATAATAAAAAAAAAAAAAACCATGATGATAAATAAGAAATGATGAAAGATAATAAATTGAACAATATAATAAAGCAATACAAATTATATAATACCATGTACTAGATACGATATAAAAACAATAAATCACAAAAAGGGTTTAAATGAGAGTGATGTGTTTAGCCCCGGAGGGTAGGTAGCCCTTTGCTCAAAGATCCATCTTGCCTCTCTTTGAAGGATCTTTTTATCAAAGTTCCCTCCTTGTTCAGGCTCAGGAATAACCTCTAGTGCTGAAAAAAAGATATAGGATGGGTCATAGCTATGGTTCAGTCGCACACGCTTACAAATGGGAGTATAGAGTAATCCCGCATCCAGATAAGATCAACAAAACTCAATACAAGGTGTCAGCCTACTCAGACAACTTGATGTTCTCACTCTCAACCCCGACAATCTCCCTTCCGAACCTGCTGCGGGAATTCACAACATACGGGGCGCTCTCCAATCTGAAGATTAATTTCGCTAAGTCAGAGGCAATGGGCGTGGGGATACCGATAACACAGCTTACACATCTCTAGTCCAGCTTTAAATTGAAATGGCCAAATAAGGCCTTGAGATATCTAGGCACATACATCCCCCAAACATTCTTGAAATTAACTTCCCACCACTAATACAAAAAATCAAAACACTACTGAATCAATGGCAATCTGGTCTGCACTCCTGGATGGGCAGTTGCAACATCTTGAAAATGACCATCCTCTCAAAACTCCTCTACCTGTGCAAGCCCTACCTATACATATACCAACTGCCTTTTTTAAATGAGTACAATCAGCATTTACAGAATTAGTCTGAGCCAAAAAAGACCCAGACTTGCCAACAAACTACTCACCAAAACACATGGAGGTTTGGCACTACCAAATATCCGTGACTACTACCAGGCTGTACACCTGGGGAGACTCATAGATTGGTGGAAACTGGACCAACTGGAACAATCCCAAAGTACAGTCCCCCTCCGGGGTACCCCGTGGTGCTACTCGGGCTTACCAATAGAGTTTAAACGCCATCCACTGATGGGTAACTTGGTGCGGATCTGCGCACTGCTCGCCTCTCAGACATCCCTTTCTTCACCTCTATATCCCATAATGGGTAACCCCTTGTTTACACCAGGTCTCTATGATGGGAGCCTCCGGGGTCTGGGCGAGGCGGGCCTACACCAAGCCTCCCACTACAGCTCAAGAGGACGTTGGAAAACGATTAC
This sequence comes from Lithobates pipiens, assembly GCF_037356315.1. Classification (NCBI taxonomy): domain Eukaryota; kingdom Metazoa; phylum Chordata; class Amphibia; order Anura; family Ranidae; genus Lithobates; species Lithobates pipiens. The sequence continues at coordinate 160,613,514 of NW_027507791.1, forward strand.
AGAACTCTCTGATCCCATGGGCCCGTTCCGCCTAGACTTCCTGAGAACACTCCAACGAAGCCACATTCTCAGCACCATTCAACCCCCCACAGACGGCAGCTTGACGCTCACAACCCTAGAGGAACTCTGTACTGTACACACACACTCACTGACCTACAACCTTTTAAACACACCCCCGGCAGATTTCATACCCCCGGGAATATTCAAGTCCTCTATCTGTGCCTAGATTTAAGAAACAAATTACAAAATCCTCTCAAGATGGTACAGGACCCCAATATTACTACATAAGTTTTTTCCAACAACATCGGACCTTTGCTGGTGCTTTCAAACAGACAAATGGACCCTATTACATATTTTTTGGTCATGCCCCAAACTAACACACTTTTGGAGGGTAGTAAGTGAGACAATAAAACAATTCACAGACTGGACCATTACAGATGATCCAGTATTCTTTCTCTTACACGCATCAAACATCCCTGATAGAATATATAAGAAATCAGTGATCCGCCACCTACTTGATGCAGCTAAAGCCTGCAAACCACTGCACTGGAAATCGGCCATCCCGCCGACCATTGACCTATGGCTCCAAAAGGTAGAGGACATGTTTTCTGTACTGTATGTGTTGAAAAAACTGTTAATAAACAAAAATTTACAACAACAACAATTTAATTTCAAAGATACTGTTATTGGAGATATGATGTTGTACCACCAGTTTTGTTTTTCATAACCACTGTATGTTATGTTGAAAACTCTGTAACCTACCGGTCCATGTGGGCCTTGTTCCTGATATAAACAATAAAAAAAAAAAAAGAAAGTTTTTCCCTTCTATTCAAAGAGCCGCTGAGTTGCTCTGCTCCGTTCAGCAGCAGATCTATGAGCAGCACTATCAGATGTCAGTTTTTTTAACATCCATGCCCATTCAGTTTGTGTCTGCATTTAGACAGTGGACAGGGGCAGACTGGTGATGTGGGGGCAAATGGACTTGTGCACAATCAATCACAATTAGGTCTGGAGAAACAGAAAAGGACATCATGCTGCCCACAGAGCTTTATGCAGTTTCCGATCAGGTCTGCCTGATAAACAGACAGGCGGACCTGATCAGAAAGTCTGTGAAAGGACCCTAGGACTTGTTCAATCTGTCTTCTATGTCCTTCTGTATTACTTTCCTCACAACATACAGCAATCAGCCATTAAATGTGTATTTGTCTCTCCTAGATCAATATTGTGACACGAGAACAAGCAGGAGGTATACCTCACTTTAAAATTAAGGCCATCTATCTAAAGCAATTCCATATTAATAAAGCTGAAGAATGTTCACATTATTATATGCCATAGATCTCTAATAATAATATGAACTTGCCGTTTCAGATTTATTCTGAAGAAATATGACATCACATACTATTCAATGAGGCAAATTGATTGCATTGGAATACAGAAGGTTATGGAAAGATCTTTTGAGCAGCTATTGGGAAGGTATGTTTTTGAATAATGACTATACAACCTATAGATACCTTTTGGTTGGAAAATGTATTCACATTAGAAGTCATAAAAATATTAATGTAGTACACATGTAGTGGTAAACTTATTATTAGCATTTGCCACACATTGGCAATATAGGAGAGGTGCCCAGAAAGAAGGGGGTGTAAGGAAGGATAAAGGTCAGGTGCAGTGGTAAAAGTGGAAGTTTGTATGCAGGTGTGGTCCAGGGTCATCTCCAATGATAAAAATAGTGGCTGATTGGTGTGAGGATGCAGTGTTGGAAAGGTTTCAAGCGTGGTGGTGAGAAGGGGGATGCAGGCATGGGGACGTTTCTGGTGCAGCAGTGGTGAGGGGTTGGTTGCAGGCATCGTGGTGAGTGGCGCTTTGTGAAAAGCTGTAACTCCAAATGTAGTCCCACTGGCCAACAATAGAGGTCAGGTGGGGGTTTGGTAGAGTGAGCTGCCAGTCCAAAGATTACAGTGCCAGTGTAAGCTGCAGCAGAAGTCAGGGGTCAGAAGTGGGTGTGAATGGACAGTGCCAGAAATTAGAAAGACGTGCTATTGTAACACTTCACCTGCTACATGTACCACTCTTGGCCAAGTATGGCTGTTGTGGATGGCGCTGATTTACATTTTAATGCTATCGTGAATACATAACTGAGATCAGATTGTCTTGCAGAAGGACTATGCCATTTATCATGCTTTTAAGGAACAGGATGATTTTTTGTTTGTAGAATTACAACCACTTTAAGGAAAGTTACAGTTAACCTGCATGTAGGATAGGTACAGTATAGTCTCAGCACATATGCAAGGTAGATGTGGTTTAGATTGGTTTAGGTTGGGTATAATGTAGTATAGGTGCAGTCTAGGTTTTGATTGGGTATAATGTAGTATAGGTGCAGTCTAGGTTTTGATTAAGTGTGGTATAGAGTGCAGTATGGATTGGCATACTTGGTGTTCTGCTCTCAGTGGCTCAGACCTTGCTTGTAGTATCAGCAATGAGTGAATAGCCCTCTCATCAGTTCCCAGGATGCTGTGGTGAGCTTGTTGTAGAAGGGGCAGGGCCACCTCAGTCTCTCCCCAAAAACCTCCACTGATCAGCAGTTAGAAGCAAAGGGTGAGTAGATGCTCCAGTCTCCCTGTGTCAGTGGTGCACGTGCTGTGATGTGGGTGGTGCTGCACTGCCCCCGGTGCCCTCATTCCTATTCTCAGGCTTGGATCTCCACCGGTATGGTTTCCTGCTGGCAGGTGAATATCCAGACACAGGTTCTCTCTCTCTTTCTCTCTCTCTCTCTCTCTTTCTAACTCCATCAGTGCAAGGAGGAAAAACTTTTCTTTGCTGTTTTAATAAATAGCATCCCTCTACTCCTCCTACTGCACAGTGTGTGTTTGGATCTCTAGCATAAGGAGTCTGTTCGTCTTTTGATTCTGAATGGCTAAAGCAGGGGTTGGCAACTCCCAGCACATGTGCCAGACATGGCTCACAGCTGCATTGTGATGGAATGTGAAGGAAGCATGGTACACACTCCTTCCCGCAGATCAATAAAGCCACGGTTGAGTACAAAGAAGAGTGCACAGCTGCTTATCTTGCGCCTCAGATCCTGCCGGCCTCGAATCCTGCCCAGCTCAAGCTGCTTGCCTGCATAAAGGAGTGTTGGGTGTGTCCAGATCTAGGGAGTGATTCGCCCACCCCCCCTCCATGGATGCTGTTCCAGCCCAGTGCGTTCCTCCTCCCATCCCGCAGAGCACACAGGCTGGGCAGAGATGTGCAGGAGAGATATTTGCCCTGCCTGCACATAAATGAGATCAGATTGTTTTGCAGACAGGCTCCAGCTGCACAGAATTTAGCTGCCTGTTATATTATTGTTCTGACCTGTGAAAGCCCTAGATCAGAACAGCAGCACATCTGTAGTGGCAAGCTATACACTGCAGGTGGGGGCTGTGTCTGCAAAAGAATCCAATCTCAGCTATGTTCTGCGTGGGGATGAGAAACTCTGCTGAGTGTCCTTGTCACGAGGATCCTGCCAGCAATGGTCAGTCCGGACCTTCTGCCGCGCACCCGCGTGCTCGCGTCCGGGTGCGCGCATGTGTGCGCCTGTTGGCGCCAGGCGGGCTATTTAACTCAGTTGATCACATCCAGTTCTTGCTGTCTGATCTACAGCGTGCGAGCACCTTGATTCTGAGAACCTGCCTTCTGTGACCTGTTGACCCGGCTTGTTTATCTACTACTCCTGCTATCCGCCTGCATATGACCCCGGCCTGTCTGACTTCCCCTCTGCTTGATCCTTCGGTACTTCTGCTGCCTGCCCGTTTACCGACCTGGCTTGTCCGACCATCCACCTGCTTGATCCTTGGTACCTCCGCTGACTGCCTGACCTCCGACCCGGCTTGTCTGACTGCTCTGCTTCCAGCCTCCTGTTCCGGTGCTGTCTGCTGCTCTACCTCCAGTAGTGGTTCCAGCACCTACCTGAAGTCCGGTCTCTGCCAGAGTTCCTGCATTGGTGTCCTGGTCCAGCCTCTCCGCCTGCCGCTCTGCTTCAGATTCCTGCACCTGCCTGCTGATCCTGTTCCTTTCCGGTTCCAGCCATCCCCTGATTCAGCTGTTGATCCTGCCAGGCACTCGTGCCACTCTTGACTCTTGTGTTACCTGTATACACTACCAGGGCCCTTGAGTCGGAGCCACAAGAGAGGTCTCCTCCTGCAAGTCGGGCTCTACCACCAGGTACGTGACAGTATCAGACAGCCATGACCGAGCCCGCGCAGGGAGCCTCTCCCATGGACGAACTTTGTTTGCATCTGGCTGGCCTCACCCAGGTTGTTAAGAGTCTCCAGGAGGGATACACTCATTTGGAGGAAAAGGTCCAAGCCCTCACTTCACCCACAACCGCTCAGGGGCCTCTTCTGTCCGCTTCTGCCTCCAGCACCTCTTCTCCGACAGTGGTAATGTTGCCTCCCGAACCCAGGGTTCCCACGCCTGAAAAGTTTTCTGGAGAGCAAAGTAAATTCAGAGCATTCCGGAACTCTTGTGAACTGTACTTTGCCCTACAACCTCGCACCTTCTCACTTGAGGCCACCAAGGTGGGATTCGTGGTGTCCTTGCTCCTGGGAGATCCTCAAGCTTGGGCTCATCGTTTGCTGGAACAGAAAGCAGAGGTCCTAACTAACCTGACCACCTTCTTTGATACGATGGCCCAGCTCTACGAGGACCCTCAACTCTCCGCCACGGCCGAGGCCACCCTGCATACTCTTCAACAGGGGCGTAGGGCCGTAGAGGACTATGTCGCTGAGTTCCACCGTTGGAGTACAGATACGGACTGGAATGATGAGGCCCTTCATTACCAGTTTTGTATGGGGCTCTCAGACCCACTGAAAGATGAACTGGCTCGTGTGGGAGTCCCACAAACCCTGGATGCCCTGATTAATCTGGCCATTCAAATTGATCGACGGCTGAGGGAGTGAAGAGCTGAAAGAGGTGCTGGGTCTACTCGTCCCTCCTGGATGCTGCCTCGGGTGCCTAACTATTCTCATCCGGCTCCCACTCCTAGTCCTGTTCCGGCACCTGATACTTCCGAACCTATGCAGCTCGGAGTCCTTCGCCCTGCTCTCACAATGGAGGAACGCCAACGTCATCGGGTCAACAACTTGTGCCTTTACTGCGGGGAACCTGGGCACTATGTCAGGAACTGTCCTGCTAAGCTCCGTAAGTGCATGTCTGTCTCGTCTGGCTCTACTACTGCTTGGCTTAAGACCTCTTCTCACCTCGCCCTTTCTGTCTCGTTGCAGCTCCCAGGAAGGACTTTGCAGGTCCCCGCTATCATTGACTCGGGGGCTTGTAGCTGTTTCATGGACTCTGCTTTTGCCAGTAAACACCAAATTCCTTTGCTGTACAAGGCTCAAGGACTCTCTATCCACCTGGCCGATGGCTCAACAATAAAATCTGGACCAGTTACGCAAGAAACTACCCACCTTTCAGTTTCTGTCTCTAATCTGCATCAAGAACTGCTTCGCTTGGACATTATCCCATCTCCTTTGTTTCCAATCATTCTTGGCATGCCATGGTTGCTGGCCCATAACCCTGCTATAAACTGGGTGACCGGGGAGATCACATTTCTCTCTCCTTATTGCCAGCAGTACTGTCTCCTGAAGAATCCTGGCGAATCCTCTGCTTTACTATGTCTGGACTCTGATTCTGAACTTCGCCAAGCAGTTCCTGAAGTATATCATGACTACCTAGACGTCTTCAGTAAGAAGGGGGCGGAAACTCTGCTACCCCATCGGGCATATGACTGCCCCATTGAACTCCTTCCCAGAGCCGAGATTCCCTTTGGCAGGATCTTTCCACTGACCGAACTGGAACAGGAGACTCTGAAAATTTACATAGACGAAAACCTGAAGAAAGGCTTCATTCGACACTCCACTTCCCCAGCGGGTGCGGGCATCTTCTTTGTGGAAAAGAAAGACCATACCCTCCGGCCCTGCGTTGACTACAGAGAGTTAAATAAAATAACAGTAAAGAATCGATACCCGCTTCCTCTGGTACCAGAATTGTTTCAGAGACTGGGAACTGCCTCTACCTTCACTAAGCTGGATCTCAGAGGGGCCTACAATCTGGTTCGTATCAGAAGTGGGGATGAGTGGAAGACAGCTTTTCGTACCCGCTTTGGGCATTTTGAATACCTGCTGATGCCCTTCGGATTGTGCAATGCTCCCGCTACCTTTCAGTATTTCATTAATGATGTCTTCCGGGACTATTTAGACTTGTTTGTCATTGTCTACCTAGATGATATCCTCATTTTTTCCCCTTCTCTGGACTCTCACCACAAACATGTTAAATGTGTCCTGGACCGGCTCCGACAACACGGGCTATACGCCAAGGCTGAAAAATGTGCTTTTGAACAAGAAAGTATCTCATATCTGGGCCTAGTTATTTCTGTAGAAGGAATAAGGATGGATCCACAAAAGATTTCTGCAATTCTTGACTGGCCAGCTCCCACTGACAAAAAAGGGGTCCAACGTTTTGTTGGCTTCGCCAATTTTTACAGGAAATTTATCTAGGGGTTCTCCGCTATCATCTGCCCGATCACGCAACTAACCAAGCAAGGGGTGCGTTTTCATTGGTCCCCAGAAGCTCAAGCCGCCTTCGAGTCCCTCAAGAGACTGTTTACCTCCGCGGATGTCTTAAAACATCCCGATTCTTCTCTACCATTTGTCCTGGAGGTAGACGCCTCAGAAATCGCCGTTGGAGCTGTCCTCTCCCAACGACAAGGTACCAAAGCTTCACTTTTTCCAGTTGCCTTCTTTTCCCGAAAGCTGTCCCCCGCGGAGAGGAATTTATGACGTAGGTGATCGGGAATTACTGGCCATAAAATCTGCTTTGGAAGAATGGTGATACTTGTTAGAAGGAGCCGCTCATCCTATCCTGATCTACACAGATCACAAGAACCTGGAATACCTGAAGTCTGCAAAGAGGCTGAGACCGCGACAAGCCAGGTGGGCCCTGTTCTTTTCCAGGTTCTCATTCCATGTTACTTACCAGCCCGGTTCCAAGAACACGAAACCCGATGCCCTCTCTAGGATGTTTCACAAATCTGAAAAAACTTCGCCCCCTGACACTATCCTGGCCCCAGGGAACTTCCTCCTGCTACAGGAAGATCTGCTCTCGCGGTTGAAACAAGCTTCCATGGGGTCAGCACCCACCGTTGGAACAGAGTTACAGGTCAGGGATGGACTGTTTTGGTACGGAGGCAAAATCTTTGTACCTGAAGGCTTACGGGTGGCCATTCTCGAACTTTGCCATGACCATGCACTAGCAGGTCACTTTGGTGTCTACAAGACTGCTGATCTTGTCCAGCATACTTTTTGGTGGCCCCAAGTACTTAAGGACTGTAGGAGTTACGTGGTGTCCTGCACCACCTGTGCTCGGAACAAAACCCATAGGCCTTGGAAGATGTTGTCTATGGATTTCATTGTCGACCTACCCCCTGCAGCTGGGCATACTGCCATCTTTGTGGTGGTAGATCGGCTGTCTAAAATGGCCCATTTAATTCCAATGAAGGGTACCTCCTCTGCTTCCGAGACTGCCCAGATGTTTATCAGGGAAATAATTAGACTTCATGGAATCCCGACCAATATAGTTTCTGACCGCGGAGTGCAATTTACCTCACAGTTTTGGAAAGCGCTGTGTAAAGTCCTGGGAATTACGCTATCATTCTCCACCGCTTACCATCCTCAGACGAATGGTCAGACCAAGAGGACCAATCAGACCCTCGAGCAATACCTGCGTTGTTTTTCATCCTTCTCTCAAGATGACTGGGTCACACTGCTTCCTTTGGCCGAATTTGCTTATAACAATTCCATGCATTCTGCTACCAAGCAAAGTCAGTTTTTTGTTTATTATAGTTTTCATCCAGCTTTCCTTCCTAATTCCATTCCTGAATGTTCTGTGCCAGCAGTCTTGGAAACTATACATTTTTTCTCCTCGAACAACCAATTATTACAGAAGACCATGGCAAGATCCCAGGAGCAGAATAAGGAAGTGTTCGACAGGAAGAAGCGGGGTGAATTGTTGCTCGAACCGGGTGACCGTATATGGTTGTCCTCTGCAAACCTTAGATTGTCTTGTCCTTCCAGGAAATTGGGCCCCAAATTCCTGGGCCCTTTTCCTGTGAAGAGGAGAATTAACGAGGTGGCTTATGAGCTGGAGCTCCCGGACTGTAATAGTGGATGGGGAGGAAGAATTTGAAGTTGAAGCTATCCTGGATTGTAGGAAAAGGAATAATCAAGCTTAATTTTTAATTAAATGGAAAGGCTATGGCTCGGAGGAGAATTCTTGGGAGCCTGTGGAGAATATCCATGCAAAGACTTTAATCCAAGCTTTCAGAAGATTGCACCCTGAAAGATGGGCCCGGTTGGGCATCCGGAGGCTGCCCCTTGAGGGGGGGCAATATCACGAGGATCCTGCCAGCAATGGTCAGCCCGGACCTTCCGCCGCGCACCCGCGTTCGTGTCCGTGTGCGGGTGCGCGCGGGTGCACGCGCGCGGTCGTGCGCGTGTGTGCGTCTGTTGGCGCCAGGCGGGCTATTTAACTCAGTTGGTCACATCCAGTTCTTGCTGTCTGATCTACAGCGTGCGAGTACCTTGATTCTGAGAACCTGCCTTCTGTGACCTGTTGAACCGGCTTTTTTATCTACTACTCCTGCTATCCGCCTGCATCTGACCCCGGCCTGTCTGACTTCCTCTCTGCTTGATCCTTCGGTACTTCTACTGCCTGCCCGTTTACCGACCCGGCTCGTCTGACCATCCACCTGCTTGATCCTTGGTACCTCCGCTGACTGCCTGACCTCCGACCCGCCTTGTCTGACTGCTCTGCTTCCAGCCTCCTGTTCCGGTGCTGTCTGCTGCTCTACCTCCAGTAGTGGTTCCAGCACCTACCTGAAGTCCGGTCTCTGCCAGAGTTCCTGCATTGGTGTCCTGGTCCAGCCTCTCCGCCTGCTGCTCTGCTTCAGCTTCCTGCACCTGACTGCTGATCCTTTCCGGTTCCAGCCATCCCCTGATTCAGATGTTGATCCTGCCAGGCACTCGTGCCACTCTTGACTCTTGTGTTACCTGTATACACTACCAGGGCCCTTGAGTCGGAGCCGCAAGAGAGGTCTCCTCCTGCAAGTCAGGCTCTACCACCAGGTACGTGACAATCCTGCTAGCAGTGACCTTTGGCCTCTGCCCTGCTGGCCCCTATCCACCACCATGTTGACCCCATCATCTGCCCTGCTGACTCCTCTTCTCTGCTCTGCAGAACCCCTGCACACTGCCCAGGTGACATCTGTCCTATAGCCTGACTGACCCCTGTCCTCCACCCTGCAGGCCCCTGTTCTCCACCCTGCTTACCTTTGCCTTAAAACAGGCACCAAACCAGATAGTTAAAGCAAACTTAATATATTGTCACCCAATATGGTTGGTAACTATACAAGTATAAAATGAATTAATAATGGTAATACAATTCGGCATACAAAGTGATTAACAGTAAGGACTAGGCATAAAAAGGTTAATTAATCACTTAAAAAACACACAACTTGCTGGGGCAGATCATGTTAGACTAATCTGATTATATTTTTTGACTATATCATTAATGTTTTGGACCAGGGTGGTGCTGTGGACAAGCCTATCTTGATTTCAGCAAGGCATTTGATACAGTTCCACCTAATGATCTAATACAAAAGTTGTACAAGCCTTAACCTTGGGAAAAATAATACCTTGCCAGTGCACAACACTGTAGTATTGTGTATAGTGTAGTATAGTGTTGGCCAGCACTATAGAGTAGGGATGAGCTTTCTGTTCGGGTCGACCATGAGTTTGATTCGAACATTGGCTGTTCGTCAATTCATTAAAAAACGAACATTATGGGCCATTCGACCCAAATTCGAGCTGCGCGCAACGGCCCATAATGCACTGCCGGAGTGCAGTGCATTGTTGTCTGATGATTGGCCAAGCATGCACTATGACCCGCATGCTTTGGCCAATCACAGCGCTGTCAGCAAAGAGAGCCATAATTGGCCAAAAGCAGGGTGCCTTTGGCCAATTATGGCTCAGGGGGTTAGGTCCACACCCCACACTATATAAGGTCATCACGTCAGCCGCGTGTAGTGTGTTGCTGGCGTTGACCGAGAGAGTGTCATTTCATTTAGATTGAGCAGGCAGGTGATTCAGTTAGCTGCAGTGTTATATATATATATATATATATATATATATATATATATATATATATATATATATATACACACGCACACACATACACTGTATCCAGTTTAGCTAGATCTGACTGCAGTCCGTTCCTGGTGTACTCTTTCCAATATGCTTCAGGCAGGTGATTCAGTTACCTGCAGTGTATTTTATATTATATATATATATATATATATATATATATATATATATATATAAAAGAAGGCCAGTATGGTGGCCTGAATTTATGGGAGGAGCCCGGGGGGTATTTAACCAGCCCACTCGCCTGTGGTCTTTGTCGGTTTTCTGTGCGCGATATCTGTTACGTCACTAGGCTGACTATTTGAGATTAAGCGTTTGTGAGTTCCCATATTCCTGAGTTTCATATTCTTGAGTTCCGTGTCTGTGAGTTCCGTGTTTGTAAGTTGCCATCTTTCGAGATTTCAAAGCACTCGTTATCGAGTCTCAGTTGTCGTACAACGTATCTGGTTCGGCTGTCGCAGGTAGGGCTTCGGCTTACGTTTTAATTTTTCACGCTTTGCAAATTACCATGTCACTAAACTGTGATATCCAAAACTCACCAATTACTCACAACATTTCACGTAACCGTAACATATACTTTTCATTTGCACCGTCGTATTTGCATAACCAAACACCGTTGTTACCATGCGTCACAAGATCAATCGCTGTCGCTCGCTTGTGACATACCGGTTGATGCCACATCAGGCATTCATTTCGTAAACATTTCAATCTGGTGTGAAAAAATAAGTAAAGTTGTGCTATGGACTAAACCCGTAACGGGGATTGGTAAAAGCTGCCTCTACTTAATACCTCCTCCCAAGATTGGGGGGAGGATAATGTGACTAAGAATGAAGGGGAGTAGATATTGGCGCTATACCTGAAACATATATATCATGATAAAACACTGTGCACAACCCAAAATTAAATTTGATTTAGATCCTTAGGTATGTGCAACTCTATATGAAAAGAATAACCTAAGCCCTTGTACACATGGTCGGAGATTCCGACAACCAAATCCGTCTGAGTTACTCCGACGGATTAATTCCGGACGAGGTCCGAAAGTGATGTTGCATACACATGGTCAAACTAAGTTGTCGGATTTCCAGTTGCCAAGAACACGGTGACGTAAGCCGCATACGAAGGGCCTAGAAAAGGGAAGTTCAGCACCATGTCCGGCACCCTTTGGGCTCCTTCTGCTGATCTCGTGTGTATCGCGTGTTAGTAGATTTGCGCTTTTCAGATTTGTGCTTCAGTTCGATACTGCTCTTCAGTTTCTGCTTGTCTTTGCGTATCTGATAATCAGTGCGTGTAGTCAGTAAGCATTCGTTTCTAATTGTGGACTGTATCTTGGTATAGTACGCTTTGGTTTGCATTGCTTATTGTCTGCTTGCTTCTGCTATTCAGGTCGTTCTTTCAGGCATTGCTGTTTATCGGTGCTTTCTGTTGTCCGTTCTGACCAGCCGACCGTTTTCAAACCATATTTTTTCTACGTACTCGTCGTAGAGTTTGTGCTGTGCAGGGGCTTCGTGTTGGGGTTGACACAAGCCCGGTCCATGAACAGGGAGGCGAGGCGTTTGTGGACCAAGAATTGGTTGCGCCAGCGTGACCAGTTCTCGCACATGCCTTTGCCCCGTGAGATCAGGGAGATTATCTCCGGATGACGGACCCCGTTTTTCACCGTCTGCTGGCTTTGCTGTCCCCTTATCACCAGGCAGGATACGTGCATGCGGCAAGCCATCACTCCGGAGCAGAGGCTCATCGCCACGTTGCGCTACTTGGCGAAAGGGAGAAGCCTTCAGGACCTCAAGTTCTCCACAGGCATCTCCCCCCAGGCTCTGGGGATCATTATTCCAGAGACCTGTTCTGCCATCATTCAGGTCCTGCAGAAGGACTATATGAAGGTAAGTTTTATCCTTTAACATCACATTCTATGTATTTCATGATTGCTAATGTATTACATTTCTTTCCTAATTCCTTAATTACCATCATTACAATATGCTCTAATTCATATGCTCTGCCCCTTTGTCCTCATGCATATTTGCCTCACTAACTTCCCCACCATGCTCTTCTTGGCCCATAAAACTATAGTCTAGTCACTTACCAATGTCTTTTGTCAGCTCCATAGTATTGCTTTCCCCTAAACACCCCCTAAAATGTCTACAAATGTTATGTGTGTGCTTCAATTCATGCAAAGTGCCTTTTTTTTTTTTCGGTTGTGCTCATTAGATGACTCTGATAAGGGGACCTTATACTTTAGGCTTTAAATACTCATATACTGATCTTGGCCAAAAATGTCGGTGTCTAATTTGCTTGCAATGTTGATTTGCAAAATTACTAATTTTTTGTCTTGTTTCACTCCACAGATTCCTTCAACGCCACAGGAATGGCAGACTGTGGCCTCCCACTTTGCCAGTCGTTGGGACTTTCCCAATTGTGGAGGTGCAATTGATGGGAAACACGTCCACATCGTCCCACCACCCAACTCGGGGTCGTACTATTTTAACTACAAGGGGTTTAATAGTATCGTGATGTTGGCGGTGGTGTCTGCGATCTATGACTTCTTGTATGACTTCTTGTATGTGGACGTGGGGCAAAATGGCCGGATGTCGGATGGTGGAGTGTTCTCACGGACGGAGTTCTACTGGCGTCTCCAGAGTGGCAGTCTGGGCTTGCCACCCCCAGAAGAGAATCAGGAAGGACTTTGTCGTGGATGAGGCGTTTGCCCTGGCAAACCATCTGATGCGGCCTTTGCCGATGAGGACCCTCACCCCGGACCAGAGGATTTTTAATTTCCGGCTGTCCAGAGCCAGAAGGGTGGTGGAGAACACTTTTGGAATACTGGCCAGCCGGTTCCGCCTTTTTTTAACGCCTATCCACATGGCAGAATACAAAATCAATCACATTGTGCTGACCTGCTGTGTTCTGCACAATTTCCTTAAAAGACATACTGCAAACTATGCGGTCTCAGTTGTCTAAGATGCAGACTTGCTTGAAAATGAGAACCTCACGGGCCTTGAAGCTGCTCGTCCTGGCTTGCCCCCCCAAAGCGCCCGTGAGATCAGAAACCAATACATGGAATACTTTGTGGGTAGGGGGGCCATTGATATGTCAGACAATGTCTGAGCGGCATTTTTGGAATACATTTTTCTTTGAAACTCCAATAATCTTTGTTTTCATTTACTGCTTGGCTTGGTTTTTGGTGTCTGCTAGGTAAATTTATGTATTTTCCTGTTGTGCCTTTTTCTACAACAGTGCAAACCCAAGTTCTGAGAGAGATGAGGGGACAGTCTCTTCTTCAGATAAGCTTATTATGTTGTGGGTCTGCTACACACACTCCTTGTTTTTGTTAACTAATGTATGTAGTGCATTACTGACCAAAATCTTGCTAATTTTCAGCACCATGACAGAAATATGTGGGCTCAGGAAAATGGCATGATTGTGAAAATTTACACATCACTGTGGGTGTTATTTACTAAAGGCACATCCACTATTCACTACAAGTGCACTGCAAAAGTACACCTGAAACTGCACTAAGTGGAGCTGCCTTTAGTAAATAACACCCATTGCCACAGAAACCAACAATTTTACTCCAAATACTGCTTTTGCACATTAAAAAAGGAAGCCACACATTGTTGATAATTTCACTTTTTAATCAAAGCACATTCACATGTGAGTTTAGAAAAGGGTTTTACAACAAACCTGGTGTTTTTGTGTAAACAGGCATGTATCAAAGCATAACATACAGAACACAGGCACTTACAAAGTTCAACTTTGAAAAGTGAAGACAATATCAGACATGAGTATGTACAAACTGGGCTGATATTGCCTTCATCACATGGGGTGTCACCCCTGGAAAATCCAAATTTGGAAGATGCACACAGTGTGTCAACATGTGCTATCTCCCATCATGGGGGATCAATGTACATGTTTTGGGGCTGCAACCCCTTCATCTCAGCCACTTTCCACAAAACACGTACATTGATCCCCCATGATGGGAGATAGCGCATGTTGACACTCTGTGCATCTTCCAGATTTTGAGTTTTGTAAAAGACAAAAGTTGTTGTTTAAAAGCAAAAAAAATAAAACCCTAGCTAGTTTGGGGTGTTTCACACACTCCCCAAAACATCAATGATGTTCTTCATTTTATTTTTAACATCATTGATGTTTTGCTGTATATTTTCCAAATCCCCATTGCACCCCATTATCTCCCCAATCAGGATCTTGGCACTTTCACTGGTAAAATGTGATTCTTCTTCCACATCACCTTTAAAACAAAGCAAAAAAACACACCATGTATTATAAATATTATGACATACATTGATGAGCTTACCGGAAGCTGTGTTCTCCGACACTCACCTGTTGTGGTGACAATTTGTCCAACTTCAACGATCTCTCCTTCCTCCTCCTCCTCCTGCTCCTCTGCTTCTGGTGTTGGAATTTTGCCTTCTTTGGGACGGGTGGGTTCCCTGGTGTCCTCAGACTTCCCGAGTCTTCTCTCCCCTATGAGAATGTAAAAAGGGAATAATTAGCACACAGAGGGCAGAAATAGGAATATGAAACATTGCTTGGAAGTGTTGTACTATTGTGTTTTTTGGCTGAGTTCAAAGGTGAGAACATTTTTGTGGACACTTTGTTAAGCTGGAATACTTACCTGCAGAACGATGTTTCTTACGAACGAATGAAACCATGAACTTGAAAGTGGCCATTTTAAACTGCACAACGTGAAATCAAAGCACATGGAGCAGTATGCAAGCAAGAATAATCATATGAACACACGACGACTACTTACTTTTTTGAAGAACACGCTTGATCCTTCTGTACTGATCGTGCTCCCTCAGTTTCAGGTCTGACCAGCGTTTTCTCAGTTGATCCTTGGATCGGCGTACCCCAAAATTCTTCTGAAGACTCTTCACAACTTTAGTCATGATCTTGGCCTTTCTGATATTTGGGTTTGGGTAAGGTCCATACTTCCCATCATAGTCGGTCCTGTTCAATATGTCCACCATCTCCAACATCTCTACAAAAGACATATTTGAGGCCTTAAATCTTCTCTTCCTGGATCGGGACGTTTCAGGCTCCGGGCTTTCCTCACCCTCCTCCTCGTTAGTGGAACTCTGATTGCGCACATGCGTTCTCTCCGCCATGTGCTCTCGCCACTGCGCCGAAAGCGAAGGGGCGGGGAATAGTCTAGAAAGAACGTCAGGGGCGGGTGGAGTTTCACGCATGCACACTGTATATAAAACGCAACACGCGTGTGTCGTCCGTACGATCTGTGAACAGAGTGAGGAGCTGACGTGACGATCGTGCAAACGAAGGTAACATTTTGAACTTGGTACATCACTAGACTAGACTGCTTCTATCTAGGCCTATGTTGGGACAAGATTAGGAGGGTTTATCATGGCATTATTAGTATTTTAGGGTTTGTCTTGTGTTGTGTCTTGCAGACAAGATGGATCCCTTCAAAAACGCCAATTTTATGGGGCTATTCCTTGAAGTGTACAGGGAGCTGCCCTGCCTGTGGCAGATCAACAACCCGTTTTATCAGGACTGAAGAAAGAGGAAGGCAGCGCTGGAGAAACTTCTTTCTTTGGTGCGGATCATGGTCCCCACGGCAGACATGGCCTATGTGAAGATGAAAATTGGTGCCATGAAGATTACATATCTCAGGGAGAGAAAGAAGCACCTGGAGTCCTTGAGATCAGGAGATCCAGATGCCATTTATTACCCCAGGATGGTTTACTTCGAGAGGCTGCATTTTCTGGTAGACCAGGGGGAACCCAGGCCACCACTCGACCGTCTTCCTTAAAGGCTTCCTTCACCCCCAGCTGAGGCTTCCAACGTCCAACCTGGGCCTTCCAGGCAACAACATGTGGTGGGGCCCAGCTTGAGGCAGGTATTGCATTGTTGAACATATTTCTTGTCGTACATTTAATGATGTTAACTAGATGTTATTATTGATCAGTAAGTTGTGATTTAACAAAGTGGTTTACATATCAATAGACAGTAGTGACCAAAAATGATTGGGACAAGAATGAAAAATGCTGGGCTCAGAATTCTATTTGGTAACATTCATTTTGCAACAGTCATGAGCTAAAAATGGTGTGATTGATGAGCAAAAAACTAAAACTATGTCCCATTTTCATACACAGGAAGACCTCAGCCGGGGGGAGGCTGTGGCAAGTGGCAGCCAGGAGGTCGACCAACGCCCTCCTTCTCCTCCTCTTGCCACAACTACAGGAGCCCAGCCACAGCCTGGAAGGATGCCTGGCGGGAAGTGCCTAAGGAAGACGAGAGAGTGATGGCCTGGGTTCAGTCTGGTCTGACAGAAGATGCAGCCTCTTGAAGAACCACATCCTGGGGACATAGATGGCATCTGCTTTTCCTGATCTCTAGGACTTCTGGACCAGACTGCTCTCCCTGAGATATGTACTCCTCAGGCCACCAATTTTTCTTTTTCTAATTAGTTCATGTCTGCCCTGGGGGCCAAAGGCTTCGCCAAATTGACAAGTTTATCCAGCGCTGCCTTCCTCTTTTTAGTTGTTTGAGACCTAAATAAAGGTTTTTTTTTGTTTGAAGAAATACTTGCGTATATGTTTTATTTCAAAAAGGACAGTTTATTTGTGAGCAGGCAGGTACGTTTCAAAAATACAAAGTGAAATGAATAACAAGGGGCACCAACACTAAACAACCTCCTGTAGATTAAAAAAGAAAAAGAAAATATAAAAAAGATAATAATGTTGTTGTGGTAAGTTGACACACAAAACACACCCCAAAAAATACAAAGATGAGCAAACTGTCAAAAAAGGAGATGTTTATGAAAAAAAAACAAACACAAAATTCACCCAATAAATAAATAAATAAATAAAGAAATAAAAATGTGTAGATGTGACGATTTAAAAAATTGTATTGCTGAAATTAGTAAAAAAAGACTCAGGAAATACGTTCGGGAGAAGTGTGTGTGACTTGAGCATCAAAAGAAGTTCATTCTTGCAGCATTGTAAAGAACAAGAGAATGCGCTTCATGAAAGAATTTTTAACATTGCAGCGTGACGAATGTGCTATATCGATTATGAGCAGTAATTTTACCTGAGCGAGCGCTTCCGTGTCCGAATTTGATTGTGAGCATGCGTGGCACCTTGTCCGTCGGAGTAGGCTACACATGATCGGAGTATGTCCGATCGGAGCATTTTGTCGGAAAGTTTTACCGGCAAGTTGGAAAACTTGGTCCGTCGGATACTCCGACGTAAACAGTCCGATGCAGACCACACACAGTCGGAATATCCGACATAACGCTCCGATCAGAAACATTCCGTCGGAATCTCCGACCGTGTGTACAAGGGCTAAGTGTGATACAGAAATTTTGTGCATGTAGCTTGGGAAAAATTATTTCAGTGAAAAATCGTGATGCAATTAATAAAAAAAATAAAAAATTGTATGTATGTATATATATATATATATATATATATATATATATATATATATATATATATATATATATATATATATATATATATACCTACTTATACACACACACATGATCTATGTACCTAAAACCCCAAAAAACATACATAAAACTTTGTGGTGCCAAATAATACCAAATGGTACCAATGCAAAGTGCTTAAATTGACAGTTACAAATAATATATATCAATGCTTATACATATAATAAAGTGCCAAAAAATAAATAAATAAATACTGCTTGTACATATAATAGAGTGCCAAAAATAAATAAATAAAATGTGATGATCAAAAAAAGTGTCACAATCAAAATGATTATATGAGTTCAATTAAAAGATGGTTATTAAAAAGTCCCACATAAGGATAGGGAAATGTGACTAGTGCAGGAGTGCTTGATATCCTCAATAGAGAAAAAACTTCCCCGGTGCGCTTCTCAGTGATTTGATAATGTGGTTGCCCTCGCCAGAAATCTTACCTCCGTTGGGGTGGATACACCTCCAATGTATAAGCCACTGTGCTGCTGTCTGGCGTTGGCTGGTTTTGCGCTGGGAGATGTTCGCTCTTCCAATCGTGTTATGTCCCCATTTATATATATATATATATATATATATATATATATATTGGGAAAAGAGACACATCCATGATGTAGTACGTAATAAAAGTATACTTTATTGAAGAAAGAAAACCTACTCACATGTCGTTGATAAAAGATTGCTTGTTTGTTTACAATTGCCACTGGCCGCTGTTAGCTATGTGGAAGATGCACGTAATGTGGCCACTCCCTACGCGTTTCATTAGAGTGGCGTCTTCTGGAGTGGCCATATTGGTGCACCTTCCAGTTTAAATAGGGTGCAGTGCTCCACCACGCTTGCATAGAACTGAGGCGCCATTTTGATTACGGGAATACCAACCCTGTCTATCCTATTGCCCTCAACCTCCGCTATAAGTGTCGTAACAGGCACCATTTTGATTGAGGGAATGCCAGCCCCATCTATTCTACTGATCTTTAACCTCCGTATTAGATGCCAGTAATGTTAATGTTGATAGTGGTTCACATTAGCCAATCTCCATAATCTAGTTCCATGGGGTCGAATAGAACGTGGAGCGCTGCAGCCCATTTGAAAAAAAGACCAATTTCCTATTCGGCATCACTAAAATTGAATATTCCTATTACATTATATTATTTATTATTTTTTATTTTTCTACTTCATTTATTTTTTTGTTTTTTGTTTTGTTATTTGTTTTGTTTCTGGCTTCTACTTGCAATCCTTATTGCATTTTTAGTCTATTATTTGGATAATAAATTTTTTTGTAGTAATGTGTTTTAGCAATTACACAATTTTTATATTCTGATGTAATAGGAATATTAAATTTTAGTGATGTCGAATAGGAAACTGGTCTTTTTTCAAATGGGCTGCAGCGCTCCACGTTCTAGTAGACCCCATGGAACTAGATTATGGGGATTGGCTAACGTGAACCACCATCCTCCCGTAACATTACTGGCATCCAATACGGAGTTTAAAGATCAGTAGAATAGATGGGGCTGGCATTCCCTCAATCAAAATGGCGCCTGTTACGACACTTATAGCGGAGGTTGAGGGCAATAGGATAGACAGGGTTGGTATTCCCGTAATCAAAATGGCGCCTCGGTTCTACGCAAGCGTGGTGGAGCACTGCACCCTATTTAAACTGGAAGGTGCACTAATATGGCAGCTCCAGAAGACGTCACTCTGACGAAACGTGTAGGGCGTGGCCACATTACGCGCATCGCCCACATAGCCAACAGCGGCCAGTGGCAATTGTAAACAAACAAGCGATCTTTTATCAACTACATGTGAGTAGGTTTTCTTTCTTCAATAAAGTATACTTTTATTACGTACTACACCATGGATGTGTCTCTTTTCCCAATATATATATATATATAAATGGGGACATAACACGATTGGAAGAGCGAACACTTTTTTTGATCATCACATTTTATTTATTTATTTGTGGCACTCTATTATATGTACAAGCAGTATTTATTTATTTCTTTTTTGGCACTTTATTATATGTATAAGCATTGATATATATTATTTATAACTGTCAATTGTCAATTGGCACTATTTGGCACCACAACGTTTTATGTATTTTTTGGGGGTTTTAGGCACATAGAGCATATGTGTGTGTATAAGTAGGTATATATATATATATATATATATATATATATATATATATATATATACATACAATTTTATTTTTATTTTTTAATTGCATCATGATTTTTCACTGAAGTAATTTTTCCCAAGCTACATGCGCACAATTTCTGTATCAAGCTTAGGTTATTTTTTTCATACAGAGTTGCACATACCTAAGGATCTAAATCTAATTTAATTTTGGGTTGTGCACAGTGTTTTATCACGATATAGATGTTTCAGGTATAGCACCAATATCTACTCCCCTTCATTCTTATTTCGCTCCGGTGTGCCCAGTTTTCGACCTCATTTCAGTACATGCTCCATAGACAGATTCACTGATTCACATGTCACCGTACCTAGGGCATTAGAACACCAGAACATGTCCCAGGCCAGCAGTAAAGATCTCATGGCCCCTCTGTCCCCCTCTCCAGTTTCAGAGAGTGACAGTGTACAGTCACTCAGGGGATGGACCATCCCAAAGTTGACCGCAGAGCTGAGGCGTAGACGGATGCCCTTTCCCGCTACAGCTAGGAAAGCCGAGCTCTTCAAGTTTCTCTTTCCTCCACCAGCCACAGTAGGACCCAGCACCCAGCAGGAGTCCCTTGATTCCATTTCATCAGCCATATCTCCGCTGCACACCTTAGTGTTATCTTTGACCACTTCAGTTTCAGAGGTTCAGGCCAGAGTGGCACTCCTGGAGACCCGCCCAGCTGTTACTGTCCCCGACCCTACCGTAGTCCAGGCTGTAACAACCCCTTTTACAGGTACCACAGGGTGGAGTCCCGTTGTGTACCCATCCCATTTGGTTCCGGCCAACATCAGGAGAAACATCCTGTATGGTAGGGACATCAACCTTGCCTCCTTGCTTATTTCCATGCACGATTTGGTGGAGAATAAAGCCTCCACTTGGGGTGATGTATCTGTAGTCCTTAAGGCCAAGGACCCCAGGCTCAATCGGACGTTATTAGTACCAGAGTTCACACTGGCCTTCGGCGTGTTGAGGAACGTTATATGTTCAGTCTCTCCCGGCAGAAGAGCTGGATCTATACCTCCATACTGTGGTGGACTTGGGCTACAATTATGGGGGGTTTGATTTTTATGACTACCACCGCTCCTTCTCCGCCAAAGCAGCAGCCAGGTTCTTACAGTTTCAGACAACCACAAATTGGAGTCTGATGGACACGGAGCTCTTCTGTCACCACTTTGCTGGCTTATGCTCACCGTTGTGCGCAATTTGCCAATCTGCTACCCACACTGCCACTTGGTGCGCAAACACGACAACCCCTTCGAAAGTCCCTCTACCTCCGGTGCAGTTCAGGGCCAGCAGGCCCCTGCACGTATGCCCCAGATGAATGCTCTACATCTGCACCTTATGCCAGAAGGCACATTCTAGAATCCTGTGCGAAGTCAAGCAGATGAAAAAGGCATGACTAAACTGGGTCAATGTCACATGGCTCAGCTTCTACCTTTCCACACACCACACACCTACCTTTTCCAAGGTTTCAAAGAAGGGTTCCACACTGGCCTCATTTCTGTGCCTCACACTACCACTGAGTGCAGGAATCTTCATTCAGCGGCCACCGATGAGAAGGCCATAGACCAGCTCCTACAGACCGAGTTAGACTGGGACTTTGATAGGCCCTTTCACTCAACCCCCGTTCAATACCTTGAGAGTCAGCCCTATTGGACTTGTCAAGGGCAAGTTCTCCAATAAATTACGTCTGGTGTATGATTTGTCTGCGCCTCATTCTTCCCCCATCCCCAGTCTTAATTCACTCATCCCCTCCATAGAATTCTCCCTCAAATACGCCTTCTTGGATATGGCGATCCAAGCGATACTTACAGCAGGTACCTGGCTCTGCAAAGCCAATATCTCAGATGCCTTTAAACTCCTACCCATCCAACCATCCCTTTGGTGCTGGCATGGAATCAAATGGAAAGAGGCATATTATTTTGCCACCAAGTTGACCTTCAGGTTAAAGAGTAGCCCCTGGCTATTTGATACATTTGCGCAGTCTCTCACCTGGATTCTGTTGCACAAAGCTTTTTATTAATAGGGGACCTTGACAGACTAAGGATTGTGTTTAAAAACCTTAACGTTCCCATCGCTGAACACAAAGTCCAGCACATATGATCACATTCCTTGGAATTAATCTGGACACCTGCGCCATGTAGGCCAGCCTCCCCCCAGACAAACTGACCCGCATTAGGTCGGTCCTCTGAGGCTTTACCCACACCAGAGGGTGCACCAAGAAACAGCTGCAATCCCTCCTAAGGATGCTTAACTTTGCCATGTGCATCATCCCACAGGGCCGCTCCTTCGTGTCCCACCTACTGGTGTTCCTTTCCCATACGCAAGATCCCGACCAGATTCTTGACACCGCAGCAGTAACGGACCTCTCCATGTGGGAGGAGTTCCTTTTCACCTGGAATGGCATATCCTTATTCATTCCCACCGTATCTTCCCAGTCACCCCAGGTAGTGAGAGATGCTGTGGCATCCACAGTTGCAATTTTTGGCCATCTCTGGTATGCAGGACCTTGGCCGCCACAGATACTAGCAATACCTGGCTTCACCAGAAGATCTTCCCTCATTGAGCTTTATCCCGTAGTGGCAGCTGCACAGCTTTGGGGTCATTGCTGGACCGGGAAAACTGTGGCCTTCACCACCGATAACCAAGCCACATCAGAAATCATTAATAAAGACAGGTCCAAATCCCTCGCAGTTGCAGGAAAAGAGAAGAAGAAGGGGGCGCCTCTGGGTGTAGATTTTTAAAAGGCAATTTATTCACAGGTAAAACAAACAGATGATGCACACACATTTTCCAAGGCATAAAAAGGCATGTAGAATACAAGGGGGGCGGTTTTTTCATCTGATTCGTCCGTCACATAGGATCCGGTCCGCGGGTGTCATGTTGTCCTCTCCTGGCGTTACCACGAGTTTGTTGTTAAAAAATGGCGGCTTGGTGGACGCAGAGGATGTGTTTCCAAAGCGAGGCTTGGTTAGCGGTGACACGCGCGGGTCGCGGGGTTGTGACGTCACGGCGGGCGACGCGTTTCCTGAGCGTTCGGGTCAAGGTGGAGAGACGACTGCGCTCTTTCATCAGGCCAATCAGATGAGAAGGGGAAAACAGGGGTTTAAATAGAGGAAGAGAGATTGAAACAGGAGGCGTGGTTGGGCGGAGAGTGGGGCGTGGCTTCAGGGTAAGCATACAGATGGAGAGAGACTAAGTGGAGAGGGGCGTGAATCAGGAAGATAGGGGAGGAGACAACGGGGAGAGGATGTAATGAATACAGATGAAACGAGCAGACAAGCGGGGACAAAAGGACAGAAGAGAGGGAACTATAATTTGAACCATCTAAACAGGCATAATATATAAATATATGGGCATGTTATTAATAAAGCATATGGAGAAATCATCAAGGTGTATATTGTAAATGTTTGGTATGAGGGGGATGAAAGGAGAATAAGGAGGTATATCGGAAGAGAAGGTGGAATTGTAGATGAGAGAGTTATAACTACCTCGGAGGAGGGGGGGGGGGGGGGGGTGGGCCAAGAAGTATATACGAGTCATGTGACGGAAAACGAGACTGTATACTAACTAAGGGGGGAAAAAAATAAAAAATAATAATAGGGAAGTGGTTGAAAATAGCTAGTAGGGAAGCAGCAAAAAAAAAGGGGGGGGGGAGGGGAGGGGGGCAGTAGCATAGTATGTGAGCAGTGGAGATATATATATACTTTATGCTACCTGTAGTGGTTAGGTGGGTCTGGGAAGGCTAAATAGGAAGAGAAAAAGGGGGGGGGGGGAATGATACCAGGAAAGGAACATATAAAAATTGGTCGGTTTGTCGTCAGTCCACCGATCAAAAGATTTTAAAAAAACATCACAATAATAATAACTTCATGTATCTTATCATAACAGTCAAATATGGTGAGAGAAAGCACTTAATTATGTAATACATCTATATAAAAACATTAGGGAAAGGCTGTTGTATGTAAGGCCTTATTTTTTACAAATAAAATTTTACTAACATAGAATAAAGTGCACAGATGGGAAGGGAAATATATGTATGAACGATATGCTATACCAGGTTATAATAGTGGGGGGCAGTGGGTGGGGAAGTATAGTATACGAGACTGTATACTAACTAAGGGGAAAAAAAAATATATATATATAGGGAAGTGGTTGAAAATAGCTGGTAGGGAAGCAGCATGAGTACATTATAGCGTTTGAGCTAAAAAATGGGGGGAATAACTGAGAATGAATTATATGGAGTGGAGATATGCAGAGAGAAAAAAGGAAAATTAGAGAGAAGTAGAGTAATCGAAAAAATGAATGAAAAAAAAAAGGGGGGGGGGAAATGATAGCGGGATAATGGTAGGTATCTAATTAACAGGAAAGGAACATATAAAAATTGGTCGGTTTGTCGTCAGTCCACCGATCAATAGATCAAATCCCTCGCAGTCATGTCCTTGCTGTGTAGCCTAGTACAACTATCCTTACAATTTCAGTTTAACATTTATTGTTCATTTGTTCCTGGCAAGCGCAACCTCGCAGCAGATGTGCTCTCCCGTTTTAATTACTCCTCCTTTTTTGAACAGGTGCCTGAGCCGACCCAGTATCAGCCACTATCTCTGCCTGGTCTCATCTGACCCTGGATTAGCTCAACACCTGCCAACAGCGACTCAACTTATCAACACTTCATTCTCCCACAACACCCTCAAGGCCTACCAAACAGCCTGGAGGGCCTTCAACAAATTCCTGTCACACCACTCCAAGGAGACTTCAAGTATCAGATACTGGCCTTTATTTCGTATCACACAACACTATTTGGTTATACCTAGAAGGTATCCAACATTTCTTGTCCCTGCGGGACCTCACAAAACCCTCCTTGTTCTCATAACACGCAATACGAGCCATTCTATGTGGCGTTCAGAAACTCCAACCGGTGGTCAGCGCCAAATACTTACCCATAACAGGAGACATCTTTAGGGGTATGTCGACCATCCTGACAACCTCTCCATTTGGTCACCTCCCCAGTATGGTCCTACAAGCAGCTATGTACTTGGCCTACTATGGGTTCTTGCGACCTGGAGAATTCACATGCAGCAATTCTTCAGGCCAAGTCCTACGTAAACGTCACTTGGTCCGCTACAAAGATCACTTCATCCTGCACCTAGCGGTCTCTAAAACCCAGCAAGTAGGCTCAGGGATAGACATTCATCTTTACGGTACTAACAACAGCTGGTGTCCAGTTGTTACACTCAACCAACTATTATCACTACTGCCTGAACAGCCGACTCCAGTCCCCTTCTTCCTTTTCCTGTCAAACTGTCAAACCCTTGAGCACATGTCAGTTTATGAAACACATGAGTAGGGATGGGCTTCGTGTTCGAGTCGAACGTACGTTCAACTCGAACATTGGCTGTTCGTCCATTCGGCGAAGTCCGAACATTTTGGTCCGTTCGCGTCAAATTCGTGTGGCGCTCACGGCCCACAATGCACTGCGATGGCGCAGTGCATTGCTGGCTCATGATTGGCCAAGCATGCACTGTGACCCCGCATGCTTGGCCAATCGCAGCGCCAGCAGCGAGGAGAGCCATGATTGGCCACAGGCATAGCTCAGGCTGTGTAGTGCACGCCCCACACTATATAAGGCCGCCAGCGCGGCGGCCTTAGTGTAGTGTGTTGGCGTCTGAAGCAGTGGGTGTTCTGTGTACCTTCAACACAGTACACACCGATCGTTTTCGGCCGATTTTCGATCTTGCTGTTGTGCCCTGACCACAGTATACACCGCTATATTCACCTCACCTATATAGCTAGTGATCTATCTTTTATAATAGAGCTTGCAGTCAGTAGTGTTAGGAGATAGTGCGTGCTGTCTGCGTGCTCTGTACCCAGTACATACCGCTATATCCACCTACATAGCTGTTCTCTATTTGAGCCCACTTGCCATCTGCAGGAGTTATTGGAAGTTGTGTGTGCCTCCAGCACAGCACAGTATACATCTGTATATACCCCTTTATCTCTGGTGTTCTATAATAAAGGCATCTGCAGGAGTTAGTGGGTGTTGTGTGCCTCTAGCACAATATACACTACCCAACTGCTTTTTTACCCAACTCCCTTCAGGCCATTACCATGTCTGGAAGGCCAGCAAGGAGAGGCAGACAGGCGCGAGCCGATAAAAGAGGGCAAGCAGGCTCTGTGTCTAGAGACAACAGTGTTGGTCGTGGACGCGGTGCATTGTCATCAGCACGTGGCCATGGGACACGCTTGTCCTTCTTTTCGGCAGCTGGACATGTTGAACCGCAACATGCCAACGACTTGGTAGAGTGGATGACCAAGCCCTCTTCATTCTCCTCATCCTCTCTCACCCAGTCTCAGGGTACTAGCAAAGCAGCTGCCAACGCATCGTCTTCCCTCCTCTCAATGTCATCATCAGTGACTCCTTCCCTAGACCCACCACGTCCTCCTGAGGAGTCTCCTGAACTCTTTGAGCACAGTGTTGGGTACATGCTCCAGGAGGATGCCCAGTGTTTTGTGGGCTCTGATGATGACACTCAGCTAGAGGAAGGCAGTAGCGTGAGCGCAGAGAGAGGGGATGCTCAAGAAGGACAGCAATCTGGCAGTCATGTTCCACAAGCTGCAGCATACTGCCAGGTTTGCTACAGCGATGAAGAGGGAGGGGATGATGAGGGCACTGACTCCACGTGGATGCCTGGAAGGAGGGAGGAGGAGGAGGAGGAGGAGGAGGCACATGTCCAACGAGGCAGGATGCCCTCCGGGGGCCAGCTTAGGGGCAGCACACCGACTGAATCACACCGCAGAGCTCTGCCTGTGCAGAGCGCTGCCTCTGCGCGTTATTCTAAAAGTTCTTTGGTGTGGGCCTTTTTTGAGACGAGTGCATCAGATCGCACCGCTGCTATTTGCAACATATGTCTCAAGCGTATCTCACGTTGCCAAAACATCAGCCGCTTGGGCACCACATGCTTGACCAGACATATGTTGACCTGCCATGCAGCTCGTTGGCAAGCGTACCTCAAAGACCCACACCAAAGAACAAAGCGGACCTCTCCTTGCTCCTCATCAGCTGGCATCTCCAACCCCACTAGACCTTCAGTCCTCTCTGAAACCTGCTCTGAGAGGAATGAAGGTGTAGAATTAGGTGTGTCACAGCCAAGTGCTTCCGGGAACTCTGCTAGCGGTACACCCACGTCCGATTATAGCAGGCAAATGTCCCTGCCCCAGCTGCTGGACCGGCGGAAGAAGTTCACTCCCAGCCATCCACATGCCCAGCGGTTGAATGCTAGCTTGGCTAAATTGCTAGCACTTCAACTGCTGCCTTTTCAGTTGGTAGACTCGGCCCCCTTCCGTGAGTTTGTACAATGTGCGGTTCCTCAGTGGCAGGTCCCCAAACGCCACTTTTTCTCACGGAAGGCGATTCCGGCTCTCTACCGGCATGTGGAAGGCAATGTCCTTGCCTCGCTGGACAGGGCGGTCAGCGGTAAGGTGCATATTACCGCTGACTCATGGTCCAGCAGGCATGGACAGGGATGTTACCTGTCTTTCACGGCCCATTGGGTCACTCTTCTGGCAGCTGGGAAGGATGCAAGACAAGGTGCAGTAGTGTTGGAGGTTGTTCCGCCACCACGCCTCCAAAATGCTACTATTGGTTGTGACACACCTCTCTCCTCCACCCCCTCCTCTTCTTCTTCCTCCATGGCCTCTTTCAGTGCTCTGTCCTCAGAACCAGCGGTGCTCCGTAGGCGTTCCAGGGGCTACGCAAGTACGCAGGCAAAACAATGCCATGCCGTGCTTGCGCTGGTTTGTTTGGGGGACAGGAGCCACACTGGGGCGGATGTTTTGTCAGCTCTGCAGGGGCAGGCCGAGAGGTGGTTGACGCCACGCCAGCTTAAGCCAGGAATGGTGGTTTGCGACAATGGCACCAACCTCCTCTCCGCCCTCTGACAGGGACAACTGACCCATGTGCCCTGTGTAGCTCACGTCCTTAACCTGGTGGTGCAGCGGTTCTTGGGCAGGTACCCCGGCTTACAGGATGTCCTGAAGCAGGCCAGGAAAGTCTGTGTGCATTTCCGCCGATCATTTAATGCCTGTGCTCGGCTGGCTGAGCTCCAAAAGGAGTTGAACCTGCCCAAGAACCGCCTTATATGTGACATGCCCACCAGATGGAACTCAACATTGGCCATGCTGCAGCGGCTGCACACGTAGCAGAGGGCCATCAATGAGTACCTGTGCGACTACGGCACCAGGACAGGATCAGGGGAGCTTGGTTTTTTCTCACCATGCCAGTGGGGCATGATCAGGGATGCATGCACTGTCCTGTCACCGTTTGAGGAGGCCACAAGGATGGTGAGCAGTGACAGTGCATGCATCAGTGACACTGTACCTCTTGTCCACCTCTTGGAGCATACGCTGCGTGGAATAATGGACAGGGCACTTGAGGCAGAACAGAGGCAGGAAGAGGAGGACTTCCTTGCCTCTCAAGGCCCCCTTTATCCAGACAGTGTTCCTGCTGTGCCACCCATCACACAGGAAGAGGATGAGGAGGAGGAGGATGATTGTGTCAGCATGGAGGTGGAGGCTGGCACTCAGCATCAGCATCAGCAGCAGCAGTCTTGTAGGGATGATTTACAGTCCCAAGAAACACGTGGACTTGTACGTGGCTGGGAGGAGGTAGCTGCGGATCATGTTGTCCTTAGTGACCCAGAGGACTCCGGACCGAATGCCTCAGCTAACCTACGCTGCATGGCCTCCCTGATCCTGCAAAGCCTGCAGAAGGATCCTCGTATTCTTCGGATCAAGGAGAGGGACCATTACTGGCTGGCCACTCTCCTTGATCCACGGTACAAGGGTAAGGTTGCCGACCTTATCTTGCCATCGCAGAGGGAGCAGAGGATGAAACATCTCCGGGAGGCCTTTCAGAAAGGTCTGTGCAACGCGTTCCCAGAGACTGGGAGGTTACAAACTCCTGGTCCTGGACAACGTGTTGCTGAGGCATCGGTCAGAAGGAGCGGTGGAGAAGGTGGCCGTCTGACTGATACTTTCAGACAATTTTTTAGTCCGCAGCCCCAAGGTATGATCGGTTCCAGCACCCATCGCCAGCCTCTGATTTACATGGTGCAGGAATACCTAGGGGCAAGGTCAGACTTGGACACCTTTCCCACTGAAAATCCTCTGGCTTACTGGGTCTTGAGGATGGATCACTGGCCAGAGCTTGCACAGTATGCAATTGAGCTACTGGCCTGTCCTGCATCCAGCGTTCTTTCGGAACGCACCTTCAGTGCTGCTGGTGGCTTTGTTACCGATCACAGGGTGCGCCTGTCCACCGAATCAGTTGATTGACTGACCTTCATCAAGATGAATCCGTCTTGGATCACCCACAGCTACCAAGCACCTGAAGCTGATGTAACAGAATAATTTTTTTTGAAATATCACATCCCTTCAAGACTGCCTATGCTGATGCTGAGTGACTGTCCTGTTATGTTGATTGTCTATCCTCTTCCTCCTCTGCTGATATGTTGGAAGAACATTTCTGGTTCTGGTTGATGCCATCAGCCCAATTTTTCTGCCCCTGTTTAACAGGGGCGTTTAAGTACAATTTTTGAGGCAATGCTTTGCAGCAGGGCTAATTCCTGCAATAAAACTAGAGTATATGGAAGAGGTTGCAGTGTGGTGGCACCAGCACCAGTGCCTAAGGCCAAATTTTTCTGCCCCTGTTTAACAGGGGCGTTTAAGTACAATTTTTGATGCAATGCTTTGCAGCAGGGCTAATTCCTGCAATAAAACTAGAGTATATGGCAGAGGTTGCAGTGTGGTGGCACCAGCACCAGTGCCTAAGGCCAAATTTTTCTGCCCCTGTTTAACAGGGACATGTAATTACAATTCTTGATATAATATTTCACAGGAGGGCCCCTTCCTGTGCCCACCCAGAGTAACGGTGAGGACTTATAGTGTTGTGGCGCCAGCACCACAACCACCAAAGGTCAATTTTTCTACCACTGTTCAACAATGGCATGTTATTACAATTCTTGATATAATCGTTCACAGCAGGGCGCTCCAGCGCCCACCAAGAGTCACTTTGAGGGCTTACAATGTTGTGGCAAAACCAACACCTTGTTCCGCCATTTCTGCAGAGCATATAGGGCAGGCCCCTACTTTCAAACATCCAACTTACAAACATCTCCTACTTGCAAACGGAAGGAGACAACAGCAAGTGAGATGAAAAAAGATGGACGACAAAACAAATTATACAGGGGTGATAACCCTTCCCTATGTTTTCCAAAAAGCTTAAAAATAGTTTTTTTGACTGGAGCTACACTTTAAAAATGTACCAGTTGAAAATTACAAACAGATTCAACTTAACACAACAAACCTACACAGTCCCTGTCTTGTTTGCACCGCCTGTATACTGCTGTTCTGAGTATATAGGGCCTGGGGGCCACACGCATTTCCTTTTTTTAATATGGGTACAGGGTTCCCCTTAATATGCGTACAAGACCTAAAGGGGCTGGTAATGGGCAGGGAGGGCTACCCATGCCATTTTTCTCAATGATTTTCAACCATATTGCAAGAACCAGATATAACATTAAAACCGCAAGCAGTTTTAAATGGTGTTATTTCCGTTTAATGTCATTTTGTGCAGGGACTGTTCTAAACACGGGAAATACGTGGCACTTCACAGGCATACTACACACACCCCCCAGGCACCATATTTAAAGGAATATTTCACATTTTTAGGCATTGACCCATGTCCCCTGGGGCAGGAGCCAGGTCCCCAAACCCTTTTTAGGACAGTATCTTGCATATTAGCCGTTAAAATTAGCACTTTTCATTTCGAACGTTCGAGTCCCATAGACTTCAATGGGGTTCTAACATTCGTACGAATTTGGGGTCCGTTCGAAAGTTCTGGTGCGAACCGAACCGGGGGGTGTTCGGCTCATCCCTACACATGAGAATACTTCTCCGCAACCTTCACCTGAACCCTAGCCAAGCCAACACTCCTTTCATATTGGGGCAGCCTCACATCACGCCGTCCCAGACCTTGTCATTAAAAGACTAGGCAGGTGGAAGTCTGCCTGCTTCGCTCGCTACATCCCCAACCCGCAAGTAGAAAGGGCTCAGGCATTTACTAAACTCGCTAAAATGATCAAATTCAAATCAATAAAGAACTATCTCCTACCTGAATGTTTTTGCTCCCTTATTTTGGTATACCGTACTTTGGACCAAAGGCACACTTTCAGGTCCATTTCATGTGGTAAGTTTTATGTTAACTCTGAATGTTATCCGTATCCGTATCGGCCATAGGGCTCCAACCATAAATAAGGCCAGTATGGTGGCCTGAATTTATGAGAGGAGCCGGGGGGGCGGAATTGAACCAGCCTGCTCGCCTGTGGTCTTTGTTGGTTTTCTGTGCGCGATACCCACCCTCCCATCCCCTTTTTAGGGCATTTCTCAAAGTATTCATACTCCTCAGAGATTACTCATTTTATATCATTTCATGTTTATTTCATTTCATTCCTCATTTCTTATCTAGGGTATGCCCCCTTATTTTGGTATACTGTATGTTACCAAAGGCACACTTTCCATTTCATGTGGTAAGTTTTATGTTAACGCTGAATGTTATCCGTATCCCTATTGGCCATAGGACTCCAACCATAAATAAATAAATGTATAATATATACATATATATATATATATATATATATATATATCTATATATATATATATCCACTGTATCCAGTTTAGTTAGTTAGTTATAGTTATAGTTATATCTCACTGAAGTCCGTTCCTGGTTTACTCATACTAATATACTTCAGGCAGTCAGGTGATTCAGTTTGCTGCAGTGTATTTAATATAATGGTTGACGCCACACCAGCTTCAGCCAGGAATGGTGGCACCAACCTCCTATCTGCTCTCCGACAGGGACACTTGACCCATGTTCCCTGTTTGCCTCATGTCCTTAATTTGGTGGTGCAGCGGTTCTTGTGCAGGTACTGGGGCTTACAGGATCTCCTGAGGCAGGCCAGGAAAGTCTGTGTGCATTTCCGCCGGTCATATAATGCCAGTACTCGGCTGGCTGACCTTCAAAAGGAATGTAACCTGCCAAAGAACCGCCTCATTTGTGACCTGCCCACCAGGTGGAACTAAGCGTTGGCAATGCTGCAGCAGCTGCACACGCAGCAGATTGCCATCAATGAGTACCTGTGTGAGTATGACACCACGACAGGGTCAGGGGAGCTTGGCTTTTTATTCGCCACGCCAGTGGCTACTGATCAAGGATGCATGCACTGTCCTGTC
The DNA here is from genome assembly GCF_037356315.1 of Lithobates pipiens. Taxonomy (NCBI): domain Eukaryota; kingdom Metazoa; phylum Chordata; class Amphibia; order Anura; family Ranidae; genus Lithobates; species Lithobates pipiens. The sequence goes on from NW_027507791.1 coordinate 160,645,681, forward strand.
ACCGCTTGAGGAGGCCATAAGGATGGTGAGCAGTGACAGTGCATGCATCGGTGATACTTGCCCTCTTGTCTTCCTGTTGGAGCACATGCTTCATGAAATAATGGACAGGGCACTTTAGGCAGAACAGAGGGAGGAAGAGGAGGACTTCCTTACCTCTCAAGGCCCCCTTTATCCAGACAGTATTCCTGCGGGCCCACCAATCACACAGGAAGAAAAGGAGGAGGATGAGGATTGTGTCAGCATGGAGGTGGAGCCTAGCACTCAACATAAGCAGCAGTCTTCAGGGGATCGTTTTCAGTCCCCCAGAAACCCATGGACTTGTACGTGGCTGGGAGGAGGTGACTGTGAATCATGTCATCCTTAGTGACCCAGAGGACTCCAGATCAATGCTTCAGGAAACCTTCCCTGATCCTGCAAAGCCTGTGAAAGGATCCTCGGATTCGTGGTGTCAAAGAGAGGGATCATTACTGGCTGGCAACCCTTCTTGATCCACGTTACAAGGTTAAGGTTGTGGATTTTATCCAGCCTTCACAGAGGTAGAAGAGGATGAAAAATCTTCGAGAGGCCTTGCAGAAAGATGCATTGCGTTTCCAGAGCCTGGGAGGTTACAATTTCCTGGTCCTCCTGGACAATGTGTTGCTGAGGCTTCGGTCAGTCACAGAAGGAGCGATGGAGAAGGTAGCCATCTGACCGATGCGTTCAGATAATTCTTTACTCCGCAGACCCAACGTCTGATCAGTTCCCTCAACCATCGCCAGCATCTGATTTACATGGTTCAGGAATACCTAGTGCAAGATCAGATTTGGAGACCTTTCCAATCGAAAATCAACTGGGTTACTGGGTGTTGAGGATGGATCATTGGCCAGAGCTTGCACAATATGCAAATGAGCTACTGGCCTGTCCTGAATCCAGCGTTCTTTCTGAATGCACATTCAGTGCTGCTGGAGGATTTATAACCGATCACAGAGTGCGCCTGTCCACAGACTCAGTTGATCGGCTCGCCTTCATAAAAATGGTTCCTCTTAATATCCATACAAGACCCAAAGGGCTTGGTAATGGGCTGGACCCGACATTACATTACAGCCGCAAGCAATTTTAAATTACTTTTATTCCTTTAGAAATGTCATTTTGTCCAGGGACTGTTCTAAACACGGGAAATACGCGCCACTTTACAGGCATACTATAGTCAACCCCAGGTATGATATTTAAAGGAATATTTCACTTTAAGCATTAATAAAATCACTGCTCCGGAAAAAACATCAGTTTTTAAAACTTGCATTGATACATGTCCCCTGGGCAGGACCTGGCTCCCCAAACACTTTTTAGGACAATAACTTGCATATTAGCCTTTAAAATTCGCACTTTTGATTTTTCACGTTCAGGTCCCATAGCCTTTAATGGTGTTTGAATGTTCGCATTAACGTTTGGTCTGTTCGCATGTTCTGCCACGAACCAAACCGGGGAGTGTTCAGCTCATCCCTACTATAGAGGAAATATTTGGGAGTGGGATAACAAAATCTTTCAAACTGAATTAAAATGGATTCATAAGCTACGGGTGACCTATGCCTCTGTCCTAAATTAAGTAGTACATTTAAACCCTTTCTATGAACCCTGCAGTTAATGGCTTTCCAACTTCAATTTATTTATAAAAAATGGGTATTGCATTAAGTGTATATAGTGTCTTAGTATATATAATGTATAGCTGGTATACAAGCATGAACTGTGATGGAAATTATAGCTTCTACCCGCAGCTGGAGTTAAAAATTTAGTTAAAGTGTAAATTGCTGTAAGTAGAAACCTACAAAAAAGTTGTCATATACTAAATACATATTATGAGGGGATTAGCTCAGCAGCGGGTGTGTGTGACTCCCTGGATGAGTTTACTACACAAAAATTAGGCACCTCAAACAGCATTGAAGGTGAAAAAACAAAAGATGCAGTTTATTTACACTATCTACAATGGCAAAAAAACAGCAAAACAGAAAGAAACATGAAAATAAATCCTTGCCAACCTGGCCACTTACAACACTTGCAGGTTCCCTATCTATCAACTAGGTGCAGCCTTGTGCTGCCCCCACCACCCATCTCCCTGTTTTAGAGGTGTGCCATACAGGCTTTGTCTCACCGCACAGGATCGCGATCCCCCAGTCTACACAGAACTAATTCCAGGATAGAGCACCCTCTGCTGCGAATTTTGTAGAGGCCCTAATGATCCAACTTACTTCAGCTAAGCTCATTCTTACCACTGCAGGACTCTCAGCACTCCCCCCAGTGGAATAAATCCACATAGATCCTAAATCTAGGACATGTGTACCTGCCGTCCTGGATGCAACAAGGCGATTTTACCTGCCTGCTGTCACATACCACCCCCCCCCCCCCCTTCTTGTTTCAACCTTGGAGTTGGAGCACGCATGAACCTGGGATAAAGTACCCACATTTCCCATCTGAACCTCAGGGCAATGCTTTACTGTAAAGTGGAATTCTTGTAGGGCTAGGAACCTATTTTTATAGTATCTCACAAAAGTGAGTACACCCCTCAAATTTTTGTAAATATTTTATTATATCTTTTCATGTGACAACACTGAAAAATTACACTTTGCTACAATGTAAAGTAGTGAATGTACAGATTGTATAACAATGTAAATTTTCTGTCCCCTCAAAATAACTCAACACACTCTAAACCTCTGGCAACAAAAGTGAGTACACCCCTAAGTGAAAATGTCCCGAAGTGTCAATATTTTGTGTGGTCACCATTATTTTGCAGTACTGCCTTAACCCTCTTGGGCATGATGTTCATCAGAGCTTCACAGGTTGCCACTGGAGTCCTCTTCCACTCCTCCATGAAGACATCACGGAGCTGTTGGATGTTAGAGACCCTATGCTCCATAGGCTTTAGGTCTGGAGACATGCTTGGTCAGTCCATCACCTTTGCTCTGAGCTTCTTTAGCAAAGCAGTGGTCGTCTTGGAGGTGTGTTTGGGGTTATGTTGGAATACTGCCCTGCGGCCCAGTCTCAGAAGGGAGGGGGATCATGCTCTGCTTCAGTATGTCACAGTACATGTTGGCAGTCATGGTTCCCTCAATGAACTGTAGCTCCCCAGTGCCGACAGCACTCATGCAGCCCCAGACCATGACACTCCCACCACCCTGCTTGACTGTAGGTAAGACACACTTGTCTTTGTACTCACTTGGTTGCCACCACACACGCTTGACACCTTCTGAACCAAATACATTTATCTTGGTCTCATCAGACCACGGAACATGGTTCCAGTAATCCATGTCCTTAATCCGCTTGTCTTCAGGAAACTGTTTGCAGGCTTTTTTGCGCATCATCTTTAGAATAGGCTTCCTTCTGGGACAGCAGCCATGCAGACCAATTTGATGCAGTGTATGGTCTGAGCACTGACAGGCTGACCCCCACCCCTTCAACCTCTGCAGCAATGCTGGCAGCACTCATATGTCTATTTCCCAAAGACATCTTCTGGATATGATGCTGAGCTCATGCACTCAAATTCTTTGGTCGACCATGGCAAGGCCTGTTCTGAGTGGAACTTGTCCTGTTAAACAATGTATGTATGGTCTTGGCCACCAGGCTGCAGCTCAGTTTTAGGGTCTTGGAAATCTTCTTATAGCCTAGGTCATCTTTATGTAGAGCAACAACTCTTTTTTTTTTCAGATCCTCAGAGAGTTCTTTGCCATGAGATGCCATGTTGAATTTCCAGTGACCAGTATGAGAGCGGGAGAGCGATAACACCAGGTTTAACACACCTGATCCCCATTCACACCGAGACCTTATAACACTAACAAGTTACAAGGAAAAAAGGCTAATTGGGCCCAATTTGGACATTTAGACTTGTTTGTTTTGACTTGGGGTGTACTCACTTTTGTTGCATGTTGAGTTATTTTGAGGCGACAGCAAATGTACACTGTTATACAAGCTGTACACTCACTACTTTACATTGTAATAAAGTGTAATTTCACTTTTGTGAGATACTGTGCTCTTCTAGTGGTCGCCTTACTTTGAGCCACCCACTTTAATGGAGCTTGATCAGTAACCAGGTCAAAATGTCTACCTAGAAGATACTTCTCTCGTGGAGTAACTTAACTCATGAGATTTCAGTTTTCTGCTGAGATAAATGATGGTGCTCTTCCCCCTTCCAAACCTGTGACAACACTGATAATAACCCAACATCTGATGGATCAGTTTGCACAACAAAGTCCTTAGATAAGTCAGATGAGTACAGCACTGGCTGGCTACATAAGACTTTTTTAATGTCTCGAATGCTGCTTCAGCCTTTGGGGGCCATTTAACCATGACAGACTTTTCCCCTTTTGTCAGGTTGGTTAGGGGCACAGCCTGAGAAGTAAAATGGGGGAATAAAACGCTGATAATAGCGAACAATTCCTAGAAAGGCTCGTACCTGCTTCTTGCTGTTGGGACGTGGCCAACTCTGTATGGCCTCCACTTTGTTGACTTGGGGTTTTATCACTCCCTCCCAATAGTGTACCCAAGATATCTGGCCTCTTCCTGTCCAATGGTACACTTCTTTGGATTGGCCGTAAATCCAGCTTCCCGTATAGAGTCTAAGACTGCTTTCACTTTTGGCAGATGTAAGGCCCAATCTGTGCTATGGATAATCACGTTGTCTAGGTAAGCTGCAGCATACTTCTGATGGGGCCGCAGAATCTTGTCCATTTTCGGCTGAAATGCTGCCGGTGCATTCTGTAACCTAAAATACATCCTTCTATACTGGAATGCCCCATCTGGCGTTACAAATGCAGTTTTATCCTTTGCCAGCTCAGCTAGGGGAAGCTGCCAATACCCCTTGGTCAGATCGAGTGTTGTCATGTACCAGGCTGATCCCAGCCAGTTAATCAATTTATCTATATGTCGCATGGGTTAGGTGTCAAATTTTGGAACTTTATTCAACTGTGCAAAATCGTTACAAAATCGCAAGCTCCCATCCGGTTTGGGCACTAACACGATGGGACTGGACCATTCACTCTGGGATGCCTCTATCACACCCAATTCAAGCATTTTTTTGTAACTCCCGCCGGACCTCTGGTATGCAATAGGGTTTTAGTTTGACAAGGGGATAATGTCATGCTCTACCCCAGATGTTTGTCCTGGCAGCTCAGAGAAAACCTCTTTGTTGCGGTGCACAAACTCTTTAACCTTCTGCTTTGGGGGGTTCAACAAGGTGACTGCTATTCCAACTCCAGGGACCAAACAATCAGACTGAGCCGGTGACAACAAAGACTCTGCAACTATGGATTCCCTATCCCTCCAGGCTTTCACCAGATTAATGTGATATATCTGGTCTGGCTTTTGCCTTCCTGGTTGTCTAACCCTGTAGTTCACCTCACACACTTTTTCAATTATGTCATATGGGCCCTGCAACTTGGCCAGGAATTTTGTTTCAACTGTAGAGATTAGTACCAGTACCCTTCCCTCCCAGGGAAAAGGTACAGGTCTTGGCCCCATGATTGTACACCCTTTGCTGTGCTAACCGCACTTCGGCTAAATGTTCTTTTATGATTGGCATTACCTGGGCAATTCTGTCTTGCATCTGGGCGACATGCTTAATCACACTCCTGTGGGGAGAACTCTCACTTTCCCAAGTTTCCTTGGCGATGTCCAAAAGCCCTCTAAAGCCCCGTATACACGAGAGGACTTATGTCCGACAGACTTCCGAAGGAGTTCTGCCGGAGTTCTGCCGGAGTTCCGACAAAGTTCTGACGGACTTTTCGACTGAGCGGACTTGGCCACACACAATCACACTAAACTCCGACGGATTCGAACGTGATGACGTACGACTGGACTCGAATAAGGAAGTTCATAGCCAGTAGCCAATAGCTGCCCTAGCGTCGGTTTTAGTCCGTCGGAATAGCATACACACGAGCGAATTTTTCGAAGGGACCGGGTCCGGCGGAGTTCCGTCTGAAAAATTTGAAGCATGTTCCATATTCTAAAGTCCGTCAGACTTTGGTGAATCAAAAGTCCGTTGCAGCCCACACACGATCGAATAGTCTGATGGAATCAGTCCGTCGGACTTTGGATGTTGAAAAGTCCGCTCGTGTGTACGCGGCATTAGGTGTCTCCTATAGAGAGACACCCAAGATATATATATATATATATATATATATATATATAAAACTCAAAGGGTGAAAAACCTGTAGAGGATTGTGGTACCTCCCTGATGGCAAACATCAAACAGGGTTCTAAGCAGTCCCAACCCTTTCCATTTCTATCCACCACCTTCTTTAACATTTGCTTAAGGGTTTTGTTGAACCTTTCAACCAACCAGTCTGTTTGCGGTTGATATACTGATGTCCGCAATTGTGTCAACTTGTAACAACGTGAATAGCTCTTTCATAACCCAGGACATATATGGTGTACCTTGGTATATAAGCAGTTTCTTACAAATACCCACGTGGCTAAAAACACGAAATAGCTCTTAGCCTATTGTCTTGGCTGAAGTATTTCAAAGAGGGGTCACTTCTGGATAGCGGATGGCATAGTCCAGTATGACCCAAATTCACTGATGCCCCCTAGTGGACTTCATTATCGGACCTACCAAATTCATTGTGATTTTCTCAAAGGGCACCTCAATGATGGGAAGAGGTACCGCCATGTTATGGAAAAGTGACATAGATGCCCACTTCGGACACACAAGGCAGGAAGAAAAAAAATTTGATTTCTTCATGACCCCAGGCCAATAAAAACTCTGCAATACTCTTGGGTTTTCTCTGTTCCCAGATGACCTACAATAATGTGGTCATGGGCTAACTCCAACACCAACTTCCTGTAAGTTTTGGGCACCATAAGTTGCTCAATAGTTTCTTCCGCCCTTTGAGTAACACGATCCAGCAGATCTCTTTCTACCATGAAGTACGGGTAAGAGCAAGACTTACCTGGTTCACTAGTTCGCCATCTATTTTTACTACATTTTCCCATGCTTTTATCAGTGTGGGGGTCTTTCAACTGTTCTGTGGCCAAATTTTCCCTGTGAACATCTAGATCAGAAAACTCATGCTTTTATCTGAGGATGTTCGCTCCTCCCCAGTTTCCTGAGTGTCCCCTGCCAACACCGACAAGGGAAATTCTGAAGAGTCCTCATCACTTTCAGACGATTTCTGGGGCTCACCTTCCTGGGCTATAGGGGCAACAGTGGGGGGATCAGGACAATTCCAGAGTTCCCAGAATTTCGGAAAATCCCTCCGCACAATAGCATCATTTGGTGAGGCACTAACCCCACCCGATGAGATGGGATACCTTTGGGGGGGTCCCAAAAAACACTGTAGCCACAGGATACTCTCGGGTGTCGCCATGCACACAAATAACAGGCACCTTGTTATTCCCAGAGACCACTGTAGTAACTAATTTAGCTTTTATCAATGTTACCAGGCTACCTGAATCCAGCAACACAACAGCATTTCTACCATTAATATACATTTTGCATAAATGTTTCTCAGTTCCCCCGAGTGGCAGTGCATGCAACTGTCACAAACAGAAAGTAATTTGGAAAGTCACATTGCATAGGTTCATCCACAACTATACAATTTGATTAAAATGTCTCTCTTACCAGCAGCGATGGCAAATAATCTTTTTCGCTGCCTCTTGCAGACTTCCCAGGCTGCTCTCGTCAGACAGATAGAATTTCCGCCCTCTCACTCTCTCCACCCTCACCCTTTGGTATCATCTTATGCGTTGCTGGGCATGGTCTGGTCTTAGGGTGGAAAGTCTGTGAGACCCTGGGAGAGGAGGTAAGGTTTTCTGTAGCTAAGTACAGTATTTCACAAAAGTGAGTACACCCCTCACATTTTTGTAAATATTTTATCATATCTTTTCATATGACAACACTGAAGGAACGGCACTTTGCTACAATGTAAAGTAGTGAGTGTGCAGCTTGTATAACAGTGTAAATTTGCTGTCCCCTCAAAATAACTCAACATGCAACAAATGTCTAAACCGCTGGCAACAAAAATGATTAAAATATCCAAATTGGGCCCAAAGTGTCAAATTTAGTGTGGCCACCATTATTTTCTAGCACTGCCTTAACCCTCTGGGGCATGAAGTTCACCAGAGCTTCACAGGTTGCCACTGGAGTCCTCTTCCACTCCTCCATGATGACATCACGGAGCTAGTGGATGTTAGAGACCTTGTGCTCCTCCACCTTCTGTTTGAGGATGCCCCACAGATGCTCACTAGGGTTTAGGTCTGGAGACATGCTTGGCCAGTCCATCACCTTTACCCTCAGCTTCTTTAGCAAGGAAGTGGTCGTCTTGGAAGTGTGTTTGGGGAAATTATCATGTTGGAATACTGCCCTGTGGCCCAGTCCGAAAGGGGGGGGTGGAGGGGTTATGCTCTGCTTCAGCATGTCATAGTACATGTTGGCATTCATGGTTCCCTCAATGATCTGTAGCTCCCCAGTGCCAACAGCACTTATGCAGCTCCAGAACATGACACTCCCACCACCTTGCTTGACTTTAGGCAAGACACACTTGTCTTTGTACTCCTCACTTGGTTGCCACCACACACGTTTGACACCATCTGAACCAAATACGTTTATCTTGGTCTCATCAGACCACAGGACATGGTTCCAGTAATCCATGTCCTTAGTCTGCTTGTCTTCAGCAAACTGCGTGTGGGCTGTCTTGTGCATCACCTTTAGAAAAGGCTTCCTTCTGGGACGACAGCCACGCAGACCAATTTGATGCAGTGTGCGGCGTATGGTCTGAGCACCGACAGGCTGACCCTTTCAACCTCTGCAGCAATGCTGACAGCACTCATATGTCTATTTCCCAAAGACAACCTCTGGATATGATGCTGAGCATGATGATGCTGAGCACGAGGCCTGTTCTGAGTAGAACTTGTCCTTTTATAAGGCTGTATGGCCACCGTGCTGTAGCTCCATTTCAGGGACTTGGCAATATTCCTATAGCCTAGGCCTTCTTTATGTAGAGCAGCAATTCTTTTTTTTCAGATACTCAGAGTTCTTTGCCATGAGGTACTATGTTGAACTTCCAGTGACCAGTGTGAGAGAGAGAGCGATAACACCAAATTGAACACGCCTGCTCCTCATTCACACCTGAAACCTTGTAACAATAATGAGTCACATGACACCGGGGAGGGAAAATGACTAATTGGGCCCAATTTGGACAATTGCACTTAGTGGTGTACTCACTTTTGTTGCCAGCGGTTTAGACATTAATGGCCGTGTGAGTTATTTTGAGGGGACAGCAAATTTACACTGTTATACAAGCTGTACACTCACTACTTTACATTGTAGCAAAGTATAATTTCTTCAGTGGTGTCACATGAAAAGATATAATAAAATATAAAAATGTGACGGGTGTACTCACTTTTGTGAGATACTGTACCAGTCAACTAGATCTTCAAGCTTATCGACCATTTCTGGGTCTCAATGGCTTACCCACATTTGGATGGCAGTTGGAAGAGATCTCAGGAACCAATCCATAACACGTTCCACAATCTTTGATGTGGTCAAGGTCTCTGGCTGTAGTCACTTCCTGCTCAGGTAAATGAGATCATATATCTGAGCCCTAGGGGGTTTTCCAAGATGGAAAGTCCAATTATGCTCACGCTGAGCCTGGACGGCCAGGGTGACACCCAGCTGTGCGAATATTTCTGTTTTTACCACACTATAGTCTTTTGCTTGGTCAGGCTCTAGGTCATAATAAACTTTCTGCGATTCACCAGATAATGGTGGAGCTACCAGTCCAGCCCACTGCTCATTAGGCCACTTTTTCCTTTCAGTAGTCCTTTCAAATGTGGTCAAAAACACCTCAGGATCATCCTCTCCAGTCATATTTGGCAGTAAACGGCTCACACAACATGATACGGTATTAACGGAACCACTTGCCTCACTGGTCTGCAGTTGTTGCTGCATTAATGCTGCATTAATTGTTGGAGTCTGTGCTCCTGCTTCAGCAACAGGTCTATGAGCCTCAGGCTGCTGCTGGGCTTGTTGCTGAGCTTCCAGACTCTGGTGCAGTGTGGTATAGTGGCTCATTATCTCACCACTGCAGGACTGTCAGCACTTCCCCCCCCAGGGGATTAAATCCACATAGAGCTTGAATCTAGAACACACATACTGTATCTGCCATCCTGGATGCATCCAGGGGATTTTACCAGCCTGCTGTCATAATATGTATCTCAAATGTTTGAAGATACTAAATAATAATATAGCTGCCAGCCTTAACCACATCATTACAGTGCAGTTACACCCCCTTCCTGACCAGACCAATTTTCAGCTTTCAGCGCTCTCACAGTTTAGATGACAATTACTCAGTCATCCAACACTGTACCCATATGAAACTTGCGTCCTTTTTTCCACACAAATAGAGCTTTCTTTTAGTGGTATTTAATCACTAGGGTTTTTTTTATTTTTTGTGCTATAAATAAAATAAAACGTAAATTTTGTGAAAAAAATGCCTTTTTCTTTGTTTCTGTCATACATCTTTGCTAATTAGTAATTTTTCTTTGGAAATTTTGGCCAAAATTTATACTGCTACCTATCTTTGGTAAAAATAACCCACATTAGTATATATTATTTGGTCCTTGTGAAAGTTATAGAGTCTACAAACTATGGTGCCAATCACTGAAAATTGATCACTTCTGATCAGGTCTTCAGTACATCAGGTGTACCTCATTTCTTGAGACACTAACAAGTCAGGAAAGTACAAATACCCCCCCAAATGACCCCTTTTTACAAAGTAGACATTCCAAGGTATTAAGTAAGTAGCATGGTGAGTTTTTTTAAGTTGTAATTTTTTCCCACAATTCTTTGCAAAATTAAGATTTTTTTTTTATTATTATTTTTTTTTACAAAATTTTCATATTATCAGGTTATTTCTCACACACAGCATATGCATACAACAAATTACACCCCAAAATACATTCTGCTACTCTTCCCGAGTATGGCGATACCACATGTGTGAGACTTTTACACAGCCTGGCCACATACAGAGCACCAACATTGATGTAGTACCTTCAGACGTTCTACGAGCAAAAATGACGCATCTCATTTCTCAACCACCTATTACACTTTTGAAAGCCCTGGAGTACCAGGACAATGGAATTTCCCATAAAATGACCCCATTTTGGAAAGTAAACACCCCAACGTATAATCTGTGAGGCATAATGAGTCTTTTGAACGGTTAATTTTTTTTTCCAGAAGTTTTTGGAATATGTGGAAAAAAATTAAAACGCATTTTTTTTTACACAAAATTGTCAATTTATAAGATATTTCTAACACATAGCATGTATATAGCAAAAATTACACCCCAAAATACATTCTGCTACTCTTCCCGAGTATGGCGATACCACATGTGTAGGACTTTTACACAGCGTGGTCACATAGAGAGGCCGAACATTGAAGTAGTACAGTTTTAGTGGTTCAACATCAAACAACACCTAATAGATAACACCACATCCCTGAAATTTGAAACATGAATCAAAAAGCAAGAGAGGGAGTTTAGGGATTTTAACGGTGCAAATGACAATTAGATAGTAAACATTATTAAATAGGATAACGGATTTAAAATACAAATATTTATTAAATTCAAAGTTAAAATCATTAACAGATTATGCTTGAGAGATAAAAACACGGGACAATACAGTGCAATGGTTGTTCTCATTAAACACACATAATCCCGACATGTTTCGCAATAGGTTGATTCTTCAGGGGATGTGTGAATATTTCAACGAAATCTAAACCAAAATACAGAATACAACATAATATAGTAACAAAATATATTACAAAAATGTGTCAAGAATCAATAAGTATGAGTGCAGGCTTGAGAAAAAAAAAAAAACCCACCTTAAACCACTACGTAGATGATAAAGTAGGGAATTTGTCCACCTCAGGAGTTAACCACAACCATGCTGGATCGCAGGGGGCTAAAAAACCAGGCCAAAATAGCTGATAGAAGAGAGTATACAATGAAAAAAAAAAAAGAATTTTTTAAAATAAATAATTGAATAAATAAATATAAAGGTTGCTCGAATAAGTCAACCTAAAGGGGGTAAATACCCTCCCAAATACAAAAATTAAAGAAATGGTAAAGATGTATTTATATTTCGATGAATACTTACATCAATTAAATAATTGTGAGAATATGGGCGAGCGTTGAAAATTTAGCACTCAAGAAGACAGACTTCTGAAAGAGTACCAACTGAACAAAAAATCAAAAAGGAGACAGAAAAAAAGGAAAAAAATATATAAATAAAATATATAAATATACATATATATATATATATATATATATATATATATATATATATATACATACACACATACATACATATATACACACATACACACAATAGAAATTAAAGAGTGGAACCCCGAAACATAGGATTTTGGGTTAATGAATGAATACAGAGATGATGAGAATCATGGTGATAACCCAAGTATATAAAGTCTATGTGGCAAAGCCAGAACCAAACCAAAAAGAGAAAGAAATTAGATGTGCATGTGGAAAAGGAGCTGAATAGCAGTGCAGAGCTATTTCTCAAGCCTGCACTCATACTTATTGATTCTTGACACATTTTTGTAATATATTTTGTTACTATATTATGTTGTATTCTGTATTTTGGTTTAGATTTCGTTGAAATATTCACACATCCCCTGAAGAAGCAACCTATTGCGAAACATGTCGGGATTATGTGTGTTTAATGAGAACAACCATTGCACTGTATTGTCCCGTGTTTTCATCTCTCAAGCATAATCTGTTAATGATTTTAACTTTGAATTTAATAAATATTTGTATTATAAATTCGTTATCCTATTTAATAATGTTTACTATCTAATTGTCATTTGCACCGTTAAAATCCCTAAACTCCCTCTCTTGCTTTTTGATTGAAGTAGTACGTTCAAGCGTTCTAGGAGCATAAATGACACATCTCATTTCATTCCTACCTATCACACTTTTGAAGGTCCTGGACCACCAGGACAGTGAAATTACCCACAAAATGACCCCATTTTGGAAAGCAAACACCCCAACGTATATTCTATGAGACATGGGCTGCAAATAGGTACTCGGGTACTCTGATGGGCTGGATATAGGTACTCGGGTACTCTGATGGCCTGGAGACAGGTACTCGGGTACTCTGATGGCCTGGTGACAGGTACTCGGGTACTCTGATGGCCTGGTGACAGGTACTCAGATGAACTGTGACAGGAACTCGGGTACTCAGATGAACTGTGACGGGTACTCGGGTACTCAGATGGACTGGCACAGGTACTCGGGTACTCAGATGGGCTGTGACAGGTACTCGGGTACTCGGATGAACCGTGACAGGTACTCTGGTACTTTGATGGGCTGTGACAGCTACTCAGGTACTTTGATGGGCTGTGACAGGTACTCGGGTACTTTGATGGGCTGTGACAGGTACTCGGGTACTTTGATGGGCTGTGACAGGTACTCGGGTACTTTGATGGGCTGTGACAGGTACTCGGGTACTTTGATGGGCTGTGACAGGTATTTGGGTAAATATACACCTTTGCTTAGGGTAACCTCCGCCCGTTAGCCAAGCAAACAAAAGGCGCTTAACACTGAATGGTGTGCTTTCTACCTGGGAGCTGTGGAATTTAAGCAGCTGTTTTAAAAGGCAGTAAATAAATAAAACCACTAAAAAACGTCAAACAGACATCTACAAGATAAATGAATAAATCAATTCACCCGTGGAAACAACAGCGCATATTACTCTATAGAGAAAAATATATGTTATTTGTTCTAGTGCAAACTATTGTTCTACGGAAAACATGTATATACTCCAAAATATAGTCATACAAAATAGTTATTGTCCATGATGACTATCCATATGTCCAGATTATACTGAATAATCAAGATGGTTTCAGTGAAAGAGGAACTGAAACAGAATTATCTATTCCAGTCCATAGAAAGAATAAGAAGCAAAACTGAAACAAAGTATCCTGGCACAGATCATAAGGGGTATACGATGCAATCCTTCCTTAACGTGATTAAACTTCCAACAGTGAAATGCAGTGTTCCCAAATTTACTGGGGTGCAATCCCAGGCATGAGGCGACCCCCTTTAGTTATATTCTTACCAGATCTGCCTGGTTACACGGGCTCTCAGATATTACTCCTCATCGGCTGGATCTCATCCGCTTCATGAGTGCCGGGTAATTCAAGATAAAAAACAATCCTTTAAAAACATTGGTTCACTCAACGTGCATAGTTCTTTATCACAGTCAGGTACGGGGAGAAGTATTAGCATCAGCCGCCACTGGCCGTCACCACATAATAGCTCACGGTTAAAGCTGTGCGTCTCTTCCTCCCTCCTGTCAGTTCCTCTATGCTGCTAACGTGTACTACCACAGGGTGGTAGTACACGTTAGCAGCATAGAGGAACTGACAGGAGGGAGGAAGAGACGCACAGCTTTAACCGTGAGCTATTATGTGGTGACGGCCAGTGGCGGCTGATGCTAATACTTCTCCCTGTACCTGACTGTGATAAAGAACTATGCACGTTGAGTGAACCAATGTTTTTAAAGGATTGTTTTTTATCTTGAATTACCCGGCACTCATGAAGCGGATGAGATCCAGCCGATGAGGAGTAATATCTGAGAGCCCGTGTAACCAGGCAGATCTGGTAAGAATATAACTAAAGGGGGTCGCCTCATGCCTGGGATTGCACCCCAGTAAATTTGGGAACACTGCATTTCACTGTTGGAAGTTTAATCACGTTAAGGAAGGATTGCATCGTATACCCCTTATGATCTGTGCCAGGATACTTTGTTTCAGTTTTGCTTCTTATTCTTTCTATGGACTGGAATAGATAATTCTGTTTCAGTTCCTCTTTCACTGAAACCATCTTGATTATTCAGTATAATCTGGACATATGGATAGTCATCATGGACAATAACTATTTTGTATGACTATATTTTGGAGTATATACATGTTTTCCGTAGAACAATAGTTTGCACTAGAACAAATAACATATATTTTTCTCTATAGAGTAATATGCGCTGTTGTTTCTACGGGTGAATTGATTTATTCATTTATCTTGTAGATGTCTGTTTGAGGTATTTGGGTACTTTGATGGGCTGTGACAGGTACTCGGGTACTTTGATGGGCTGTGACAGGTACTCGGGTACTTTGATGGGCTGTGACAGGTACTCGGGTACCCTGATGGACCGTGACAGGCACTCGGGTACTCTGATGGACTGTGACAGGTACTCGGGTACCCTGATAGACCGTGACAGGTACTCGGGTACCCTGATGGACCGTGCCAGGTACTCGGGTACCCTGATGGACCGTGAAAGGTACTAGGGTACCCTGATGGACCGTGACAGGTACTCGGGTACCCTGATGGACCATGACAGGTACTCTGGTACCTTGATGGACCGTGACAGGTACTCTGGTACCCTGATGGACCGTGACAGGGACTCGGGTACTCTGATGTGCCATGACAGGTACTCTGATGGGCTGGGACAGGTACTCGGGTACTCTGATGAACTGGGACAGGTACTCGGGTACTCTGATGAACTGGGACAGGTACTCAGGTACTCTGATGGGCCGTGACAGGTACTCGGGTACTCTGATGGACTGGGACAGGTACTCAGGTACTCAGATGGACTGGGACAGGTACTCGGGTACTCAGATGGACTGGGACAGGTACTCGGGTACTCTGATGGGCTGTGACAGGTACTCGGGTACTCTGATGGGCTGTGACAGGTACTCGGGTACTCTGATGGGCTGTGACAGGTACTCAAATACTCTGATGGACCGTGACAGGTACTCAAATACTCTGATGGACTGTGACAGGTACTCTGATGGACTGTGATTGACAGGTACTATGAGGGGTGGTGACAGGTCCTCTTTATTGGGGGGGGGGCAATCGGTGTGCTTGATGTGTATTGTGGGCGGTAACGAGATGTTACCGCAATCTCCTCCTCACACACGATCGGTGTGTGAGGAGGAGAACCCAGTAACATCTCGTTACAGCGGTTTGTTTACATTTTAGTGATCAGCTGTGAAAGGATCACAGCCGATCCCATGCGTAAACAGCCGGCCAATGGCTGTTTACCAGCGTCGGTGACGAGCAGTGTTCCCGGAGAACACGCCGCCACCGACGTGCACACGCAGCGCGCTCACGATCGCACGCATGCGCCGTGCACAGTCGGGGTGTGACCATCTGTGATCGGCCGGGACATCATCACGGCCGACCACGTGGTAAACAGCCATAACCAATGGCTGTTCACCCCCTTCGGTGGCGAGCGGTGTCTCCGTGACATGCCGCCACCGAAGAAACGGGTGCATGCGCACGATCGCGCGCATTCCCTGTTTAAACGGGAAGCCGTCATATGACGCCCTCGCGCCACAATAGGTGCGCCGCCTGGCCGCCATTGGACGGCCGGCGGTCAGCAACTAGTTAAAGAAGGCAAATACAGAAGAGAAATTCAAAGATCAGACTGTCTTGTTTGATATACTTTTTTTTATCAAATGCAATTATGTGAAAGAGGAATTTTGACTTGCCTATAAATGCTGCATCTTGGAGTACAGTACGGGACACAGGCAAATTATTCATACATCATGGGTTATAGTTTTCTACCTTCAGATGATTGGACACCGGAAAGCTTTTAACATGCATTTAAACATGCAACATGCAATTGAACCTTGAACGTGCAATTGAACCTTGCAGCTGAAAGCTGCATCAGCAGAAAATTGAACATGCATCTGGTAAAACATTGAGAAGGTAGGAACAGAGTTGGGTGACAGAGGCTTGGTGCCTAAAAGCCCAGGCTGCATCAGATCTGGTGGAATGTGTGTGTAATGCCGCGTACACACGATCAAACAACTCGAGTCCCCCGGACAATCCCCCCATGTGTGGACTCCAGCTGACTTTTTTTACCCAAAAGTCCGGCGGACTTAGAAAGTAGTTTTCCATCAAAATTTGTCAGTACGGCCGTGTGTGCTAGTCCGCCGTACTTTTGAAATGAACGGACTTTTCTCGCACAGAGAAAAGTCCGTTCATTTTGAGCGTGGCTCCAGGTAGCCGGGACTAGCGAAGGAAGTCAATGTCGACGCCAATGTCGCCGCTGTGCAATAAACTATTTTTAACCCTTGTGTGTTGTGTGCAATAAACTATTTTTAACCCTTGTGTGTTGTGTTTTATTTAAATTTTTTCACAGGTGAATGGGTAGGGGTACATTGTACCGAATACTCATTCACATAGGGTGGGGGGCCGGGATCCGGGGGCCCCCTTCTTAAAAGGGGCTCCCAGATTCCGATAAGCCCCCCTCCCGCAGACCCCGACAACCAACGGCCATGGTTGTCAGGAAGAGGCCCTTGTCCTCATCAACATGGGGACAAGGTGCTTTGGGGTGGGGGGGGCTGCGCGGCCCCCCTTCCCCAAAGCACCCCCTATGTTGAGGGCACGCAGCCTTTTACGGCTCAGGAGGGGGGGCGCTCGCTCGTCCCCACCCCCTTTCCTGACCGGCCGGGTAGCGTGCTTGGATAAGGGTCTGATATGGACCTGGGGGAAACCCCCAAGCCGTTTTTTTGGCGTAGGTCTTCCCCTTTAACTCCATACCAGGTGTTGGGGCCAGCAACGTGTCAATCTCGCTGCCGAAGGTGGCGACATTGACTTCCTTCACTAGTCCCGGCTACCTGGAGCCGCGTTCAAAATTAACTGACTTTTCTCCGTGTGTGGACAAGTCCGTTCATTTCAAAAGTACAGCGGATAGTCCACTGCAAAAGTCCTGTGTGTGGGCAGGTCCGCTCGTTCGGACAGTCCTGCGGACTTTACGGCAGTTTGTCCGCCAGACTAAGTCTGCCGGATAGTCTGATCATGTGTATGTGGCATAAAAGTTCAGGAGGAGGTATTGGTTTTAGAGCATAATCTCTAGTGATCAAATTTCTTATCCAGCTAACAATAGTGAATTTTGAGCCGGGGTGTCCCTTGCTAGGACCTGGAGAGAGGACAAACTGGGAATCTGTCTAATGGAAGGAGATGCTTTTGATATAAGCTTATTAATAGCATGCAATGCCAAGCTGCGGTTTCCAAAGCAAGCGAAATCCTTTCTTGTATTAGGAGAGGTGTACATCAACATGGGGACAAGGTTTGCACAAACACTAATTGCTGGGTGCTATTCAATATGGGAGGAGCTTAAGTGGTCCGCTTGGGATGTGCACCTTGCCGGAGACCGATCGAGGATGTGTGGCCAGGTTGGTCACATTGGTGTTTTGAGCTGAGCTCGGTCATATGCTGGCTGCTGGGAGCATTTGAGCCCATGTGTACATGTGTGTACATGTGTGTACAGTGGAGATGACTGTGCCTGCCAGGGTTTGTTGCATCATTGTCTATTTGTCATTGTCATTGTCTCCTCCTGCTCGCCATGCAGCGTGGGGGCCACCCCCCTCCCCGCTCACTCCTCCCAGGGGGCACACCGGGCATCAGGCTGCACTCTGGCTGGCTCTGCAGTTGCCTGCGGGGCTGGGGGTCTCTGGTGTAGGAGTTGGCTGGACTAGGGACGATCATGGCTGCATTAGTGTTTTTGGTATTTGGGGTCTGTCACCACTGGATAGTCGTGTACCTGTGGGGAGGTCCGGGGAGGCCTTGGTTTTGTTGCAGCAGCTACAGCATGTATGGGCAGGGTCTCCTTGTGAGCACACAGTACCGCCTGCAGTTAGGGTTAGGTCGGGGGTTTTCATACAAGGAGTTCCTGTTTCATGGTGTAATAGTGGGGGCATTTTCTGTGAGGGATTCCTAGGTAGGTATTGGTTTCATTCAGTTACGGTTTTTCATGCAATTACGGTCCTCATGTTTTTTTCGGTTCTCATGCAATTGGTTTTGTCACGCAATTATGTTCTCATGCAATTACGTTCTTATGCAATTACGTTCACATGCAATTACAGTCTCATGCGATTCACGTTCTCATGCGATTCACGTTCTCATGCAATTTACATTCTCATGCAATTATGTTTTCATGCAATTATGTTCTCATGTGTGATTCACGTTCTCTTGGGCTGTACTTTCTCATGCAATGTACACATTCATGGAAATTATGATTCTTATGCAATTCACGTTCCCATGTGATGTACGTTCTCATACGGTTAGGTTCTCATGTGGTGTACATTCTCCCAAGGTTACGTTCTCATGTGGTGTTTGTTCTCGTGCAATTCACGTTTTCGTGCAATTTATGGTTGTCATGCAATCTAAATTTTGCAGGTTTTTCACGTTTCTCATGCAATTTATGGTTTCTTACGCAATTTACAGTTCGCATGCAATTGGCGCTTCTCATGCAATTTACGGTTTATGCAATTCACAGTTTTCATGCAGTTAACGTTTTCATGAAATTTACGGTTCTTACACAATCTTGCTTTATTCATGCGATTTGGGTCTCTCATGCGATTTGCTTTTCTCATGAAATTGGCATTTCTCATGCAATTTACGGTTTTCCATGCAATTTACGGTTTCTCATGCAATTTGCATTTCTCATGCGCTTTGCGTTTCTCATGCAGTTGACGTTTTTACACGATTTACGGTTCTTATGCAATTATGGTTGTCATGAAATTTATGGTTCTCAGGTTTTTACGTTTCTCATGCAATTTACATGTCTCATGCAACTTTTATGGTTCTCATCGTTTCTCAAGTTCCCCATGTTTCTGACATTTCCCGCGTTTCTTACGTTTCCCCGTGTTTCTTACGTTTCCCCGTGTTTCTTACATTTTCCCATGTGTCTTACGTTTTCCCATGTTTCTTACGTATTCCCATGTGGCACACTTTTCATGTCATATGCCTTTCATGTCATTGCCCTTCGTTCGCTGCATTTCCGTTAGCTGGTGCTTACATCCAGGATCTGTCACGTCTACAATTCCATACGGGCTGAGGTTTCATTGTTAATTGATTGTCGTCCCACAATCTTCTCGCCTGTAGTCCATACGTCATACATTCATAGGTTCACATTCATGCACTGTTGGTCCTGTCATTTCGCCACCCACGTCCTTATACTTATCAGGTACCAGGGGGGTTGTTATGTCACGGACAGGTTGTCTATTATGTTCTCTGTTTGTTTCACACAGCTGGGTTGTTCATGTTCCTCCACCGCGGGTTACCCATCATGCCTATGGGTTTAACCGATTGAGGTGATCGTTTTTAATTGGTTTGTTTGGTGGCAAGTCTCCTCATCTGTTCTTACACTGCTCACATTTCGTTCTAACTCACGTTTCTTATGCGGTTAGTTCTAATGCAGGTAAGTTTTTCATGCAATTTACATTTCTCATGCAATGTTACGTTTCTCATGCAATGTTACGTTTCTCATGCAATGTTGCGTTTCTCATGCAATGTTACGTCTCTCATGCAATGTTACGTCTCTCATGCAATGTTTCGTTTTCTCATGCAATGTTACGTTTCTCCCGCAATTTACATTTCTCGAGTTTTCCCAGGTTTTCTCTCGTGTCCCAAGGTTTTCTCTAGTGTCCCCGGGTTTTCTCTAGTGTCCCCGGGTTTTCTCTAGTGTCCCCGAGTTTTCTCTAGTGTCCCCGAGTTTTCTCTAGTGTCCCCAGGTTTTCTCTAGTGTCCCCAGGTTTTCTCTAGTATCCCCAGGTTTTCTCTCATGTCCCCAGTGTCCCCAGGTTTCTCTCGTGTTCCTAGGTTTCTCTCGTGTTCCCTAGGTTTCTCTCGTTTTTCCTAGGTCTCTCTAGTTTTTCCTAGGTTTCTCTCATTGTTTCATCAATTCACATTCTCATGCAACCTGTGTTTCTTATGCAGGTGGTGTTTTCTTGTAACCTTGGTTCTTATGCTGCTCAAGTTTGTATCAGCTCGCACTACTCATGTTTCTCGTTCAGTCACGTTTCCTTCTCGCAGGTTACATTCTTGTCACATGTTTCTTTGTCTGCTCACGTTCCTCTAGCAAGTTGTGTTCCTGACCAGTTGTGTGTGGTTCCACACTACCTTTAATTTCCTAGCTGTGTCCGGCCTGGAGTTGCGCAATGGTATGGAACGATTGGTAAGTCAGCCTGTTGCAGCTCAAGCAGCTTTCTACTGGCTCAGGGGCTTTAGTGGATCCCAAAACCCTCTCGGGGCCTAGGCCGGTATAATTAGGCTCGGGTCTCGGAAGCAGGTGCTGGTGTCGCACTTTCTCTTCAGTTCCAGTTTTGTGATGGATTGGTTTTCCATTTGGCTGAAGCAGCAGCCTTGATCATTAGGTTTTGTTTTGAATACCAGGAAGGCTCATGACACTGTTTGGCATGTTTTCCAGGCTTTCCGGTCTAGGTTTCCAGTCCTGATGGTTAACATCCAGTTCCTTTGCTTTTGTGTTTTTTTGCCTCTTCCAGCTGCGTATCGAGTGGAGTCTCAGCATTTCATGTTAGATGACCCGTCAGGTTGTTTTATTTTCTGCACTTTCGATTGAAGCCATCCTCAGGGATCCAGCAGAGTAAACCCCCTGCTGTGTTCAGTTGACTTCCCATTGTGGGTCTTATTTTCGTGATGCATCTGACATACTCTCAAGTCTCCTTTTGCGCTGGTTACCAGCTTGGTGCTCAAGGCAGTGCTATAGCTGTTTTCTTGTGGTTCCTAAGGCCAGGGGAGTGGTGCTTCTGGCCCTGGGTCTCGATTACTTTAGCCAGTCAACTGATTGGCACCCCGGCCTTTTCTGTTACATCTGCATGTTTGCAAGACGCATATTTCAGGGGCAGCACTGTTTTCAGGTTCTTGGTGCCTGGCAAGGTGTGGTGCTCGGTGTTGATTTGATACCAGGTTGTTAGTGTTACATTTGTCAAACCCTGGGATGGTCTTCTGCAGCCTTTACTTGCGCTCCCCTTTCTGCAGCTAAGTACGTACTTCATTGCCGCCACCCCAGGTTAGACGTTAATTCACTGTGTAATCTGGTTGTTAAGCTTTCATCCTACTGTGTTATTTTTGCCCCCTTTTAGGCATACTGACCACGTGACCCCGGCACACTTCAGGTCTATGTTCTTTGTTGCTTTTTGCTCCTTTCCATACTATCCACAGATTGACTCCTAGTACAAATGTAAGGCTGACCGCAGGTCAGCCTGTGTTTGTAGGAGGAGTCAGGCTGCATAAAGCCTGCCCTCCTCTGCCTCCTCCTGTCGTGGACTCTGGCTCTCGTGTCCCACCCACCCATTCCCTTTTTCTTTTCATTTCATTCCATTCATTACATTTCATACTTTGGTATGCCCCCTTTTAGGCATAATGACCACGTGACCCCGGCACACTTCAGGTCTATGTTCTTTGTTGCTTTTTGTTCCTTTCCATACTATCCACAGATTGACTCCAAGTACAAGTATAGTTATACAGTGTTATACAGAACTGGATTTTCTGGTGATTGATTTTTCACTCACACATAATCACGGCAATGAACAATATTTCTAAATATAACAATTAACTCATGGGAGCCCAAATTGGTCTGCTAGAAAAATATTGCCAATTTGAACAAAATATTAAACAGAGCTACTAAACCTGAATGGGGCAATTGTAATCTCCCTGGGACCAAAAAATTAAAATTGATGAAAATAAGTTTGTCAGAATTCCCCCAAACACGGCTTCAATAATACACAGCCTAGACAATCAATATGGGCAGATGATAATTATAAATTTCCATACACACTGTATATGATAATATCAACACTTCAATAGTATACTATAACCTCTACAATTATGAGAGAAAAAGATGATTAAGTTTTAATGGTCTGTATCTTACCAACAGCTTAAAAGGGGAAGATGTCCGCCAATATCTAAGTACGTTGAGTGGTTCCAGTCACGGGGTCCAGCAAGATGGGGAGTGGTCAAATATCAGCAGACTTCTTGATCGTCAAGGGGTGTATCTGGCATGTGGGCCTGTGATCCTCTCTCTAAGGCCCTCACAACCTTTATACCGTCTGGGACAATAAGCTCATAAAATTATCATAAACTCAGCACAGAAGGTGTGGCTTATTCTCCATTGGTTGGAGAATTTTATTGCTTTACCTGGTAAGCTTAGGTAATATCTTCAGCCACTAGGTGTGTCTGAGGACAGAAAATGTATTCTAAACTTATTTGTTAAAAGAAAAAAAAAGAAAATATGTTTTCTTTTATAATGGGTACTTACCTATATATTGGGGCTTATGAATATATGTCCATATTGTTCAGAGACCTCAGCAATTGGTACTAAATATAATACATTAAGTGTAAATTTGATTCATTAATATTACACACAATGGATATTTATATGGATAAATGCATGACTCCTGCATATCCTATGAAAACCTATTTGTCCTGGGACAACACGTTATATGGGTATTTTCATGTAGATGCGGTCAAGGTTTCTATGTTTTTACAACAATGATGGTATCTAAAACACAGTTTTTCATTTTTTCTATATCAAAATGTATATTTCTATCTTATGGCAGGTTACTTGTGCGGTCAGTGAATATAAAAATTATGGTCGTTATCTGTGACCTGGAATCCAATCTAGCATTTGAGTTACTTATGTTCACATATATTTATCATATCACATGTATACATGTTTTAAATGTCCAAACCATTTCTCCTGTCAGATAATTTAGTCACATACTGTTCAGAGATTTGTGTCTGTGTGTGCCATTTGGTGTAACATTAACTTCGCATCTCAGTCATTGTTTGAGGGAAAGCCAGAGTCCACATTGGTATTAACTAAGGAGACCACTTCACCCTTTGAAACAATGGGGTTATTTACCCAAGCTCTCCTTTCATTAAAGGTTTTGTAACTTCGGTCTGAACACACATTTTGACCATTGTCAGCTGGTTTTGTATCAAATTCACATTTACTCGGTTTCAACGTGATTTCTGTCTCTTGACTTTAGCCTTCCAATGGATCGTATAACTTAATCAGCCATTTCTGTAAGGGGGGGGGGGGTGCTTTCCTGGAGTCTAAATGAAAAATTGGGATATTTTGATGTGTCTCGGCTATGACAATCCATAGCATGTGAACTCTTTTATCGGGTTAGGTAGTGTAAATTGTGGATTGGTTAGAAAAAATAATAGATCATCAGCGTAAGCAGTTGTCTTGAACTCTCTGTCCTACGGTTCTAAGGAGAGAATGAACAGCAGGGGATATAACGGGCAACCCTTCCTTGTTCCGTTTGTTATATGAACCTTCTCAGAAACAGAACCGTTCATTTTTAATCTCGCTGACGGATTTTGATAGAGAGCCGAGATCCATGCCAACATATGAGAACCCAATCATACATGTCTACAAACAGCCATCATGAAATCCCAGGATACACGTCAAAGGCCTTCTCTGCATCCGTGCACAGGAGAAGGCCCTTGATATTCTGTGCATAGGTTGCCTGAATTAAAAGAAGGGATTTGGTCACGTTATCTTTAGCCTCTCTAACAGGCATAAAACCCATTTGTTCTGGGCTGATAATCTCCTGCAGAAAGGGTCTCAGTCTGTTAGCAAGTATCTTTGCAAATAGCTTAACATCTAAGTTTAGCAGAGATATAGGGCGATAGCTCGTGCACTCTGAAGGATCCTTATCAGGTTTTGGGATGACTATTAAGGCTGAAAGAAAGTCTGCGGTGACCTCCCTAGGTTGGGACAAAGAGTTTAAGGCTTTTACAAGTGGATCTGTTATGATGTTTACAAAATTTTTGTAATAACTAGAGGTAAATCCATCAGGGCCTAGACTTTTTCCTGGTTTCAAGTGTTTAATAGCTTGTCTAATTTCTGACATTTCAAATCTGGCCTTCTAAGGCCCCTTTCACACGGGCGCATAGAATTGTGCTTTTAGCTGCGGACAGATGAAGTTATCTACCACAGCTAAATTCACACAATGCTTTCCTATGGCCCCATTCACACACTGCGTTTAGTGATGGTTTTGTTACATGCGGTTTTGTACAGATAAAGGTGACTGCATCCAGGAACAATTTAGTGTAGCTATCTGCAGCTATCTGCACATAACTGCAGGTAATCACAGTGCACTATTTCTCCTGCAGATAGCAGCGGCAACAAGGAAAGAAAAACAGGAAGCACATCAGAAATGGCAAGAATGTTCCAAACGCAGCTAAATGCAGCCGCATCTAAACCCAGCTAATCGCAATGTACAGCTGCAAGTGAACGCTGTGCCAGGATTCTCTAAATTTCTAAATAACAAAACATGTTTTTAACAGCGGCATAACTGCCGCCCATGTGAAATGGGCCTAAAAGGGAGGCATCTAGATCACCCAGAACTGGGAGATAGATATTATAGATATGTCTAGATATTCTTGGATAATCTGTTTCCTATCACTAGCCATGCCTGGCTGTCTGCATTGTGGTGGCAAATTGCTTAGGTTTGTGTAATAGCTATGGAAGTGTTTCATAATCACCTCAGTGGTAACATCTAAGGTACCAGAAGGCTGTTTTATGCCCATGATATTCTTGTTAGTGGCGTGCACCCTCAAGGCCCTAGCTAACAGTCTACTTGTTTTATCACCAGATTCGTACTATAGTGTATTTATTGGCGTATAACACTCACTTTTTCACCATGAAAATCGGGTGCAAATAGCATGTGCGTGTTATACACCAATACTTCAATTTTAGCTGCCTCGGAGGGGACAGGGAGGGGGCAGGACGAGCGCCGTCAGATTACATACAGTGAGAATCTCCTGTTTACTTGGCAGCCTCTGTAATAGGAAGCTGCTGCATTGATGGCAGTGGTGAGGCTGCTGCATTGATGGCAGTGGTGAGGCTGCTGCATTGATGGCACTTGTGAGGCTGCAGATGGGCATTGATCAGGCTACATGGATGGCAATGGTGAGGCTGCAGATGGGCACTGACCCTTATTTTGCTTCAAAGTTCCTTTAACCACTACAGATCCGCGCTATTGCCAAATGACGGCATTAGCGCGGACCTACATTTCCGGGACTACGTCTATTGACGTCGTCCCGGTTACGAGCGGCCTGCGCGCCCCCTGAGGGGCGCGCGCGGCGCGCTCTGTGATCGGCGAGTCCGTGAGACTCGCCTGATCACCGATCCGTGTAAGGGGTCGATCCCGACCCCTTATCACGTGATCAGCTGTCAGCCAATGACAGCTGATCATGTGATAGAACGGAGCCGGTAATCGGCTATTATTCCTCCTCGCGCTGACAGCGCGAGGAGAGAAAAAAAAAGCCGATCACCGGCGGCCGTGATCGGGACATCAGTCCCGATCACGGCCATCAATACAAGGGACCACCTGCCACCTGCCTGTGCCCACCTGCCTCCCGCAGTGCCATCCTGAAGTAAAATAAAAGCAAAAGTAAGTGCCCCCCGTCAGTGCCCCCTGTCAGTGCCCATAGTGCCCACAGTGCCACCCACAGTGCCACCCACAGTGCCACCCACAGTGCCACCCACAGTGCCACCCAATCTGCCTCAAAGGTGCTGCACCCCAGTGCCGCCCATCTGTGCCCAGCAGTGCCGCCCATCTGTGCCCAGCAGTGCCGCCCATCAGTGCCCAGCAGTGCCACCTATCAGAGCCACCTATCAGTGCCACATATCAGTGCCCATCAGTCCCATCTATCTGTGGTACCTATCAGTGCCCATCCGTGCCACCCATCCGTGCCACTTATCCGTGCCACCCATCCGTGCCATCTTATCTGTGCCCATCTTTGCCCATCAGTGCCGCCTTATCTGTGCCCATCGGTGCCGCCTTATCTGTGCCTATTAGTGCCGCCTTAACTATGCCTATCAGTGCCCACCGGTGCAGCCTATCAGTGCCCACCAATGCAGCCCATCAGTGCCCACCAATGCAGCCCATCAGTGCCCACCAATGCAGCCTATCAGTGCCGCCTAATCAGCGCACTTCAATGAAGGAGAAAAATGACCCGTTTGCAAAATTTTATAACAAACTATTAAAACATGATTTTTTTTTTTTTTTTGCATCTTTTTTTGTTTGTTTAGCAAAAAATAAAACTCCGAGCTGTAACTAAATACCACCAAAAGAAAGCTCTATTTGTGGGAAAAAAATGATAAAAATTTCATTTGGGTACAGTGTTGTATGACCGCGTAATTGTCACTCAAAGTGCATCAGCGCTGAAAGCTGAAAATTGGTCTGGGACTGAGGGGGGTTTAAGTGCCCAGTAAGCAAGTGGTTAATCAAATTTTTTTCCTGAAACTTCCCTCTTAAAATGAATGTGCGTGTTATACACCTGTGCGTGTTATACACCAATAAATACGGTACTTTATTTTTGAAGAACAGGAATCCTTTTGTTCTAGCTTCCAGGGTCTGTTGCAATATATTCCTAGAGCTCTCTAGCCATTTGGACAGACAATGATTGTTTATGTATGT
Source organism: Lithobates pipiens (assembly GCF_037356315.1). Lineage (NCBI taxonomy): Eukaryota > Metazoa > Chordata > Amphibia > Anura > Ranidae > Lithobates > Lithobates pipiens. The sequence goes on from NW_027507791.1 coordinate 160,672,970, forward strand.
TTCTAGCCTATTGATGCGGTCAGTTAGAAGTTTAATTTTCTTCTCCCTTTTCCTTTTACACTGGGCACCCATCCTAATAAGGTCACCCTTAAGTGTGCATTTATGTGCCTCCCATATCACAAAGAGATCCATGTCTGGTGTATTGTTATGGTTAAAAAAGTCCGGAAGTGAGGTAGTAATTTTAGGCAATAGAGAAGGGTCAGTTAGTAAGGCAGAATTAAGTCTCCAAGTCTGGGACTTAGGTGGAGTATTCATTGAATTTAGTGTTAAGGAGACTGGCGAGTGAGCTGAGGTCACTTGTATACCTTTGTGAATGTCTATGACAACAGGTAGTTCTCTCTGAGTGATAAAGAGGCAGTCTATGCGTGCATACCTCTCGTGTGAGGTAGAGTAGAATGTGAAATCGCATCCTTCAGGGGGGGGTGTCTGAGACTTTTCCAGTATCCAGGGGCACCAGACCGGTGCGCCCCCTCTCTCCTGGTCTATTTGCACTAATAATGGAGCCCTTGGCAATTGCACTGCGCTTCTCCCCCCAGATTCAGGGCATTAAGCTAGGCACCCTAACTGAAACCACAGCACACCGGACCTTCCTTACAGGCGGCATTGGCACTCTTGGGCAGATTCACACTGGTCTCTGGGCTCAAGATTAACTGGTCTAAATCCAAAATACTCCCCTTGCGCTCCCATCCTATCCCCGTACAAGCTGACTTCAATATCTCCCTACAATGGGTCTCCCAAATCAAATACTTGGGGCTCCAGATCACTAACTTGGTTTCTGACTTCATCAATCTGAATATTTCCCAGCTGCTCGTTAAAATAGCTAAGAAGTTTCAGGCCTGGAAAAACCTCCCTCTATCTCTCATAGGGAAGAGAAACTTGATAAAAATGAAAATTCTGCCCCTTTTATTGTACAACCTTCGGAATTCCCCAGTTTGGATCCCCAAGTCCATCTTTAAATCAATCGATGCCACGATTTCTTCCTTTTTGTGGCATGGAGGAATCCCCCATCTCAAACTAGCAATACTACAACAGCCATGGGGAGAGGGGGGCCTCGCGGTTCCTAATTTTCAAAAATACTTTCTGGCTGGGCAGTTGAAGGTGGCGCACCACTGGCTGACTGCTCCTCCAGATGATGCCTCTGTATCCCTGGAAGTGGCCTATGTGGGCTCCTATGAGGCACTGTCTCCTTTGGTATACAGGGGTCTAAAAGCTCCATACCCACTGACATCCTCCATGCGCTCAGTGTTGAAGGCATGGGTCATGGCCCAGGGAGGGTGATCGCCTAGCTCAACCAGACTTTTCCCTAATACCCCGCTGTGGAGGAACCCTAATTTAACTCACTTTTTTGGTTACCTAGACCCAGTGGTATGGACCGAAAATGGTATCAAAACCTTGCTACACATTTTATCAAATGGTACTTTATTGTTATTTGATGAATTAAAACTAAAATATGATCTGCCAAACTCACATTTTTTCAGGTACATTTAACTGCGGCATGCTTTTTGCTCGCAATTTGGTGGGGAGCCCTTTGACCTTGAGCCCGGTGACCTAGAGCTACTGACCTGCAGTGAATCACTGCAAAACACAGTTTCCTGCCTTTATAAATACCTATTCCATGAGACAGCCCTCCTGTTGAGTCCTTGCAGGAGAGTTTGGGAGGCTATAGCTCCGGGGCTGGACAGAGACGATTGGGACGATATGTGGGGGACCGCGTTCAAGTATCTAGTATCTAGCAGAGATAGATTGATTCATTACAAATTCCTACACAGAATTTACCTCACCCCGGCTAGACTGGCAAAGATGTTTGGGAATCGGCACTCCCCATGCTGGAGATGCGCTGCACCCTTAGCGAACTTCATGCATATTTTCTGGGAATGCCCACTAATTAAATCTTATTGGCAAGCCATCGCCTGCTGTATAAGGTCGATCACCTCAATTTCTATCCCTATGTCCATCGAAGTATGTCTTCTACACTTAGTGGAGCCCCTGGCCACTACCAGGGCCATATGAACCCTTCTTACCCTGTTACTGTTTTACGCTAAAAAGCTCATTATCCTTTCATAGATGAGCTCTGTGTCACCGACCTTGGAGTCTTGGAAAACATTGGTCAACAAGGCAGTACCCTTTTTCAAGGCTCCATACTTGAGCAGAGGGGCTCTGAACAAATTTGAGAAGTTTTGGGGGGGGGGGGGGGGGGTGGATGGCTTCCATGGACACGGTATCAGATTAACCACACTGGGACATAACCTAAGATCCTCTGTAGATAAGACAACACGAAAAGGCAATTGTCTTGAAGTGCTAGAAGTTAAGTGAGTGATTGAATCATTTGCACACTGCACAGTTGGGGATGGGTAACTCTCCTTAATTAAACCATGTCACTATGGGACTGGGGGTCGAGAGCGTAACCATTCCAGAACGTGGGGGAGCCGCAGAATTGTATCTTGTGTCCATTGCCTCTGGGTGGAGGTAGGAATGTTTGTGTACCTATCTGGACAAAGTTGGGGGGGGGGTGTACCACAAGTTTCTGTGAGAACTTTTATGTTGTATTGTTTTTCTGTAGTATACTGGCAAGTTTGTGGCAGGTTGCAGCTAACGTTGTATGGCTTGTTATAATAAGTATTGTATAAAACAAAATTAAATAATAATGAAAAAAAATATATATCATGCCAGGGAGGGGAACGACTATAGTATGTCTGTAAAGTGGTGCATTTTTCCCATGTTTAGAACAGTCCCTGCAGCAAAATGACATTTCTAAAGGAATACAAGTAATTTAAAACTGCTTGCGGCTGTAATGTATTGTCGGGTTCCGGCAATATAGATAAAAATCATTGAGGAAAAACGGCATGGGTCCCCCCTCCTAGCCCATTAATAGGCCCTTTTGGACTGGATATTAAGGGGAAACCCACACCCAAATAAAAAAAAAAAGTGTGGAGCCCCAAGGCCCTATATACTCTGAACAGCAGTATACAGGCGGTCCCGGCTTACAAACGAGATAGGGGCTGTAGGTTTGTTCTTAAGTTGAATCTGTTTGCAATTTGGAACAGGTACATTTTTTAAGTGTAGCTCCAACCAAAAAATTTATTTTTTTTGGATAATATAGGGAAGGGTTATCACCCTGTAACATTTGTTTTGCTGGCTGTGCCCCTGTTCAGAAGATTTCACCTCATTTTCTGTCCCAATGACAATTGGATTTTGAAAATGTTGAGTTATTAGGGAAACAAGGATTGGTGATAAAGCATCCGTGGAGACACCTTTTTCCCATATTAACTGTTAGCACTTGTACACATGATCGGACATTCCGACAACCAAATCTGTCAGATAAATTCCGACGGATTTAGTCCGGAAGTAGTGTTGCATACACACGGTCGGACTAAGTTGTCAGAATTTCCGACCACCAAGAACACGGTGACGTAAGCCGGGTACGACGGGACTAGAAAAGGGAAGTTTAGCACCACATCTGGCACCCTTTGGGCTCCTGCTGATCTCGCGTTTATCACGTGTTGGTATAAGTTTGGTGAGAGACGATTCGCGCTTTTCAGATTTGTGCTTCAGATCGTTACTGCTCTTCAGTCTGTGCTTGTCGGTCCGTATCTGCTTATCAGTGCGTGTAGTCAGTTAGCATTTGTTGGTCATTGTGGATTATATCTTGGCATAGTACGCTTTGATTTTCATTGCTTATTGTCTGCTCGTTTCTGGTTTTCAGTTCGTTCTTTCAGGCCTTGCTGTTTATCGGTGCCTTCTGTTGTCCGTTCTGACCAGCTCACTGTTTTCAAGCCATGTTTCATGTACATACTCGTTGTAGAGTCCGTGCTGTGCAGGGGCTTGGTGTTGGGCTTTTAGCTTTGACATAAGCCGGTCCATGAACAGGGCAAGGAGGAGTTCGTGGACCAAGAATTGGTTGCTCCAGCGTGACCAGTTCTCGCACATGCTTTTGCTTCGTGAGCTCCGGGAGAATAATCCTGATGATTTCAGGAATTATCTCCGGATGACGGACCCCGTTTTTCACCGTCTGCTGGCTTTGTTGTCCTCTCATATCAGCAGGCAGGATACCTGCATGTGGCAAGCCATCACTCCGGAGCAGAGGCTCATCGCCATGTTGCGCTACTTGGCGACAGGGAGAAGTCTTCAGGACCTCAAGTTCTCGACAGGCATCTCCCCCCAGGCTCTGGGAATCATTATTTCAGATACCTGTTCTGCCATCATGCAGATCCTGCAGAAGGACTATATTAAGGTAAGTTTTCTCCTTTAACATCACATTCTATGTATTTAATGTTTGCTAATGTATTGGATTTCTTTCCTCATTCCCTAATTACCATTATTGCAATATGCTGTAATTGATATGCTGTGCCCCTTTGTCCTCCTGCATGCTGGAAGCTTTTCAAGTTTTTTGTCCTTCATGCATATTTGCCTTCACTAACTTCCCCAGCATACTCTAAGGCCGCATACACACGGGCGGATTGTCTGGCCAACTAAGTTCGTCAGACAATCTGACAGACAGTCCGTTCAACTTTTGAATGAACGGACTTGCCCACACACGGCACTTTTGGAGCGGACTGATACGGCAGACTAAGTTCGCCGTACTAAGTCCGCCCTACTTTTGAAATGAATGGGCTCGCCCACACACGCGGAGGAAAGTCCGCTCATTTCGAGCGCGTCTCCAGGTAGGCGGGGCCCGCGACGGAGATGGAATGGACTTAAAGGGGAACCCCAACACCGAAAAAAATCGTCGTGGGGGTCCCCCCAAAGTCCACAACAGACCCTTGTCCGAGCACGCTACCCGGCCGGCCAGGAAAGGGGGGCGAGCGAGCGCGCCCCCTCCTGAGCTGTACCAGGCCGCGTGCCCTCAACATGGGGGGGTGCCTTGGGGTAGGGGGGCCACAACAGACCGCAGACCCCGACAACCAACGGCCAGGGTTGTCGGGAAGAGGCCCTTGTCCTCATCAACATGGGGACAAGGTGCTTTGGGGTGGGGGGGCCGCACGGCCCCCCCTTCCCCAAGGCACCCCCCATGTTGAGGGCACACGGCCTGGTACGGCTCAGGAGGGGGGGCGCTCGCTCGCCCCCCTTTCCTGGCCGGCCGGGTAGCGTGCTCGGACGAGGGTCTGTTGTGGACTTTGGGGGGACCCCCACGCCGATTTTTTTCGGCGTTGGGGTTCCCCTTTAAGTCCATACCAGGCGGCGGGGCCAGCGACGTCTCCGTCGCGGGCCCCGCCTACCTGGATACCCGCTCGAAATGAGCGGACTTTTCTCCGGGCGGGAAAAGTCCGCTCATTTCAAAAGTTGGGCGGACTGGCACACACATGGGCGGATTGTCCGCCCAAAAGCGAGTCCAGCGGACAGTCTTTCCAACATTCCAAAAGACTTAGTCCGCCAGACTGTCCACTGAAAAAGTCCGCTCAAGCCCACACATGAGCGGACTGTCCGCTGAAATGTGTTTCGGCGGACTAAGTTGGACAGACAGTCCGCCCGTGTGTACGCGGCCTTATGGGGCCATAAACCTATAGCCTAGTCACTTAGTAATGTATTTTGTCAGCTCCATAGTATTGCTTTCCCCTAAACACCCCCTAAAATGTGTACAAATGTTATGTATGTGCTTAAATTCATGCAGAGTGCCAGATTTTTTGGGTGGGCCAAACTCATTAAAAACCCCCCTCCCCCCCAACCGCTAGGTCAGCTGCTAGCAATCCTCTATCTGCTGACTTTGCCAAACCCAATACACACTATACCTACCTTTTTTCTGGTCAGCTTTATGGATGAATTCACCAAAGCATGTAGTACAAGGGCCTGCCTCAATACTTTCAAATGCTACAGTTTAAAGTTTTTTTTCTCCTATTATTATCTTGATAGGTAATAGCAGAATGTCAAAATGTGCTTCCATTTGTTCCTTTTTTTTGTATTATGACACGTCTTACCTGTTCGGTGGGCTGCCAATAGTGTAAGGAGGGGCTGGCCAAAGTATCACACATTATTTCTGCATTCCGCTCTCAATAAAGTGGAGAGGGTTACCTGTCCAAAACATCCCCCCTCATTTTTTGCAATAGGCCATCAGATTGGGGGGGGTGGGGGGGGGGTGAGGAATCTGATAAGGGGACCTTATACTTTAGGCTTTAAATACTAATTTCCAAAAATGTTATACTCATATTGGTGAAAAATGTTTGTGTCTAATCTGCTTGCAATGTTGATGTGCAAAATGACTAATTTTTTTTTTCTTGTTTGACTCCACTTTTTACTTCAACGCCACAGGAATGGCAGACTCTGGCCTCCCACTTTGCCAGCCGTTGGGACTTTCCCAATTGTGGAGGTGCAATTGATGGGAAACACATCCGCATCATCCCACCCCTTCGTGGTCCTACTATTATAATTACAAGGGGTATAATAGTATTGTGATGTTGGCAGTGGTGTCAGCGACGTATGACTTCCTGTATGTGGACGTGGGGAAAAATAGCCGTATGTCGGATGGTGGAGTATCCGCGCAGACAGAATTCTACTGGCGTCTCCAGAGTGGCAGTCTAGGCTTGCCACCTCCAGAGGAGAATGTAGAAGGACTCCTGTTAGTTTTTATCGAGGATTGGGCGTTTGCTCTGGCAAACCATCTGATGCGGCCTTTCCCGATGAGGACCCTCACCCCAGATCAAAGGATCTTTAATGTGCAGCTGGCCAGAGCCAGAAGAGTAGTGGAGAACACTTTCGGGATAATGACCAGCCGGTTACGCCTATTTTTGATGCCAATACACATGGCAGAATATAAACGAAATCATACTGTGCTTGCCTGCTGCATTCTGCACAATTTTAAATATGCAGGCATACATTGATTAGCTTACCTGAAGCTGTGGTCTCCGACACTCACCTGTTGTGGTGACAATTTTGCCAATTTCAGCAATCTCTCCTTCCTCCTCCTCCTCTGTTTGTGCTTTTGGTATTTCCCCTTCTTTGGGAGGTGTGGGGTCCCTGGTGTCCTCAGGCGTCCCGAGTCTTCTCTCCCCTGAGAATGTAAAAAAGGAATACTTAGCATACAGAGGGCAGGAATAAGAATATGAAACATTGCTTGGAAGTGTCATACAATTGTGTTTTTTGGCAGAGATCAAAGGTGAAAACATTATTTTTGACACTTTCTAAAGCTGGAATACTTACCTGTTGTGTGAACAAATGTAGTCAAGTGCAAGTTAGGCCACTCCAAAAACGATGTTTTGCCAACGAACAATGTTTATTACGATCGATTGAACCCATGAACATGAAAGTGGCCATGTTAAACTGTACAACATTAAATCAAAGCACATGGAGCAGTAGAGATGGCCTTACGGTTTGCCCGGCGGACGGTTCGTGGTGAATTTTGCTCGTTCGCGATTCGCCAAACCGGCGGACTTCTGGCGCTGTTCATGGCAGCCATATTTGTTTACATTGTGAAGAACTTTGACCCATGACACATCCATCATGGGGTACAGGACAGCCAATTGAGACATTTCAGCACATGGACAATTGGACATACCCCCTACCTTATAAATAGACCTGATCCATTCTGTCTTTTGTCAGTGTAGGGACAGGGAGCAGGGAAAGTTAGTTTAATCACTAGCTATTACTATTAGGTCCACAAAGGTCCTTTTAAGGACTGGTATAGGTGTACCGTATATAGGGTTGTAATACACTTAGAATATACTTTCTTTCAAAGATACAAAGTATATTCTGGTGCACTGCTGCTGACTGCTGTGCTGCTGATTGCTGAGTGCACTGCTGACCGATTCTGCAGCTGTCTTTTGTCAGTGTAGGAACAGGACACTGTGTGGAGCAGGGACAGTCAGTTTAATCACTAGCTATTACTATTAGGTCCACAAAGGTCCTTTTAAGGACAGGTATAGGTGTACAGTATATAGGGTTGTAATACACTTAGAATATACTTTCTTTCAAGTATATTATGGTGCACTGCTGACTGCTGTGTTGCTGAGTGCTTGCTGACCGATTCTGCAGCTGTCTTTTATCAGTGTAGGGAGGGACAGTTTGGTGTTTGGAGCAGGGGCAGTCTGCAAATCACTAGCTACTAGGTCCACAAAGGTCCTTTTAAGGACTGGTATAGGTGTACAGTATATAGGGTTGTACACGTATAATATATTTTCTTTCAAATATAGAAAGCATATTATACTTGACTGCTGTGCTGCTGAGCTGATTGCTGTCCGATTTTGCAGCTGTCTTTTATCAGTGTAGGGATTGAGGGACAGTTTGGTGTTTGGAGCAGGGACAGTCTGCAAATCACTAGATACTAGCTCCACAAAGGTCCTTTTTATAGGTGTACAGTATATAGGGTTGTACACATATAATATACTTTCTTTCAAATATAGAAAGCATATTATAGTGCACTGCACTGCTGTGCTGCTGACCGATTCTGCAGCTATCTTTTATCAGTGTAGGAACTGAGGGACAGTTTGGTGCTTGGAGCAGGGACAGTCTGCAAATCACTAGCTACTAGCTCCACAAAGGTCCTTTTTATAGGTGTACAGTATATAGGGTTGTACACGTATAATATACTTTCTTTCAAATATAGAAAGCATATTATATTGCACTGCACTGCTGTGCTGCTGACCGATTCTGCAGCTGTCGTTTCTCAGTGTAGGGAGGGACAGTTTGGTTTTTGGAGCAGGGACAGTCTGCAATTCACTAGCTAGATACTATTAGGGCCACAAAGGTCCTTTTAAGGAATGGTATAGGTGTACTATTTGGAGCATTTAACCTGTGGCACCCGTGTAGATTTAGTTTTACTGCCATGGATTGCACACAGGCCTGCCTCTTCTCCTTCTCCATCCTCCTCCCTCTCCTCCTCGGCTGACTCCTCCTTTTCCGCTGCTAGCCTCTCTTCCGCTGTGCCACCCAAGCTCCCTAGAACCTATTCGACATGCCAGGTGAGAAGTTGCCATGCTGTGCTGCATCTGTTGTGCCTGGAAGCCAAGAGCCACACTGGCCCTGCACTCCTTTCAGGTTTGCGTTCACAGGCAGATCAGTGGCTAACACCGCTCAATTTGACAGTTGGTAAAGTGGTGTGCGACAACGGTGCCAATCTGCTTAGCGCATTGAAACAAGGCAAAATTACACACGTGCCATGCAGGGCACACGTCTTAAACTTGGTCGTGCAGCAATTCATTGTCAAATACCCTGGGGTCCAGGACATCTTGCGGCAGGCAAGGAAAATCTCGGCCCATTTCAGAAGATCTTACACGGCCATGGTTCGCCTTGCTGACATTCAGCTGCAACACAATCTGCCAGTCAGACGTCTTATTTGCGATTTCCCGATGAGATGGAACTCAACCTTCTATATGCTTGATAGGCTGCTCCAGCAGAAATGTGCAGTTAACGACTACCTGTATAAACTCTGCGTCAGAACAGGTTCTGGGGAGCTTGGTTTTTTCACCGTGCCAGTGGCTGCTCATGCACGACGCATTCAGACTTCTGCAGCCATTTGAGATCACCAAACTGGTCAGTCGCAGCCATGGCGCCATCAGTGACATCGTACCTTATGCCTTCTTTATGGAGCGTGCATTGTGTCGTGTCATTGATCAAGCCGTGGAGGAGCAGGCGCAGGAAGATGAGGAAGTCATAATGCTGGATGAATTCCCGGGGGCGCTACTCTATCTGAGACAAGTCAACAACAGGAGTCTGAAGAGGAGTCAGAGGAGGATGGTGCCAGGGCAGATGAGGAGGACCAAGAAGAGCATGCTTTAAACCGTTCTGGGATCCCTGTTGTTGTGCATGGATGGGGAGAGGAGAAACGAGGACGACATTATCCTGGATGATGAGCAGGAGCCAGGCCACCACACTGCTTCCAGTTTAGTGCAAATGGGGGGCCTTCATGCTCCAGTGTTTTAACAGGGACCCCCGTATAAAAAGCATACAGGTCAAGGACCAGTACTGGGTGGCAATGTACTTAGACCCCCGGTACAAACACAAAATGGCGGAAATCTAAAGTGCTCATTTTATAGGGTAATATGCAAGTTACTGTCCTAAAAAGTGTTTGGGGATCTGGGTCCTGCCCCAGGGGACATGGATCAATGCAAAAAAAAAGTTTGAAAAACTGAAGTTTTTTCAGGAGCAGTGATTTTAATAATGATTAAAGTGAAACAATAAAAGTGTAATATTCCTTTAAATTTCGTAGCTGGGGGGTATCTATAGTATGCCTGTGAAGGGGCACATGTTTCTGGTGCTTAGAACTGTCCCTGCACAAAGTGTAATTTGTGCAGGAAAAAAAGTCTTTTAAAATCACTTGCGGCTATATTGTCGGGTCCCGTAATACAGAGAGGGGGGGCCGCTCTCTCGTCCCCCCCTCTTTTCCTGCGGCCTGCCAGGTTGCGTGCTCGGATAAAGGGTCTGATATGGATTTTTAGGGGGACCCCTACGTCAATTTATTTTTTTAATTTGATGCGGGGTTCCCCTTAATATCCATATCAGACCTGAAGGGTCTGGTATGGATATTTAGGGGGACCCCCACGTCAATTTTTTTTAATTATTTGACACGGGGTTCCCCTTAATATCCATGTTAGACCTGAAGGGCCTGGTAATTGAATTTAGGGGAACCCCCACTCTTTTTTTTTTTTTTTTATCAATGAATGAATGAATTGTCGGCTAATACAGAGAACACTCATTGAGTGCTCTCTGTATTACGGGACCCGACAATAGAGCCGCAAGTGATTTTAAAAGACTTTTTTTCCTGCACAAATGACACTTTGTGCAGGGACAGTTTTAAGCACCAGAAACATGCGCCCCTTCACAGGCATACTATAGATACCCCCCAGCTACGAAATTTAAAGGAATATTACACTTTTATTGTTTCACTTTGATCATTATTAAAATCACTGCTCCTGAAAAAGTGGCCGTTTTTAAAACTTTTTTTTGCATTGATCCATGTCCCCTGGGGTAGGACCCAGGTCCCCAAACACTTTTTAGGACAGTAACCTGCATATTACCCTTTAAAATTAGCACTTTAGATTTCTCCCATAGACTTGTATAGGGTGTTCCGGCTTTTCGAATTTGCTGTGAACAGCCCAAATTGTTCACTGTTCGCTGAACAGGCGAACAGGCAATGTTCGAGTCGAACATGAGTTCGACTCGAACTCGAAGCTCATCCCTAGCTGGCAGAGGAAGAATTCCAACTTCCAGAGAAAGAGTTGCGGGTACCAATTGAACAGCACCTGCAAGAAGAGGGCAGTTTGAAGATGTGTTGGTGACTTCTGATATGAGGTCATTCTTTCAGCCGACCCATCGACAGGTCTCATCCAGCATCAGGGAATGCCTAGACTGACAGGTGTCCGACTACATCGGGTTAACGACCGATGTGGACGCTCTGAGGAGTGATGAACCCCTGGACTACTGGGTGGGCAGGCTTGACCTCTGGCCAGAGCTTGCACAATTTGCAATCGAACTGTTGGCTTGCCCCTCGTCCAGTGTCCTGTCCGAAAGGACGTTCAGCGCAGCAGGGGGGATCGTGACCGATAAGCGCACTCGCCTAGCTCACGACAGTGTTGACTACCTCACATTTATAAAAATGAATGAGGCATGGATCTCTGAGGAATTCAACACATGTGACCAGTAGACCATGTATATGCATAACTCTATAAACAATGTATTTAATCGAGCACACTGACCTTTTTTCTACCTTTGGCTCACTTCCTTGTACAAAAAAAGCCCACTGTACTATATTCCCGTACCCTCCTGTTTCAAGAGGTTGAGCGGTGTCATATTTTTGGGTCCCGCAGCGAGTTGCTGGTATCAGTGCTGCTTTCAGTGCTCTCTCTCAATCTTGGTAATGGTGTGGTGTCAGTGCTCTCTATCTCGGTGCTGGTGTGGTCTCAGTGCTCTCTATCTCACTGCTGGTGTCAGTGCTCTCACTCTCTATCTCTGTGCTGGTGTCAGTGCTCTCTTTCTCTGTGCTGGTGTCAGTGCTCTCTCTCTATCTTGGTGCTGGTGTGGTGTCAGGGCTCTCTATCCCGGTGCTGGTGTGGTCACAGTGCTCTCTATCACGGTGCTGGTGTCAGTGCTCTCTATCACGGTGCTGGTGTGGTGTAAGTGCTCTCTATCTCGCTGCTGGTGTCAGTGCTCTCTCTCTATCTCTGTGCTGGTGTCAGAGCTCTCTATCATGGTGCTGGTGTGGTGTCAGTGCTCTCTATCTCGGTGCTGGTGTCAGTGCTCTCTATCACGGTGCTGGTGTAAGTGCTCTCTATCATGGTGCTGGTGTCAGTGCTCTCTCTCTATCTCTGTGCTGGTGTCAGTGCTCTCTATCTCGGTGCTGGTGTCAGTGCTCTCTATCACGGTGCTGGTGTGGTGTCAGTACTCTCTATCACGGTGCTGGTGTCAGTGCTCTCTGTCACGGTGCCGGTGTCAGTGCTCTCCATCTTGGTGCAGGTGTCAGTGCTCTCCATCTCGGTGCTGGTGTCAGTGCTCTCTATCACGGTGATGGTGTCAGTGCTCTCTATCTCAGTGCTGGTGTCAGTGCTCTCTATCTCAGTGCTGGTGTCAGTGCTCTCTATCTCAGTGCTGGTGTCAGTGCTCTCTATCTCGGTGCTGGTGTCAGTGCTCTCTATCTCGGTGCTGGTGTCAGTGCTCTCTATCTCGGTGCTGGTGTCAGTGCTCTCTATCTTGGTGCTGGTGTCAGTGCTCTCTATCTTGGTGCTGGTGTCAGTGCTCTCTATCACGGTGCTGTTGTCAGAGCTCTCTATCACGGTGCTGGTGTCAGTGCTCAGTCTCTATCACGGTGCTGGTTTCAGACAGTGAGGGAGATAGCAGCGGAGAAGCCAATCGGCAGGCAGCGCCAGCACCATGGCTGAGGATCAGCACTGGACTGGCACCTCCAGACCACTGCAGTGGAGCCCTGCATAGGTGGGGGTAAGGGCCGGGCAGAGGGAGGGGCTCAAGCACAGGTTGGCACACTGGGACACTGGCACAGGACTGCGCTGCCCTGACTGTGGCACTGATCATCTCCTGCACCCCCTTCATAGCCTGCCCTGACCTTGCTTCTCCGCCATGGGTTTCTTGCACTCCTGAATTGTCAAAAATTTCACAGATAAAAAAAATGCTTGTCGTTGTCGATCCCAGATTCACTTAATACTTTTGTTATGTCAGTGTCCATGTTGTGGGACTATGTGTGCACAGCTAGTAAGTATTTTGTGGCTGAAAATATGACCTGGAGGTTTTTAAGGTTCGCCTGTCATTAAAGTCAATGGGGTCCGCCGCAAACTTTGCGGTTCGCAAACTTTTGGCCGCGTTCGCAAATTGTCCCATCGGAAGTTCGTCCATCACTATGGAGCACTATGCAAGCAATAATAATAATATGAACACACGACAACTACTTACTTTTTTGAAGAACTCGCTTGATCCTTCTGTACTGATCATGCTCCCTCAGTTTCAGGTCTGACCAGCGTTTTCTCAGTTGATCCTTGGATCGTCGTACCCCAAAATTCTTCTGAAGACTCTTCACAACTTTAGTCATGAGATTGGCCTTTCTGATATTTGGGTTTGGGTAAGGTCCATACTTCCCATCATAGTCGTTCCTCTTCAATATGTCCACCATCTCCCCAAAAGACATATTTGAGGCCTTAAATCTTCTCCTCCGGGATCGGGATGTTTCTGGCTCCGGGCTTTCCTTGTCCTCCTCCTCGTTAGTGGAATTATTAGTGTGCACCTGCTGTGTCTCCGCCATGTTCTCTCCCCACTGCGCCGAAAGAGAAGGGGCGGGGAATAGTCTAGAAAGAACATCAGGGGCGGGCGGAGTTTCACACATGCGCACTGTATATAAAACGCAACATGCGTGCGTCGTACAAACAATCTGTGAGCAGAGTGAGGAGCTGATGCGCCGATCGTTCACACAAAGGTACAATTTTAACTTGGTACATCACTAGCCTATACTGCTTCTATATAGGCCTATGTTGGGACAAGATTAGGACAGTTTAGCATGACATTATTATTAGGGTTTGTCTTGTGTTTTGCAGACAAGATGGATCCCTTCCAGAAATCTCATTTTATGGGGCTATTCATTGATCTGCTCAGGGAGCTGCCCTGCCTGTGGCAGATGAACAACCCCTTTTATAAGGACCTAAGAAAGGAAGACAGCGCTGGAGAAACTGCTTGGTTTTGTAAAGACCATGGTCCCTATGGCAGACATGACATGTGAAGGCCAAAGTTGGTGCCCTGAGGAGTACATATCTGAGGGAGCGCAAGAAGTTCCAGGATTCCCTGAGATCAGGAGATCCAGATGCCATTTATGTCCCCAGGATGGTGTACTACGAGAAGCTGCATTTTCTGGCAGACCAGGGGGAACCCAGGCCACCACTCTACCGTCTTCCTTAAAGGCTTCCTTCACCCCCAGCTGAGGCTTCCAACGTCCAACCCAGGCAACAACATGTGGTGGGGCCCAGCTTGAGACAGGTATTGCATTGTTGAACATATTTCTTGTCGTACATTTAATGATGTTAACTAGATGTTATTATTCATCAGTAAGTTGTGATTTAACAAAGTGGTTTACATATCAATAGACAGTAGTGACCAAAAATGATTGGGACAAGAATGAAAAATGCTGGGCTCAGAATGATAGGAGCCGAGCCACAGCCTGGAAGGAAGCCTGGAGGGAAGTGCCTAAGGAAGACCAGAGAGTGATGGCCTGGGTTCAGTCTGGTCTGACAGAAGATGCAGCCTCTTGTAGGACCACAGCCTGGGGACATAAATGGCATCTGCTCTTCCTGATCTCTTGGACTTCTGGACCAGACTGCTCTCCCTGAAATATGTACTCCTCAGGCCACCAATTTTGTATTTTCAAATTATTTCATGTCTGCCCTGGGGGCCAAAGGCTTCGCCAAATTGACCAGTTTCTCCAGCGTTGCCTTCCTGTTTATTTGTTTGACACCTAAAAAAAAGTTTTTTTTTGGTTCAAGAAATACTTGCCAATGTGTTTTACTTCAAAAAGGACAGTTTATTTGGGAGTAGGCAGGTACATTTCAAAAATACAAAGCCAAATTGAAACAAGGGGCACCAACACCAAACAACCTCCTCTAGGTTAAAAAAGAAAACAATAAAATAAAAAGATAATAATGGTGTTGTGGTAAGTTGACAAACAAAAGACACCAAAAAAATTGCGAAGATGAGCAAACTGTAAAAAAAAGAGATTTTGATTAAAAAAACCAACCACCAAATTTAAAATTGGGGAGATGTGATGAATTAAAATATTGTATTCATGAAATGAGAAAAAAGAATAAAGAAATAAGTTTTGAAGAAGTGTGTGTGAATATGAGCAGCAAAATAACTTCATTCTTGTAGCATTGTAAAGAAAAAGAGAATGCGCTGCATTAAAGAATTTTTAACATTGCAGTGTGACGAATGTGCTATATCTATTACGAGCAGTAGTTTTACCTGCCCGAGCGCTTCCGTCTCAGAATTTATTCTGAGCATGCGTGGCACCTTGTCCGTCGGACTAGGCTACACACGATCGGAACTGAAGCGCATCGGATCATGTTGTCGGAAAATTTTATAGCCAAGCTCTCAAACTTTGTCCGTCGGATATTCCGACGGAAACAGTCCGATGGAGCCCACACACTTTCGGATTATTCGATAACCCGGTCCGATCGGACATTTTCCATCTGAATATCCGACCGTGTGTACAAGGGCTAACAGGAGAGAATTTCCCTTCCAAGGGGTAGCTTTTCTCTCACTTCCTGTTGTCTCCCTCCGTTTGTAAGTAGGAGTCATGTGTAAGCTGGATGTTTGAAAATAGGGGACCGCCTGTATATACTATACGGCCTGCCCTATATACTCTGCGGAAAATTTGGGCTTAGGTGTTGGTGGTAAAAAAAACACTGTAAGCCCTCACAGTTACTCTTGATGGGTGCTGGAATGGACCCTGTTAAATATTATATCAAGAATTGTAATTATATGTCACTGTTAAACTGGGACAGAAAAATTGGGCCTTTGGTGGTAGTGGTACCACAACACTGTAAGCCCTCACAGTTACTCTTGGTGGGCTCAGGAATGGGCCCTTCTGTGAAATATCAGATCAAAAATTGTAATTACATGCCCCTGTTAAACAGGGGCAGAAAAATGGGGACTTAGGCAGTGGTGGGGGTGCCACAACACTGTAACCCTGCACAGTAGGGATGAGCCGAACACCCCCCCGGTTCGGTTCACACCAGAACCTGCGAACGGACTGAAAATTCGTGCAAACTTTAGAACCCCACTAAAGTCTATGGGACTCGAACGTTCGAAATCAAAAGTGCTAATTTTAAAGGCTAATATGCAAGTTATTGTCCTAAAAAGGGTTTTGGGACCCAGCTCCTGCCCCAGGGGACATATATCAATGCAAAAAAAGTTTTAAAAACTGCAGTTTTTTCGGGAGCACTGATTTTAATGACACTTAAAGTGAAAAAAAGTTAAATATTCCTTTAGATATCATGCTTGGGGGGTGTCTATAGTATGCCTGTGAAGTGGCACGTGTTTCCTGTGTTTAGAACAGTCCCTGCACAAATTGACATTTCTAACGGAGAAAAAGTCATTTAAAACTGCTTGTGGTTTTAATGTAATGTCTGGTTCCTGCAATATGGATGAAAATCATTGAGAAAAATGGCACGAGTAGCCCCCCCTGCAAATTACCAGCCCCTTTGGGTCGTGTACAGATATTGAGGAGAACCCCGGGCCCCCCAAAAAAGGAAGGGCGTGGGGCCCCCAGGCCCTATATGCTCAGAACAGCAGTATACAGTGGGTGCAAACAAGACAGGGACTGTGTAGGTTTGTTGTTAAGTAGAATCTGTTTGTAATTTTGAACTGGTACATTTTTAAATTGTAGCTCCAGTCAAAAAATCTATTTGTAAGCTTTTTGGAAAAAATAGGGAAGGGTTATCACCCCTGAAATTTTTTTTTTCTGTCTGTCTTTTTTCATCTCACTTCCTGTTGTCTCCTTCCATTTGCAAGTAGGAGACGTTTGTAAGTTGGAAGTTTGAAAGTAGGGGCCTGCCCTATATGCTCTGCAGAAATTTGGGCCTAAGGTGTTGGTGTTGCCACAACACTGTAAGCCCTCAAAGGGACTCTTGGGGGGCGCTGGAACTCCCTGCTGTGATCTATTATATCCAGAATTGTAGTTACATGCCATTGTTGAACAGTGGTAGAAAAATTGGGCCTTTGGTGGTGGTGGTGCTGGTGCCATAACACTGTAAGTCCTCACAGTTACTCTTGGTGGGCACTGGAATGGGCCCTGCTGTGAAATATTATATCAAGAATTGTACAGGGCCAGAAAAATTGGGCCTTAGGCACTGGTGCCACAACACTGCAACACCTCACAGAAACTCTAGTTGGAGAGCAGAAATTAGCCCTGCTGCAAAGTATTGCATAAAAAATTGTAATTACACGCCCCTGTTAAACTTACCCTTGTACCGTGGATCAAGGAGAGTTGCCAGCCAGTAATAATCCCTCTCCTTGATCCGCTGAATATGAGGATCCTTCCGCAGGCTTTGCAGGATCAGGGAGGCCATGCAGCGTAGGTTAGCCGAGGCAACCCTCTTGGTCACTAAGGACGACGTGATCTGCAGCCACCTCCTCTCAGCCACGTACAAGTCCACGGGTTTCTTGGGACTGTAAATGATCCCTAAAAGAATGCTGCTGATGCTGAGTGCCAGGCTCCACCTCCATGCTGACACAATCCTCCTCCTCCTCCTCCTTGTCCTCTTCCTGTGTGATCAGCAGGCCAGCAGGAACACTGTCTGGATAAAGGGGGCCTTGAGAGGCAAGGAAGTCCTCCCTCTTCCTGTCTCTGTTCTGCCTCAAGTGCCCTGTCCATTATTCCATGCAGCGTGTGCTCCAACAGGTGGATAAGAGGCACAGTGTCACTGATGCATGCACTGTCACTGCTCACCATCCTCACGGCCTCCTCAAATGGTGACAGGACAGTGCATGCATCCCTAATCATGGCCCACTGGCGTGGGGGAAAAAATCAATCTCCCCTGACCCTGTCCTGGTGCCAAAGTCGCACAGGTAATCATTGCAACATTTCCAGCGGAGCACTGGCATTATATGACCGGCGGAAATGCACATAGACTTTCCTGGCCTGCCTCAGGACATCCTGTAAGCCCGGGTACCTGCCCAAGAACCGCTGCATCACCAAGATAAGGATGTGAGCCACACAGGGCACATGGGTCAGTTGTCCCTGTCGGAGGGCGGAGAGGAGGTTGGGTCATTGCCACAAACCACCATTCCTGGCTTAAGCTGGCATGGCGTCAACCACCTCTCAGCCTGCCCCTGCAGAGCTGACAGAATATCTGCCCCAGTGTGGCTCCTGTCCCCCAAGCACACCAGCGCAAGCACAGTATCAGGTCACCTTGAGGACAGGTGACAGATGCACACCGTAGGGATCAGGAGTGCACCACAAGGTTGTGGACCCTACGGCTGACTGCTGCGGACGGGGGTCAAGGTGATAGGAAGGCAGGGCCGCCAGAACACCAAGTTGGATCCCTCCGGGGTTAGAGCGTAAGATTCCCTGGGGCGCGGAGTCTAAGAGCCAGCAGGTGTTCACCAGAGCCTCTAGTGGTGAGGATGGACTTGGCTGCAACTGGCTCCAGGTCGCGACCCCTAGGGTCCCCCAACTCTATTGCATAACCATGACTTCCCCCTTCCCTGCCTGGGACCAGGTTTAGAGGGGAACTTCAAATGAAACTTCCTCAACAGACGAGGTGCAACGACCTCAGAAGCCGAAATCCACGACCTCTCCTCAGGACCAAAACCTTTCCAGTGCACGAGGTACTGGAGAATGCCTCTACAGAGTCGGGAATCCAAAATTTGGCTAACCTCGTACTCCTGATCATCCTCAGAGACCGGTGCTATGGTAGAGAGAGGACGAGAGAACTTATTGAGGACTAAAGGCTTCAGAAGGGCAACATGGAAGGAGTTAGAGATTTTGAGGCTTTTGGGAATCTGGAGCTTGAAACAAACTGGATTCAGTTTAGAAATTATGGTGTACGGACCAATAAATCTTGGGGCAAATTTGAGAGAAGGAACCTGGAGTTTGATGTTCCTGGTGGAGAGCCAGACTTTGTCTCCTGGCTGAAGAGAAGGTGGCTTACGCCTGCGACGGTCAGCAAAACTCTTGAATTTGTTGGCAGCTTTCTGGAGGGAATCATGAATGTCAACCCACATGGAATTGAATGATTCCTGAACAGTAGCCAAAGCTGGAATGTCAGAAGAACAAGTCATAGGAAGAGGAAGCTGAGGATGTTTTCCATAAACAGGGACAAAGACCTCCAACTCCTGATTAACTCTGTCTGGCCACTGGATTGGGGATGATAAGAAGAGGTAAAATCCAAGGTAATGTTGAGGGATTTGCGAAAGGCTCTACAAAAACGAGAAGTAAACTGCACACCCCTGTCCGAAACGACATGAGAAGGAACACCATGAAGGCGGAAAACCTCTCGTACAAAAATGGGAACTAAGGCAGGGGCAGAGGGGAGACCAGGAAGAGGAACAAAATGAGCCATCTTGGAGAACCGATCGATTACTACCCAAATGGCCGTATTATTCTGTGACAGTGGAAGATCAGTGATAAAATCCATGGAGATATGAGACCAGGGCTCCTTAGGAATGGGCAAGGGCATGAGAAGACCAGCAGGGGCTTGAGTGGAAGATTTAGACTGAGCACAGACGTGACAATCCTTAACATAGTCTTTAACATCCGAGCGGAGATTAGGCCACCAGTAGTGACGACTGATGAGCAGGAAGGATTAGAAGAACCCAGCATGACCTGCCACCTTGGAATCATGTCCCCAACGAAGGATCTTAGTTCTTAGCTCCGTGGGAACAAAGGTCTTACCAGGAGGAATTTTTGATTCCAGGGTGGTAGAATGGGCAACAATGCATGAGGTAGGAATGATCGGCTCAGGATCAGGGTTGGACTCCTCGTCCAAAGTGTCAAATGACCTAGAGAGCGCATCAGCTCGACCGTTGCAGGAACCAGGTTTGTACGTAATCATGAATTTAAAACGAGAAAAGAAGAGACTCCACCTAGCCTGTCTGGGGTTCAGACGTTTAGCATTCTGTAGGTACTGTCGATTCTTATGATCAGTAAAGATCGTTATGGAGTGAGAAGAGATGACACCACTCCTCCAACGCCAATTTAATTGCTAGAAGTTCCCGATCACCAATGGCATAATTTCTCTCTGCCTGAGAATTTTTTTTGGAGAAGAACGCACATGGTTGACGTTTCTTCTCAAAGTCCTGAAGAAGCACAGCTCCCACCCCCATCGAAGAAGCGTCTACTTCAATAAAAAATGGGTCCTCAGGATTTGGTCTCCTCAAGAGGGGTCCAGAGACAAAGGCCTGTTTCAGATCATGAAACGCAGAGACAGCCTCGGGAGGCCAGTCTTTGGCATTCGCACCCTTCTTGGTCAAAGCGATAATAGGCGCGGCAATGGAAGAGTAATTCCTTATGAACTGCATATAATAATTTGTGAAGCCAAGAAAGCGCTGTGTGGCCTTGAGGCTAGCGGGAAGGGGCCAGTTGGTAATGGCTGAGACCTTTCCGGGATCCATGCGAAGACCCGCACTAGAAACAAAACATCCCAGAAACAGGACCTCGGAACATTCAAAGGAATATTTCTCCATCTTGGCATAGAGATTGTTCTCTCTAAGGCGCTGAAGTACGGTGCATACATGGTTTCTGTGAGCAGGCAGATTTTCGGAAACGATGAGAATATCATCCAGATAGATGACAACAAACTGGTACAGTAGATCCCTGAATATTTAATTGACAAACCAAAAGGCATAACCAGGTATTCGCAATGTCCGTCCCTAGTGTTAAACGCGGTCTTCCATTCGTCACCTTCCCGTATTCGAATGAGATTGTATGCACCTCTGAGATCCAACTTAGTGAAAATGGAAGCCCCCTTCAACCTGTCAAATAGCTCAGATATTAGAGGTAAGGGGTAACGGTTTTTGACAGTCATAGCGTTTAAACCTCTATAGTCGATGCAGGGTCTGAGGGTACCATCCTTTTTGGCAACGAAAAAGAACCCTGCTCCTGCAGGCGATGAGGATTTCCGGATGAAACCTCTCTCCAGATTCTCGGCGACATACTCAGACATGGCCTGGGTCTCTGGAATGGACAAAGGGTAGGTACGACCCCTGGGCAGGGTTGCTCCAGGGACAAGGTCAATAGCACAGTCAAAAGATCTGTGGGGAGGAAGCACCTCAGCAGACTTCTTACAGAACACATCCCGGAAATCGCTGTATGCCGTGGGAAGATCAGACGATACAGATGTGGTAGCAATGGGAAGTTTCCCCTTGGGTGTCACCTTGAGAAGACAGGATGAGAAACACGAAGGACCCCAAGCCAAGATCTGCCCAGAGGCCCAGTCCACATGGGGAGAGTGGAGCTGTAGCCAAGGAAGGCCCAATACAATGGGGTCAGAGGCCTTGGGTAGGATGAGGAAGGAGATCTACTCCTGGTGGAGTATCCCTACCGAAATCCTAATAGGTAGCGTCTGGAAACGGATAGAGCCCCCTGGGAGCACAGTGCCATCAATTCCCGAGACTACCAGTGGAGTAGCGAGGGGAGAAAGGGTAAGCTTCATAGAAGAAGCAGTTCTCCAGTCCATAAAATTGCCGGCAGCCCCGGAGTCCAGATATGCTAGGACCGATTGGGGAGAAGTGCCTATATGGAGGAACACCGGAAGAAGACGACGAGAAGGTGATGTTTCTGGGTCCAATACTCCATCTTCCAAATGTATTAGACCCGAGTGTTTCCCGGACGAAGCGAGCAGGAGTCACAATTATATAGGCTACCTTTGCCCCATCAGACAGAAAGTTTTGAGGCTGGAGCTCAAAATGAATGGTGCATTGGCTGAGGAAGCCCCTGCAGGCCTTGGAGTCCCCAGAGAAACGGGACGGAGCTGGCAGTAATAATGAATGCGTGGATGCGACTGGTGTGATAGGTGCAGTTGCAGACTGTACTTGAGGCTGCCGGTTCGGGGTCCCCAAGGAAGCCTGTAGCTGCTCGAAGCGGGAAGCCAGATCTTGAAGTAATCGCATCACCTGAGTCTGATTAGATTCCTGGGTTTCAAGTCTCCGAACTATGCCCTGCAAAGGATCGACTGCAGGAAGCGGCATGTCAACCGGGTCCATGGCTGATCAAACTGTCAGGTCACCTTGAGGCCAGGTGACAGATGCACACCGTAGGGATCAGGAGGGCACCGCAAGGTTGTGGACTCTACGGCTGACTGCTGCGGACGGGGGTCAAGGTGATAGGAAGGCAGGGCCACCAGAACACCAAGCTGGATCCCACCGGGGGTAAGAGCGTAAGATTCCCTGGGGCGTGGAGTCTAAGAGCCAGCAGGTGTTCACCAGAGCCTCTAGTGGTGAGGATGGACTTGGCTGCAACTGGCTCCAGGTCGCAACCCCCAGGGTTCCCCAGCTCACACCCACAGTAGGCAACAAGAGGATAGGGATGGTGAGGGACAAGCCAAGGTCAGGGCCACAAGCAGACAAGAATAGTCAGGGACACGCCAAAAGGTCAGGATCACAGGCAAACAGGGATAGTCAAGGACACGCCAAAGTCGGTAACGTAACAACAGCAGAGCACACGGTAGGTAACAGGAAGCTAGCACACAAAGGTTGATCAGCAGGGTTGGCCTGCAGTGCACAGGTTAATATAGAGTTCTCTGATAGGAGCTAGGGTGGAGCCATGCCAGAGGATGGATTAGAAAAGCAGTCAGGTGAGGGTCAGCTGGTCTCTAGAAATGAACACATGGAGACAAGTAAGCAGACTCCATTGCATAACCATGACACACAGCATGGCATCTTTTTGCCTGCGTACTTGTGTAGCCCCTTGAACGCCTATGGAGCAACGCTGGTTCCAAGGATAAAGCACAGGAAGAGGCCATGGAGGAAGAAGTGGAGGGGGTGGAGGAGAGAGGTGTGTTACAATCACCAGTAGTAGCATTTTGGAGGCGTGGTGGAACAACCTCCAACACTACTGAACCTTTTCCTGCATCCTTCCCAGCTGCCAGAAGAGTCACCTAATGCGCCGTGAAAGATAGGTAACGTCCCTGTCCATGCCTGTTGGACCATGAGTCAGTGGTAATATGCACCTTACCGCTGACCGCCCTTTACAGCGAGGCATGGACATTGCCCTCCACATGCCGATAGAGAGCCGTAATCGCCTTCCGTGAGAAAAAGTGGCGTTTGGGAATCTGCCATTGAGGAACCGCACACTGCACAAACTCACGGAAGAGGGCTGAGTCTACCAACTGAAAAGGCAGAAGTTGAAGTGCTAGCAATTTAGCCAAGCTAGCATTCAACCATTGGGCATGTGGATTGCTGGGAGTGAACTTCTTTCGACGGTCCAGCAGCTGGGGCAGGGAAATTTGCCTGGTTCAGTCGGACGTTGGTGTACCGATAGCAGATTGCCCGCAAGTGCTTGGCTGTGACACACCTAATTCTACACCTTCATTCCTCTCAGTGCAGGTTTCAGAGAGAACTGAAGGTATAGTGGGGTTGGAGATCCCAGCTGATGAGGAGCAAGGAGAGGTCCGCTTTGTTCTTTGGTGTGGGTCTTTTAGGTACGCTTGCCAATGAACTGCAGGGCAGGTCGACATATGTCTGGTCAAGCATGTGGTGCCCAAGTGGCTGATGTTTTGGCCACGTGAGATACGCTTGAGACATATGTTGCAAATAGCAGCAGTGCGATCTGATGCACTCATCTCAAAAAAGGCCCACACCAAAGAACTTTTGAAATAATGTGCAGAGGCAGCGCCCTGCACAGGCAGAGCTCTGAGGTGTGATTCAGTCGGTGTGCTGCCCTTAAGCTGGCCCCTGGAGGGCATCCTGCCTCATTGGAGATGTGCCTCCTTCTCTCTCCTATCAGGCACCTACATGGAGTCAGTGACCTCATCATCCCCTCCCTCCTCATCACTGGAGTAAACCTGGCAGTATGCTGCAGCTTGTGGAACATGACTGCCAGATTGCTGTCCTTCTTGGGCATCCCATCTCTCTGGGCTCACGTTACTGCCATACTCTAGCTGGGTATCATCGTCAGAGCCTTCAAAACGCTGGGCATCCTCCTGGAGCATGTCCCCAACACTGTGCTCAAACAGTTCGGGGGACTCCTCAGGAGGACATGGTGGGGCTAGGGAAGAAGTGACAGATGCCATTGAGACAAGGGAAGAGGCCGCGTTGGCAGTTGCTTTATCAGTACCCTGAGCCTGGGTGTTAGAGGATGAGGAGGATGAGGAAGGCTTGGTCATCCACTCTACTAAGTCTTCCCCATCTTGCGGCTAAACACATCCAGCTGCCGAAAATAAGCACAAGTGTGTCCCATGGTCACATGCTGATGAGGATGCATCGCGTCCACGACCAGCACTGTTGCCTCTAGACACAGATCCTGCTTGCCCTCTTTTATTGGCTCGTGACTGTATGCCTCTCCTATGCCTTCCAGACATGCTAATGGCCTGCAAGGAGATGTAGCTGCACAAAGCTGGGGTGTATATACTGATTATACTGCAGCTAGCAGAATCAACTGTCTGCCTGTAGTATTATTACTATGAGAACAGCAGCAATTGGGGTAGCTGTAGGTGCACACTGAGCAGATGACACAATACAACGACTGTAATTACTTTAGCTTCCTGCGGTATAGGATCAGCAGAACACCAGCAATTGGGGTACCTTTAGCTGTACACTGTGCAGATGGCCAATACACCGACTTTAATTACTGGCGCTGCCTGCGGTATAGGATCAGAAGAACACCAGCAATTGGGGTAGCTTTAGCTGTACACTGTGCAGGTGGCACAATACACCGACTGTAATTACTGCAGCTGCCTGTGGTATAGGATCAGCAGAACACCAGCAATTGGGGTAGCTTTAGGTGCACACTGTGCAGATGACACAATACCCCAACTATAATTACTGGAGCTGCCTGCGGTATAGGATCAGCAGAAGACTAGCAATTGGGGTAGCTTTAGGTGCAAACTGTGCAGATGACACAGTACACTGACTGTAATTGCTACAGCTGCCTGCGGATAGAATCAGCAGAACACCAGCAATTGGGGTAGCTTTAAGCGTACACTGTGCAGGTGGCACAATACACCGACTGTAACTGCTACAGCTGCCTGTGGTATAGAACCAAAAGAACACCAGCAATTGGGGTAGCTTCAGGTGTACATAGTTACATAGTGTCGGGTTGAAAAAAGACACATGTCCATCAAGTTCAACCACAAAAAAAAAAAATTATAATAATATTATACAATCCCATATACCCAATTCTATGCCCACAGTTGATCCAGAGGAAGGCAAAAAAAAACCCAGCAGAGCATGATCCAATTTGCTAAAGCAGGGGAAAAAATTCCTTCCTGATCCCCCAGGAGGCAATCGGATTTTCCCCGGATCAACTTTACCTATAAATGTTAGTACCCAGTTATATTATGTACACTTAGGAAATAATCCAGGCCCTTCTTAAAGCAATCCACTGAGCTGGCCAGAATCACCTCTGCAGGGAGTCTATTCCACATTTTCACAGCTCTTACTGTGAAGAAACCTTTCTGTATTTGGAGATAAAATCTTTTCCTCTAGATGTAAAGAGTGCCCCCTTGTCCTCTTTGTTGACTGTAAAGTGAATAACTCGACACCAAGTTCACTATATGGACCCCTTATATATTTGTGCATGTTGATCATATCCCCCCTTAATCTCCTCTTATCAAGAGAGAATAAATTCAGTTTCTCTAATCTTTCCTCATAGCCGAGTTCCTCCATGCCTCTTATCAGTTTGGATGCCCTTCTTTGCACTTTCTCCAGTTCCCCGATATCCTTTTTGAGAACTGGTGCCCAAAACTGAACGGCATATTCCAGATGAGGTCTTACTAATGATTTGAACAGGGGCAAAATGATATCTCTCTCTCTGGAGTCCATACCTCTCTTAATACAGGAAAGGACTTTGCTCACTTTGGAAACCGCAGCTTGGCATTGCATGCTATTATTGAGCTTATGATCTACCAAAACCCCCAGATCCTTCTCCACTATGGATTCCCCCAGTTGTACTCCCCCTAGCATGTATGATGCATGCATATTCTTAACCCCCAAGTGCATAACTTTACATTTATCAACATTAAACCTCATCTGCCACACAGTCGCCCAATTAGACAGAGCATTGAGGTCGGCTTGTAAATTGGAGACATCCTGTAAGGAGGTTATTCCACTGCATAACTTGGTGTCATCTGCAAAGACAGAAATGTTACTTTTGATCCCAGACCCAATATCATTTATAAAGATATTAAAAAGTAGGGGTCCCAGCACTGAACCTTGGGGTACACCACTGATAACCTTAGACCATTCAGAGTAAGAATCATTTTCGTTTTCTATCCATTTACAAATTGATAATTCCAAACCTGTAGACTTTATCTTACACATGAGCCGTGTGTGCGGAACTGTATTGAACACTTTCGCAAAATCCAAGTATACCACGTCCACCGCCACCCCTCTGTCGAAGGTTTTACTTACCACCTCATAAAAAGAAATCAGGTTTGTCTGACAACTTCTGTCTTTCATGAATCCATGCTGTCTGTTGCTTAAAATATTTTTTTCCTGCAAGAACTTGTCTATGGGGTCTTTTATTAATCCCTCCAGTATCTTCCCAACTATAGAAGTTAAACTAACAGGTCTATAGTTACTTGGTAAAGACTTTGTTCCCTTTTTAAATATAGGTACCACATTGGCCCTGCGCCAATCCAGTGGTACTAAAGATATGTTGGTATTGCGCTGTCCCTATATTAAATAACCCTCCGAGGGTGATAAGTATAATGCCTAATTACATAAATCAATAGTGTAATATAAAAATATATATCTATAAATGTCTACTGAATAGTATCAAAAAGTGCAAAGTGCTACATTAAAATAAAATAAACACACCACAAAGGTGATAGAATCCAAATAAATGAAAATCAAGTGAAGAAAGGTAAGTAACTAAAAACAGTCTCTTAGAAAATTACTATTTTGATAAAGTGCATAAAAAATGCAAAAAAAAAAAAAAAAAAAAAAAAAGTAAACGCACTACAGAGTCAATTGAAAACCTCCACAGAAACACAACTGCTTCAATTGAGTGCAAAGCCAAAAAACAGTGAATTGATCATAAAGTGCCAAGTGCGTCTTATAAATGTGCAAATAAGTAAACACTCTCCAGAGGTGATATAAGTGAACCACCCTAATAATAAACAAATGATATACAAGAAAATAAGAGAGTATACCTAGACCAAAAAGAGGGTACCCTCTCCTGATCACATAGGAATAAACTTTAGAATAAACAAAAAAAAATATATATAATAGTGAACGCACTACAGAGCCGGCTGCAACATATGTTATATCAGAATGAATCCGGCCTCTATAGATTAAATATACATATTGAAATCCATCAAAAATAAAAAGATATAAATATTCAAGTCCATAAATAAACAACAGTCTCCTTTAAGTGCAAGTGCTTTGTGCAAACTTGTGCAAATTCAACTGAGGTGCGGATCTCCCAGTGCTTAATCCCGCTGTGATCACACTTTAGTGGGCAGTGGCCCCTTACCTATAGCAAGGAGGGATTCGCATAGAGGTATATAGATTTCTTTATATGTCTTCTCTCCTGGTAAATTCGGTCACCTTCTCCTTTGAGTGTCACGTGATGTGATGTCACGCGTAGGGATGGGAAGGAAGCTGACTGTGGATGCACTTGCTGCTGATTGCTAGAAAAAGGTTTTTTTCTATCTATTAATGTGCGAGTACCCTGTGTATGTAAATTTTTAATAAATGCTATTTGTGAGATACTACACTATGGTATTCCCTCTCTATTAATCTATTGGGTCCTCTGGAGCAATAAGAATAAAATTCAAAGGAGAAGGTGACCGAATTTACCAGGAGAGAAGACATATAAAGAAATCTATATACCTCTATGCGAATCCCTCCTTGCTATAGGTAAGGGGCCACTGCCCACTAAAGTGTGATCACAGCGGGATTAAGCACTGGGAAATCCGCACCTCAGTTGAATTTGCACAAGTTTGCACAAAGCACTTGCACTTAAAGGAGACTGTTGTTTATTTATGGACTTGAATATTTATATCTTTTTATTTTTGATGGATTTCAATATGTATATTTAATCTATAGAGGCCGGATTCATTCTGATATAACATATGTTGCAGCCGGCTCTGTAGTGCGTTCACTATTATATATATATTTTTTTGTTTATTCTAAAGTTTATTCCTATGTGATCAGGAGAGGGTAC
The DNA here is from genome assembly GCF_037356315.1 of Lithobates pipiens. Classification (NCBI taxonomy): domain Eukaryota; kingdom Metazoa; phylum Chordata; class Amphibia; order Anura; family Ranidae; genus Lithobates; species Lithobates pipiens. The sequence continues at coordinate 160,701,213 of NW_027507791.1, forward strand.
CCTCTTTTTGGTCTAGGTATACTCTCTTATTTTCTTGTATATCATTTGTTTATTATTAGGGTGGTTCACTTATATCACCTCTGGAGAGTGTTTACTTATTTGCACATTTATAAGACGCACTTGGCACTTTATGATCAATTCACTGTTTTTTGGCTTTGCACTCAATTGAAGCAGTTGTGTTTCTGTGGAGGTTTTCAATTGACTCTGTAGTGCGTTTACTTTTTTTTTTTTTTTTTTGCATTTTTTCTGCACTTTATCAAAATAGTAATTTTCTAAGAGACTGTTTTTAGTTACTTACCTTTCTTCACTTGATTTTCATTTATTTGGATTCTATCACCTTTGTGGTGTGTTTATTTTATTTTATTTAATGTAGCACTTTGCACTTTTTGATACTATTCAGTAGACATTTATAGATATATATTTTTATGTTACACTATTGATTTATGTAATTAGGCATTATACTTATCACCCTCGGAGGGTTATTTAATATAGGGACAGCGCAATACCAACATATCTTTAGTTTCATATTAAGTGGATACGGTGTGATCCATTCCGGTAGTAGCAGCAGCCCCTGACATTTGATAGATCACCAGTGGTAGCGCAGGAATAAAACACTATCAATCCAGTGGTACTATTCCTGTCATTGAATGAATGAATGAATGAAATACTTATATAGCGCACAATGCGAACTGAATCGCCTCTAGGCGCTGTGGCGAGCTTTGATCATCTGCTAAAAGAGGAAGGTCTTGAGTTTTTTCCTAAAAGCCAGGTGATTTTCTTCCAGGCGGATGTTGATTGGTAGAGCATTCCATAGCCGAGGCCCTTGGACAGCGAATCTCCGATCACCCTTGTATTTATACCGGGCTTTGGGCACGAGGAGGAGGTTTTTGTTGGCTGATCGAAGACTGCGGTTTGGTGTGTAATGATTTATTTTCTCCATTAGGTATTGCGGAGCTTCTCTATGCACGCATTTGTGGGTGAGGCAAAGGGTCTTGAACGTGATCTGATTTTTTACGGTTAGCCAATGTAAGCTCCTCAGTGAAGGAGAAATGGATTCCCAGGTTTTTTTTCCTGTTATCAGCCTTGCCGCCGTGTTTTGGATCAGTTGTAATCGCGCAAGTTGATATTGTGGTAATCCTATGTAAAGCGAGTTTGCGTAGTCCAGTCGTGAATTAATGATTGTTCCAACTACCACTGCTTTGTCATTCTTTGGGATAAAAGGGATGAGTCTGCGAAGCATTCGCAGCAGATGGTGAGATCGACTGACTACAGATCCTATTTGCGCATCCATTGACATTTGTGCGTCTAAAATAACCCCGAGACTCTTCGCTTTGGTCTTTGGGGAGATAGTCTGCCCAAAGACGGTTGGTGGAGACCAGGAGGTTTTGGTTGCGGGCTTATGATTTTGGTGTAAGATAAGAAGCTCTGTCTTTGATTGGTTCAGCTGGAGGAAGTTGGTGGTCATCCAGTCCTCTATTGATTTGAGGCAGTTTTCAAGTTGTTGTTGGTGATCTTTTTTTCCATTGATCCGGAAATAAAGTTGCGTGTCGTCAGCGTAAGAGTGGAAGCAGAGATCTGAGCATCTGATGATTTGAAGGAGTGGGCGAATGTAAATGTTGAAGAGAACGGGTGACAACGGAGAGCCTTGAGGGACTCCGCAGGTGACTGCCCGAGTTTCGGAGAGGAATTTTCCTAGTTTCACTGTCTGTGACCGATTTCCTAGGAAGGACGCGAACCATTGGAGATCTATGTCTTGGACTCCGGCTACTTCTGTGAGGTGGACGAGTAGAGTATTGTGATCTACTGTATCAAACGCTGCACTTAGGTCTAGCAGTACGAGGAGACACGGCTCTCCGTCATCTGCTGCTTCGAGGGCGTCATCCCAAATCTTGAGGAGAGCTGTTTCTGTTCCATGACCCGGGCGGAAGCCTGATTGCAGCGGGTCCAGGAGTTTGTGAGTATCCAGGTGAAGTTGTAGCTGATGTACTACAGCTTTCTCCATGATCTTAGAAATGGTGTTGAGGCTTGTAATCGGCCTACGGTTGTTTGGATCCTGAGGGTCCAGGTTTGGTTTCTTGAGTAGAGGTTTGACGATGCCTTGTTTGAGGATGCTGGGAACAATCCCTTCGTGGAATGATCGGTTTATGAGGTGGGTTATGGTTGGAGCCACGATGTCGGAGCATTCTTTCAGTAGTTTTGTGGGGATGATGTCAATAGGTGAGGTACTGTCACGCAGTTTATTAAGGATGTTTTTTGCAGTGTCTACGGTAATTGGGGATAGTGAAAATTTTGGCGGTTGCGGTATGTTGGTGCGGACATCCTCTTTATGTATTTGCTGGCTGAGGTTGGATGTTTTCTTCTGACAAATTGTTTCCCTGATGGTTTTGACTTTATCGATGAAAAAATCCGACAGTTTGTCACAGTAATCCTGGGATTCGCTTTCTGGGGGTTCTAGGCACACCGGATTCATTGATTGATTAACCAGTTTAAACAGTTCCCGTGGTTGGTTTGCGGCCGTTGAGATTGTATATGAGAAGTGGTCCTTTTTGGCTTTGAAGATTGCTTTCCGATAATTCTCTGTCAGACCTTTGTAGTTAAATAGGTTTTCCTCAGTGGGATTTCTTCTCCATGTTCTTTCCGCTCTTCTGCGTTCTTGCTTTAGTACGGAGAGGGAGCTATTAAACCATCCAGCATTTTTCTTCCTGATGAGAGCCCTGCGTTTTGGTGCTACCGAGTCTGCTGATTGCAGTAATGCCTTGTTCAGGGAGTTGAGTGTTTCCTCCGTAGAGTGGTTTAAGGTTATTGTAGATATTTTTTTGGACAGAGTGGTTTTGAAGGCTTCGGAGTACAGTTTTTTATGCGATCTGGTCCAGTGCGTTGTTACAGGTTTCCGTTTTGCGTTGGTGATGTTGGTAGTGATTTTGAATTTGATGGCGTGGTGATCGGTCCATGGCAGAGTTATGTTGTCGAGTATGTTGACGTCGATGTTCTGTTTGAAAATGAGGTCCAGGGTGTGTCCTGACCCATGCGTGGGAGTCTTTATCAGTTGCTGTAGACCCAGTTCTTCTAGTTGATTGATGCAGGCAGTTGCGATGGGGTCTTTAGGCTCGTTTGCCCAAAGGTTGAAATCTCCGAGTGCCAGGAAATTTTTGAATTTTAGGGTGTGCATTGCAAAGGATTCAGTGAGGGGTGAAAGAAGATTGGACTTTGGTCCCGGTGGTCTGTAGCACAGTAGAATATGAGTGGTGTCATGGGGTGTTGGTTGAAAATGTAGCGTCAGGGTTTCCATAAAAGACACTGGGTTCTGAGATGATGGTTTAGTGAGATCCAGGTGACCTTTAAAGATCACTGCTAGGCCTCCTCCTTTTTTCCCTATCCGGTGTTCGGTTAGGATCCTGTAGTTTTCCGGCACCAATTCGGTGAGCATGGTGTTGCAGTCAGAGGTTAACCAGCTTTCGGTGATGAAGAGGCAGTCTACATTGTTCTCGATGATGAAGTCGTGTACTTCCAGTCTATGTTTGACTGCAGACCTGGCGTTAATCAAGGCGCAATCTAATTGTAGTGGTCGAGTAGATGTCTTCCTGTGGTTGGGAGCTGCTTGTCGTCCGGTTTTTAATAGTTGTTCTCTTTGAAGTATTTTTTGTATATGTCATTAATGAGTCCCTAAAAATTTGATACAATGGCTTTGAAATTACAGACCTCAATTCTTGTAGGATCCGTGGGTGGATGCCATCAGGTCCAGGTGCATTATCCACCTTTATTCTGTCCAAATATTTCAGGACCATATCACTTTTGAGCCATTGTGGACTTGGGGCTGCGTCACTACCACCCCCATTATAGACATGAGCTCCCCCATTCTCCTTTGTATACACAGAGCTGAAGAAAGTATTTAATAAGTTAGCCTTCTCTTTGTCCCCAGTCACCCACTCCAGATTATTTTGTAAAGGGCCTACATGCTCAGACTTGACCTTTTTACTATTTAATATATTTGAAGAATTTTTTGGGGTTTGTCCTACTATCTTTTGCAATCTGTCTTTCATTTTGAATTTTTGCATCCTTGATTTCCTTTTTACATATTCTGTTATGTTCTTTGTAACATTTAAATGACACTAGCGTTCCTTCATTTTTATGTTTTTTAAAAGCTCTTTTTTATAGTTTATAGCTTTTTTAACTTTGGCCGTGAGCCACATCGGTTTTATTTTTAGCCTTTTAAACTTATTGCCTATGGGAATATACTTTGCCATGAGATCACAAACAGTCTTTTTGAAGAATTCCCATTTCTGTTCTGTGCCCATTGATGCCAGTATTCCCTCCCAGTCTAAGTCCTGGAGAGCAGCCCTCATCCTTGTAAAATTTGCTCTCTTGAAATTAGGTGTTTTTATCTTCCCCATATGTGATTTTTGCTTACAGCTAACATCAAATGAAATCATGTTATGGTCACTGCTACCCAGGTGTTCCTTTATCTGAACATTAGTAATATGTTCTGCATGGTTTGAGATTACCAGGTCCAACAGAGCATCATTTCTAGTTGGGGCCTCAATAAACTGGACCATAAAATTGTCCTGTAATAGGTTTATACATTTTTGCCATTTAACTGTCACCCAGCAGTGCCATTACCCCAGTCAATTTCTGGGTAGTTAAAATACCCCATTATTATCACTGTCCCAGCCCTTGCAGCCCTTTCTATCTGTGCAAGGAGCTGAGTCTCCACCTCCTCATTAACATTGGGTGGTCTATAACAAACTCCAATGATTAACTTTGAACTACGCACATCTGTATGCAGTTCCAACCATAATGCTTCAGACTCATCACACTCTCCATCCACCAGGTCCTCTTTCTCACTCAATACACCAACTGTAACTGCTACAGCTGCCTGTAGTATAGGATCAGAAGAACACCAGCAATTGGGGTAGCTTTGGGTGTACACTGTGCAGGTGGCACAATACACAGACTGTAATTGCAATAGCTTAAAAGGAAATTCAGACACTGTCTCTCCGTCTAGCTCTCTCTCTCCTAGCAACAAAACACACTGCCCAAGGCCACTGCGCAGGCGGCCTTATATAGTGTAGGGCGTGTGCTAAACCCCCTGAGCCATAATTGGCCACAGGCATCCTGCCTGTGGCCAATTATGGCTCTCTTCGCCGACGGCACTGTGATTGGCCAAGCATGCGGGTCATAGTGCATGCTTGGCCAATCATTAGGCAGCAGTGCACTGTGCCACTTGAATTTGGTGTGAACGGCCCATAATGTTTGGATTTCGCCAAACGGGTGAACAGCCGGTGTTCGAGTCGAACATGGGTTCGACTAAAACACATAGCGCATCCCTACTGCACAGATTCTCTTGTTGAGCGCAGGATCGAGCCTTGCTGTGAAATATTAGGTCAAAAATTGTAATTACACGCCCCTGGGGCAGAAAAATTGGGCCTTAGGCAGTGGTGTTGCAACACTAACCCCTCACAGATTCTCTTGTTGAGAGCAGGAACGAGCCCTGTTAAATATTAGAGCAAAAATTGTAATTACATGCCCCTGTTAAACAGGGGCAGAAAAATTTGGCCGTAAGCGGTGATGGTGTTGGTGGCACAACACTGTAACCCCTCACAGATATTCTTGTTTAGCGCAGGAATGAGCCCTGCTGTGAAATTTTGATTAAAAATTGTAATTACACACCCCTGTTAAACAGGAGAAAAATTGGGCCTTAGGCAGTGGTGGTGGTGCCCTGAACCAAAAAATTTTGAAGCTATTATCATGAAGATTGAAGAGGAATAGGATAGTCACTCAGTGTAGGCAGTCTTCAAGGGATCCCTCATCCATACAAAAATCAATCGGTTACATCAGTATCAGGTGCTTGGTAACTGGTGATCCAAGACTGATCCATTTTTATGAATGCGATCAACATATTCTGTGGACAGGCGCAATCTGATTGGTTACAAAGCCTCCAGCAGCACTGAATGTGCGTTCAGAAAGAACGCTGGATGCAGGACAGGCCAGTAGCTCAATTGCATATTGAGCAAGCTCTGGCCAGTGGTCCATCCTCAAGACCCAGTAACCCAGTGGATGTTCTGTTGGAAAGGTCTCCAAGTCTGATCTTGCCCCTAGATATTCCTGCACCATGTAATTCTGACGTTAGCAATGGTTGCTGTAACCGATCAGACCTTGGCACTGAGGACTGATGAATTGCCTGAAGGCATTGGTCAGCCGGCCACCTTCTCCACTGCTCTTTCTGTGACTGAACAAAGCCTCAGCAACACGTTATCCAGCACCAGGAAATTGTAACCTCCCAGGCTCTGGAAAAGCATTGCGCAAACATTTCTGCAAGGCCTCCCGAAGATGTTTCATCATCTGCTCCCTCTGCGAAGGCTGGATAAGTTCTGCAACCTTACCCTTGTAATGTGGATCAAGAAGGGTTGCCAGCCAGTAATGATCCCTCTCCTTGATACCACAAATCCTAGGGTCCCTTTTGCAGGCTTTGCAGGATCAGGGAGGTCAAGCAGCGTATTTTTGCAGAGGCATTCGATCCTGAGTCCTCTGGGTCACTAAGGAATACATGATCCACACCCATTTTCTCCCAGCCACATACAACTCCATGGGTTTCTGGGGACTGAAAATGATCCCTGCTGCGTGTTATCCTCCACCTCCATGCTGACACAATCCTCCTCCTCCTGTTCTTCTTCCTGTGTGATTGGCGGGCCCGCAGGAATACTATCTGGATGAAAGGGGCCTTGAGAGGTAAGGAAGTCCTCCTCTTCCTCACGCTGTTCTGCCACAAGTGCCCTGTCCATTATTCCATGAAGCGTGCACTCCAACAGCGAGACAAGAGGGACAGTATCACTGATGCATGCACTGTCACTGCTTACACTCCTCGTGGCCTTAAATGGGGACAGGAAAATGCATGCATCATTGATCAGTAGCCACTAGCGTGGCAAAAAAAGCCAAGCTCCCCTGACCCTGTCCTGGTGCTATACTCACACAGGTACTCATTACATAGTTAATAAGGTTGAATAAAGACACCAGTCCATCCAGTTCAACCTGAGTGAGTGTCTACAATTGTCTCAATCCCTGTACATTGTACACTCACATTGGTCCCTACCCTCAAGGAGCCCACCATACAAGGTCCCTATTCATATACTAGGGCCAAATTTGGACAGGAGCCAATTAACCTGTATTTGGAGTGTGAAACCAGAGTACCTGGAGGAAACCCACACAGGGAGAACATGCAAACTCCAGGCAGGTAGTGTCATGGTGGGGATTCAAACCAGTGACCCTTTTTACTGCTAGGTGAGAGTGATAACCACTACACCACTGTGCCACCCCATCATTGATGGCCCTCTGCTGCGTGTGCAGCCACTACAGCATTGCCAACGTTGAGTTCCACCTAGTGGACATGTCACAAATAAGGCAGTTCTTGGGCACTGGCATTATATGACTGGCGGAAAGGACCACAGACTTTCCTGGCCTGCCTCAGGAGATCCTGTAAGCCTAAGTACCTGCTCAAGAACTGCTGCACCACCAAATTCAGAACGTGAGCCATGGGTCAAGTGTCCCTGTCAGAGGGCAGAGCGCAGGTTGGTGCCATTGTCACTTACAGCCATTCCTGGCTGAAGCTGGCGTGGCGTCAACCAACTCTGTGCCTGCCACTGCAGAGCTGACACAATCTCTGCCCCAGTGTGGCTCCTGTCCTCTAAGCAGACCAGCTCAAGCACTGCATGGCCTTTTGCCTGAGTGCTTGCATAGCCCCTAAAATGCCTACGGAGCACCATTGGTTCAGAGGACAAATCTGTGGAGGAAGAGGCCATAGAGGAAGAAGAGGAGGGAGTGGATGAGACAGCCTTGGCAGAATCACCACTAGCATTTTGGAGGCATGGTGGCGGAACAAACTTCAACACTACTGAACCCTGTCCTGCATCCTTCCCAGCTGCCAGCAGAGTTGCCCAGTGCACCGTGAAAGAAAGGTAATGTCCTTGTCCATGCCTGCTGAACCATGAATAAGCAGTAATACGCACCTTACTGCTGACTGCTAGGGATGGGCCGAATACCCCCCCCCTCCATTTGGTTCACACTAGAACATGCGAACAGGCAAAAAATTTATTCGAACACATGAACACCGTTAAAGTCTATGGGACGCGAACATGAAAAATAAAAAGTGCTCATTTTAAAGGCATATATGCATGGTATTGTCTTAAAAAGTGTTTGGGAACCTAGGTTCTGCCCCAGGGGACATGTATCAATGCAAAACAAAAGTTTTTAAAACGGCCATTTTTTCCGGGAGCATCGATTTTAATAATGCTTAAAGTGAAACAATAAAAGTGTAATATTCCTTTAAATTTCGTAACCGGGGGTGTCTATAGTATGCCTGTAAAGTAGCGCATGTTTCCTGTGGTTAGAACAGTCTGGCAGCGTAGGCCTTCCGGGGGAGGAGTCTGAGAATGGTGCGTGTCTGCACCTAGCGTCCTGGTGTGCTCCATGTCCCCCGCCGAGCGAACAATGCCGCTGCTACGGCTTGTGGACCTCCTCTGATCCCCCCTCCTCCGTCCGGACCCAAGGCGATACCCCCCCGTTAGAGTTGGTCTCCTCTCTTACCTGCCCCTTTCGTCTCTCCCCCTCGAGTCGGGTTGTGCTGCACGGCGCCGGGCGGTTCTCCCGGTGAAAGCGTGGGCCCCCTGTGGGTCATTGGAGTTCCCAGCGGTGGAGCGGAGGTATGCCGTCTAACGGTGTCACTACAGTGCAGTACAGAGTTCGGCTAGCCTCGGTAGGTCTCGGAAGGCTTCCGTAGAGCTTGCGAAGAGCTCTGGAGCCATCTACTGGACAAAGCAAGGTACTGCTCCTGGAGGCATAGGATGGTACTTTGAATAGAAAAAGGAAAAAATCTCCAAAGAAGGTCAGTATATGGAAAAAAAAAAAAAATCAGAATCCGCAGGAGAATGCCGAATGTCTGGTTGAATAAAATGCATACGGCAAACCACCACGGGGTAAGTGGACATATAATATAAAGCATTGAAAATACTCCGCAGTATAATCTTTGTGAATTAAATGAGACTGTTTGGAAAATCTGCTAGATAAATGCCATTGTATACAGGTTCGGTGAGGTAACTGTGGCGGCAAGTAAACAAGAGGTAAAGATGTTAAGTGAACTACCTTAATAAAATAAATGGGAAAATGATTTTGCTAACGTGCGATTCCGTGCGACTCCGTGAGAACATCAGTAAAAATAAAAACTGAGTGAAGAAAATTGACCATGCTGTGGCTGACAAAGATGAATACTATTTGTTATACTGCTGTAAAACTGTTGATAAACACGAAAACACTGGGACAGTAAAAAACCCTAAAATTATATCCTAGCCTTTGGCGGTTGCGGATACCCCAAGACAATAAATATAACAATAAATATAACAAAGAGCGAACCGAGATAGAACCAGGAGAGAAAAAAAAAAAGGGGGGGGGAGAGAAGGGGGAAGGGGATCAGATAATAAATAGAAATAGAGGTGTTTAACTATCGCTGTGCTCGATGAAAGGAAAAACAGCAAAAGCAGGGGTTACCCCGAAATCACCACGCCGGAGCTTGGTAGCCAGCCCCGGGGCAATGAACAAATATGTCACACAGACGGTAGCTACAGAGAAGCAGTATGCTGAAAAACCTCAACCTCAACACACAAAAATCCAACATACGGAAAGCAGCAACAAAAGGGAAAGAGAAAAGAGCAAAAAAGAGAAAAGAAAATACCAAACGCAAAATATTTCCACACATGAAGTAGAAGTATCACTTGATGGCCCTCCAGAAGAAGAAACAGGTTCCACAACTGAACTAGATTGCGGAGAAAAAGCTTTAACAACCCAACAGATACAACAAGATAATCCCCAAGTATTGCCCACTAACAATGAGATAATCTCTGTTTGCAGCTCTGGAAAATACCATGAAATGTGAAATGGAAAGATTACACAAGAACCTGGGACATATACTTGAAAGGGTAGAAGAGGTTGAAAAAAAAGTGGAAAAAGATACGAATATAATAAAGAACCTGGAAGCAGAAATACAAAGTTTAAAAATAATACAACAAGACCAAGCATATAAGATTGAAATTCAAGAAAATAGAGACAGAAGGAAAAATCTAAGAATACGCGGAGTTCCTGACTCACAACAACAAGAGGATCTGAGTGAGATAATCAAGAGGATTTGTAACCCTCTAATGAACAAAGAAATAACTAACGTGATAAATGTAGAAAGGGCATATAGAGTAAGAAAACCTAAGGGTCTCCCACAAGAAACGCCAAGGGACATCTTAGTGAGATTTCAAAACGAAGAAGTAAAATACCAAATATGGAAGAATATAAGATCAAAAGCTCCATTTAGATATGAAGGAAACGACATCCAGATATTTCAAGATTTGGCACAGGAAACCCTGAGGCGGAGAAGAGCCCTAAAACCACTATTGACAGTATTGGTTGAGAATGAAGTACAATATAATTGGGGCTTTCCTTGCAAGCTTAATAGGAAGAAAAAATGGCCAGACAGCAAGACTGAGATTTATAGAAGAAATTGCAGAATTTTGTAGAAAATTGGAGATCCCGGTTCCGAGGGGAGAGGCCGGGGGCGAGGGGAGATGTGGGGGAGATGAAAATCAGGTCCTCCCCTCCCTGCCGGGAGGTGGAGGGGGGAGGGGAAGAAGAGATAGATAGAGATGAAAATTAATGAGAGAGGAGAGTCCCAGTTTGGTGGGACGTTTTTTCTTTTTTTTCCTTTTCCTGATTGTCTCCGTCGTGTCCCCCCCTCCCCCCTAGGCTTAGCTTGGGGGGGAGGGGAGGTGGGTCCGGAGGGGTTCGAGGGGTGGGGGGGAGGGCACGGTGGGGGTTGGGGAGCCCCAGGTTAGCGGGATAACCATCTTGCCAAGGAAAGGCGAGATGGGTGATGGCACCGTTAAACAGAATTCCACCCTAGGGCCAAGGGATAAATGGAACGGGAGGGTTCCAGATAAAAGGTCCCAGACCATTAGGTCAATTTTACATCTAACGAGGGTACAAGGAGGGGGGAAGGATGGGAGGGTAATAGGGTGGAGGGAGGTGGGGAGGGGGAAGGGTGGGAGGGTTAAACCTGTTGACACGAAACCACTACGCCTAGTAAGGAAAATTAGAAAAAACTTAAGTGTGTACAATGTCAGAAATTAAAATAGCAACATATAATGTTAGAGGAATGAATTCTCCAAAAAAAAAGGAATAATATACTGAGGGAGTTGGAGGGAAACTCTATAGATATTGTTTTTTTTACAAGAAACGCATTTGGCTTTAGACTCATGTATTAGGTTAAACACACAGATGTTCCCAACGTGGTATTATGCCGATACCCCATGTAAGGGTTCCAGGGGAGTGGCAATTGGGATCTCTAAAAAGGTCAACTGGAAAGTGGAAGAATTAAAGGTGGACCCACAAAGGAGGTTCCTTTTTGTGAAAGGACACATGGAAAGAAACAGATATACATTGGTTAATATCTATTGTCCTAACAAAGGCCCAAAGAAATATCTAAATAAAATCTTGAATATATTAGAAACATATAAACAGGGCCACATAATTTTGGGGGGCGACCTAAATTTTGCTATAGACCCACACATAGACAGCACCTCACAGGGTTTAGTACATGAAAACAAACATCATAGAATTCTAAAAAAGAAGATGTTGCAGCAACAATTAATGGACACTTGGCGAATATTTAATCCAGGAAAAAAAAAGACTACACATATTACTCTGCAGTACATGACATGTATGTCAGATTGGATTATATACTAGTGGACCAGGAATTGTTAGAAAATATACTAGAGGTCAAAATAGGGTCCATAACCCTTTCGGATCATGCGCCTGTAATAATAAAATTAAAAGATCCAGGAAAATAATTTAGAAAAGGGCTATGGAGACTAAATGAGACCCTTTTGGAAAACGCGGAATTTGAAAATATTATTAAAAATGAAATTGAACAATACTTTCTAGTAAATGACTCAGAGGAGATCCCAAAGGCCACACTCTGGGAGGCCCACAAAGCCCTAATTAGGGGGAAATTAATCTCCATAGGATCTTGGGAAAAAAAAAAAGTGAAAAGAAGCAAAATGATTTAAAAAAAGAACTTTATATATTAGAACAAAAGCATAAGGGTCAACCGGACAAAAATATATATAAAGAAATAATATATAAACGTACTCAATTAAATAATAGATTGAAACAAGAAGCAAGGAAAACCTATAAAAATGTGGCTAAAGAAAGATACATGTGGGGAAATAAGACGGGGAAACACCTGGCTAGATTAGTAAGAGATAAAAAAGCTATTAATTATATAGAAAAGATCAAAAACGCGAAAGGTGAAATACAATATAGAACATCGGAAATAGCAAACGCGTTTAAAACATATTACAGTGCCCTATACTCAATCAGGAACACGGAGACCGATAGTCAGAAGGAGACCAGAAAAATTTAAATACAAGAATACCTGAGGGAGATAGATCTACCAAGGATAACCCCCGAGATGTCTAAAAGTTTAGAGGACCCGATTACTCCTGAGGAAATTGATAACGCAATAAAGGACATGCCCAATAGGAAAAGCCCAGGACCAGATGGCTTTACCATCAGGTATTATAAAAAATTTAAACAGCAGTTGATCCCACAGTTATGTAAACTCTGGAACAAATTGGCAGAGGATGAACTCCTGAGGAAAGAATCACTCTTAGCAAACATTACACTTATTCCAAAACCTGGCAAAGATGGTTCGATTTGTTCTAATTACCGCCCAATTGCACTGCTGAACACATATATTAAACTATATGCAAAAGTATTAGCAACAAGGATAAAAAATCTACTCCCAGAATTGATCAATGGAGACCAAGTAGGATTTGTACCAGGAAGGGAGGGCCGAGACAACAGTCTTCGAACGCTATTGTTAATGGGGAAGGATAAGGAAACCAATCCTCCAATGATCCTGGTGTCGATCGATGCTGAAAAAGCTTTTGATCGAGTGGATTGGTGCTTTATAATGGAAACTTTACAGACTTTGGGTCTTGGCCCAAAAATGCTGAAATGGGTAAATAATTTATATACATATCCATCAGCCAGAGTGGGGGTAAACGGGAGTATGTCGTCCGCATTCGATATGCGAAATGGTACAAGACAGGGGTGTCCCCTTTCGCCTTTACTATATGTGATCGCCTTAGAGCCCCTATTAGCAAAAATACGAAATAACTCAGTCATAGAAGGAATAAGAACGGGGGGGGGGGAAGAGCATAAAGTGGTGGCATATGCAGATGACATACTCCTATATATGATCAACCCCCAAACATCGATGCCAGGTCTGATAAGGGAGATCAGAGACTATGGGGCCCTCTCTCATTTTAAAATAAATCCAACTAAAACAGTTATCCTGAACATTGGATTAGGTTTGCAGGAAGAGGAAAAGATACGGTATAAATTTCCCTTTACATGGGAAAAAAAAGAAATAACATACCTAGGGATCAAATTAACAAAGACAATTCGTGGGCTATATCAGGCTAACTATATCCCACTAATAAATGAAGTAAAAGCGTTACTTACGAAGATGAATAAAGGAACGATATCATGGATGGGAAGAATCAATGTGTTGAAGATTATGGTATTACCAAAAATTATATATAAAATGCAAATGCTTCCGATAAATATTCCAATTGTTTTTTTTAATATATTAAGATCTTTATTTCTAAAATTTATATGGCAAAACAAAAAACCTAGTATAAAATACAATTTATTAACCAGAAAAAAAAATAGGGGAGGGATGGCACTACCAGATATACACAGATATTATTTAGCAATTATTTTAACGAGAGTGGTTGAAAGCACTAATTTAAACACTAAAAAGAAATGGGTAAAAATGGAGGAGATATCGATGGGGTCACAATTACAAAAAAACATCTGGATTCCACCAAAATTCAGATTTATTAGTAACACCACACATGAAATCACCTTAACAGCACTGAAAAAATGGGATACAATACACCGTAAAAATAAATGGCAATACAATTCACCACTAATCCCTCTCGAGGGCACGAGTTTTTTTCACCAGGATATGATACACCACTAGGGAAACAAATTAAGGATTTACAATTAAAAGATATTATAAGGGAGGGGAAGCTAATGCCAAAACTAGACTTAATGACGAAGTATAAGTGGCAAATATTGAAAGATTGGGAATACCTACAGATTCAACACTTTGTTAGTTCCATCCCAAAACCAATAAGAAAAGAAAATAGGTTAACCCCAATGGAAAAATTATGTATAAGGAAAACAGCACTTAAACATAGTGTCTCACAGCTATATGACTGCTTGTCTGAAATAGAAGTCCAAGGAAATATCCCATTCATAGCTAAATGGGAAAAAGACTTGGGCTATAAAGTGGATGAGACCCAAATGATCAACTCGGTATATGACTCTGTATTTGATATAAGATCAATAGAAGTAAATTATAAATGTTTAACGAGATGGCATTTTACACCTGATAAATTACATAAAATGGACACCTCCAACTCTAAGTTATGTTGGAGAGAATGTGGTACACTAGGAACAATATTTCATTTCTGGTGGGAATGCCCAGAAATAAATCAATATTGGAGTAAAATAACAGAATATATAGAGAAAATAACAGGGCAAAAAATACCTCTAACACCAGGTGAGTGTTTGTTTTTAGGAGTAGATGAAAAAACGAGTAAGCACCTTAAAAGAAGAATAAAAAACTCACTAGTACCCATCTTACTTAATGCTGCAAAAGCCACAATCCCAAAAAATTGGTTACAGGTGAAAAAACCCTCGATTCGCGAATGGATTCAAAGAATAGAATATATCAATAACATGGAATATCTAAGAAAAATGGAAGAAAATAAAATGAAAAAATACCGCAGTACATGGAAAAAAATGGAGATTATTTAAAAAGACGCAGCATTATACACAAGCATTAATGGAATAAAGAGTAGTGGAGACGAGGAAGGTCAACAGATAGTGGAGAAGAGGGAAGGGTGGGAAGGGTTAAATGTAATCAAGTTAAATAACTAAGATATTGGTAGCATAAATAGGATGGTAAAGAAAACTAAGTAGATGTTAGTTGAACTGTTGTCTTTGCTGTTTTTTTTTTTCTCTTTTTTCTCTCTCTCAATTTGAAAGGTTTTTTTTTTTTTGTAACGGATAAATAATAAATAGATATAAGCAATAAACGAGAAGATAAAAAAAAAAAAAAAGAGAGACTTGGGAAAAAGATAAAAATATCTTGCCACAATGATGTTAAAAGAGAATATAAGGATTCTGATAATGAGAACAGTCTGGCAGCAAAATTACATTTCTAAAGGAAAAAAAGTCATTTAAAACTACTGGCGGGTATAATGAATTGTCGGTCCAACAATACACATAAAAGTTCATTGATAAAAATGGCATGGGATTCCCCCGCACCAATATTTATAAGTGTCAAAAGGGGGCGGGTCACCCGTTTATGTAACACGGGGAAAGTCATAGGGAAGTCCCCGTGCGTCAGAGGGGGGTGGGGTCACCGGATGGCCCTGCCCTCCGTTATATAAGCGCTGTAACAAGAACAGAAGCATCACACAGCGGGAGACTCCCATTGAGGCAGAACATCTGGAGGACAAAGCGGAGAAGAAGAAACCGGAGGAAGATGCCAGACAAGAAGACTGGAGGAAGAAGTGGAGGAATATAGAGGAAGATGCGGGGAAGAACAAGATGGAGGTAGAAGAAGAGCACTGAAGGAAGACCAGAAGAAGATGGAAGAAAAAGTGGGGAAAGAAGATGACATTAATAAAGGAATTGTCAAAAACTGTCTATTTTTTTAACTTTTTTATGCATTGTGAACCTTTTGGAAACTTTTTGAATAAACTAGTCAAAGGTATCTCACTATTGGAGTCTTTTTTTCTCTTTACAACTTTTTGTGGAAATCCATTGATGACTACATCCCACTGGTGGAAGGAAACGTCCATTGATGCGCAGTGATCGTCTCCGGACAGAAGCGCTTTTGAAACAACTTTCCACAGACGTTGGCCGGTTACCTGTGAGGACAGTCGGTGGTATCCTAATAGAAACCCTGCTGTTCTACTAAGCCTCATGTGACCCCCCTGAATAAGGGTGGTCGCTGGCTTTTCGGTAAGCCTCCATTGCTTGTTCTTAGGTGAAGGGCTGCACTAGTGGTGGAAACTTATCACCTGGATTTTGTTTGTGAACACTTCTTTGTTGGATTATTTCACCCATGAACTGTTTTTGCGTTTAATACGTGTATTTGCTGTCTACTGTTTGGCTCTCTTAGCTGAGGGCGCTAGGATTGGCCAAAGCGCTCAAATTTACAGCGAATGGCCCATAATGTTCGTTTTTCGACGAACGGGTGAACACCCAATGTTTGACCCGAACATAAAGCTCATCCATAATCGCCATGTATATTTGCGATCTTTTTCTCAATTTCCTGCAATTTTTTAATATAATTTGAGAGAGATCTTGAAACAGCATGATCATTTCTCTATTAAAAATAATGCGATCATTTCTCTTGGCTTTGCACATTATATCTTCCTTGAATGCAAAGATTATGTCTGGGTGGGGGAGTGCAGAATCTGCTCCCCGTGGTCTTAGAGCCCAGTGGAAATGAACAAATTCTATCTCCATATCTTCCTGTCTCTATAACAGGCTGTTGAAAACTTTGTAAAGCTGGAACAATTTGATCACTTTCTACAGTTTCTGTTATGCCCTTCACTCTAATGTTGTTTCTCCTGCCTCTGTTGTCAAGGTCCTCCAAATGCCTATTTATGTCAATAAAGTGCTGGTACTGTGAGACAGTGACCCTCTCCAGCCTGTGGATAGCCCTGTCCCTCTGCTTCCCCGCAGTCTCTGCTGAAGCCAGCTTCTCAGTGAGTACCATGAGGTTTGTTATTAAGTCCGTGATGGCAGCTGAAAAGGTGGACTTAATGTCAGCTGCAAAGCCTGACATGTGCATAGGTCAGGGGTTGGTCAGAGCAGGACGTTCCCCTAAATGTGTCCTCAGAAGCGAATTCAGAATCTCCACTTTAGTCCTCCTTGTGGTGAGCCGGCGCCATCTTGGATCTGGCCACGCTGTTATGGGCCTCAAGCTGGGATTTAATTTTCCGAGCTGAAGATGCCATCGGTCCATGGCGGGAACATGAGTAAGTGGTATTATATAGCCATTTGCCTGCCATTTGTTGGCAGAAAGTCGGGTGTCAGGCGGAAAGGCTGTGTGTGCACCAGAGCTCCGTCAATGTGCTGCCATTCAAGCCACGCCCGAACCTTTTTAATATTATTACCTCATAAGGATTACGTTTCAGCATATAATGCATGTGCCTGCGAGGCTATCCAGTCTAATAATGTAGAGAGTAACAGGGAGCTCTATAAGCTTCAAATGTAAAGCCCCATACAAGGGATCTGCAGCAGTAAAAGATAACAGCATCATTAAATATTTTGTATGGGAATGCAAAAGGATTATACGTCTTATTTAATCAGTTCCATAATAGCATTACTATATCTTAGCCCTTGTACACACGGTCGGAGATTCCGACAACCAAATCCGTCAGATTTTGTCCGATGGATTTTGTCCGAAAGTGTTGCATACACACGGTCGGACAAAGTTGTCGGCACTTTGTCCGATCGGAATTCTCTACACATGATCGGAGTATGTCCGATCGGAGCATTTTGTCGGAAAATTTTATCAACAAGTTGGAAAACTTGGTCCATCGGATACTCCGACGGAAACAGTACGATGTAGACCACACACAGTCGGAATATCCGACAAAACGGTCCGATCGTACACATTCCGTCGGAATCTCCGACCGTGTGTACAAGGGCTTAAACAAGATAGATTTAAGGTTATAGTATAGCAATATTGCCAATGAACAATCCTCTGATTTGTCTATAACTTTTAAATGGTTGACGGAGTCTAAAAGATAATATAAAGTAACACAATTTGTAAAGATATATAAAAAAAATAAGTAAAGAATACATAAAGAATATTTAGAGATTACATTGTGATTTATTCCATGATGTATGTACCTGCAGCAGCTTTGCCAAATGGATAGATGGAGTCCAGTCAAATGTCAAAGTTGATCCAGGGAATATCCGATTGCCTCTCGGGGGATCAGTAAGGATTTTTTTTCCCCCTGCTGGGGCAAATTGGATCATGCTTTTCTAGGGTTTTTTGCCTTCCTCTGGATCAACTGTGCGTTTAGGATTGTGAATATGGGATTGTATGATGATTATTTTTTTTCCCCTTTTATTGGTTGAACTAGATGGACTTGTGTCTTTTTTCTTTTTTTACAATTTCTTTATTTTTTCTCCTTTTTTTCTTTCATATAACCAAGAATGGAAATTTACATAAACAGTCTAAATGTCATACATCGAATTTCCATATTCGTACATAATAAAAAGAAAAACATAACAATTCATTCTATTTCCTTTACCTCTTGCTTCCCTTATAGTATAATATGTAAATCCAAGAAAAAAAGCTAAGTTGATGGTATGGGGACGACGTCGAGGAAACTCCTCCCTCTGAGTTCGGTCCCACATACCCTAGGGTTAGCGCTATTCCCGGCCAGGCCAAAGTTTTATTGTTATCTTCTTATTTCTCATCCCCCCCCCCCCTTTACTTCCATCCTTGTTATTCCCCAAAAAAAAAAAAAACCCAAAGCACCCCCCTCAATACCCCCACAGACCAAGAAGGGGAGGGGGAGAGAGCAAGTTCTCATCTCCTTCCCCTATATCTCCCCCTTAAATCGCATCAATCTGTCTCTTTCCCTCCTCCGAAGAAATATAAAGATTCCATGGTGTCCATATTTCTAAGTAGGTTTTTCTTCTTTTCCTAGCTGTCCATATTAGGTCTTCCATCCTGTTCACCTCCTCAACTTTCTTCAGCCACATGCTCACACTAGGGGGTTGTCTGTTTCCACCTAAGTGTTATAAATGCCTTGGCTGTGTTTACCAAGTGACACAGGATGAAATTCCTATATATTTTCCCCAGGGTCTCTGACAAATGCAAGAGAAATACTGCTGGGTCCTCCCGTATTTCTACTTCACTAAATTTTCCTTCCAATATTTCTCAATTTTTGGGCATGACCAAAATATATGTAGAAAATTTCCCACTTCTTTCTGACACCTTTCTGACACCTCCAACACTTACTTGATGTATGGGGGAAATATTTTTGAAGTTTTTCTGGTGTTCTGTACCATTGTGAAATGATTTTATAATTAGTTTCTTGTAGTTTTGTACATGTCGCTGTTTTAAAGATAGATTGTATCATGTTTTTCTTCTGCTCCTCAGAAAAAGTCCTTCCTAGGGTCTATTTCCCCCTTACGAAAGAAGGGTAACTGAAAACTTTCAAATGGTTTAGTCAATAGCGCGTACATTTTAGAAATTACATGCGTAATTGGCTCCTTTTCCATACAGAGTTTCTCAAATGGCGTATAGCCACGGTCTAATAACTCTGGCGCTATCACTGTACTTAAAAAATGTCCTAGTTGTGCCACCTGCCAGAAATCTAATTGAAAGGGACCTTTTCTATCCATCATCTCCTGCATTGTTGGCCATTTGCCCATTTTTATGAAATGTGAGGCTTGATATATTCCTTTTTTAATCAGCTTGTCGAAAATGGGATTTTTATATACAGCTTACCTGTAAAATCCTTTTCTTGAGGTGTACATCACGGGACACAGGAGCTTCATTACATAGTGGGTTATATAGGCACCTCTGGTGATTGGACACTGGTTAACCCCAATTAAAGAGAATTCCTCCCCTATATAACCCCTCCCATATGGGAGGTACCTCAGTTTTGTAGCAAAGCAATAAGAAACCACGTAAAAACCCAAGAGGGGCGGGAGCACTGTGTCCCGTGATGTACTCTCAAGAAAATGATTTTTACAGGTAAGCTGTATATAAAAATCCCATTTTCTTGATCATACATCACGGGACACAGGAACTTCATTACACAGTGGGATGTCCCAAAGCAATGCTCAGATTGAGGGGAGGGAGACACAGATCCTAAATATAGACCGCCAGGGACCGGAGGACCTAAACTGCAGCCTGCAGTACACTGCGCCCGAAGGCGATATCCTCTTGCCCTCTGACATCCACCTGATAGAATCTGGTGAATGTGTGGACTGATGACCAAGTTGCAGCCTTACAGATCTGAGCCAGGGAGGCCTGGTGATGCACTGCCCAAGAAGCACTTACAGCCCTAGTAGAGTGCGCTTTCACTTTAAAAGGAGGAATCTTCCCCTTTACACTATAGGCCTGAGAAATAACCTGTCTAATCCACCTTGAGAGAGAGGATTTTGACGCCACCTGGCCCTTCCTAGGGCCTTCCAGCAAAATAAACAAGCAATCAGTTTTCCTTATCTGAGCAGTTGCCCGAAGATATATACTGATTGCTCTAACCCCATCCAAAGTGTGCAAAGATTCTTCTTCTGCGGACTGTGGGTCCGGAAAAAAGGATGGTAGGATTACGTCTTGATTCAAATGGAATCCCGAAACCACCTTAGGTAGAAAGGACCTGTTGGGACGCATGACCACCCGGTCCTTATGAATAATTAGATACGGCTCCTTGCTGGAAAGAGCTGCTTGCTCTGATACTCTTCTAGCCGTAGATATGGCTACCAAGAAGACCAATTTTTTAGTCAGGAGAACTAATGAAGCCAGATGCAAAGGTTCAAATGGTTGCCCCTGCAAAGCCGAGAGAACCAAATTCAGATCCCATGGGCATACCGGAGGTTTGACTGGCGGTCTTATCCGCATGGCCCCCTGGATGAAAGCCCGCACCAGGGAATGCGATGCAAGTGGCTTCTGAAAAAAATACTGAGAGGGCCGAAATCTGCACCTTGATAGTGCTTATGGCCAAATTAATTTCTAGGCCCGACTGGAGAAAGGCCAAGATCCTGCTAATGACATACTTTCTAGGATGCCATTTCCTGAGTTCACACCAGGAAACATATGCCCTCCAGATTTTGTAATAAATAAGCCTGGAGGCCGGCTTTCTGGCATTGACCAGAGTAGAAAGGACTGGCCCCGAAAGGCCACGTTCTCTCAGAATGTGGGTTTCAGCAGCCAAACCGTCAAATTCAGACTGCGTAAAGCAGGATGGTAAATTGGACCCTGTGAGAGCAGATCTGGCTGGAGAGGGAGGATCCATGGCCTGCCTACTGCCAACTTCATGATCTCTGCGTACCACGGTCGCCTGGGCCAAGCCGGGGCCACCAAAAGGACCGATTTTGTCTCCCTCTTGACTCTTCCCAGGAACCGCGACAAAAGCGGGCTCGGGGGGAAGGCATAGATCAGATTGTACTGATCCCAGGGAACTGTCAGCATCTGACCCCTGAGCAAGTATTTCTCTTGTCCTTGACACAAAATTGTCCAGTTTCCTGTTGAACCTGGACGCAAACAGATCTACGTCTGGAGTACCCCACCTGTGACATATGTTCCGAAACACGTCGGGGTGCAGAGCCCATTCTCCTGGGCACAACTGCTGGCGATTACAGTATGTGATTCAGCTCTTTTTGGGCCACCAGACTCCTGGTACCGCCCTGGTGATTGATATAGGCCACTGCTGTGGCATTGTCAGACTGAACCCGACCGGGGAGACCTCGTAGTCTGTAAGACCACTTTATGAGAGCCATATAAATTGCCCGGATCTCCAGGACATTTATGGGCAATAGCTTCTCGATCGCAGACCATTTCCCCTGTAAACACGTCTCCTCCAACACTGCTCCCCAGCCTGTCAGGCTGGCATCTGTCGTGATAATCTTCCATGGAAGAGGAAGAAAGGTTTTGCCCTTCAGCAAATTCTTGGTTTGTAACCACCAGATGAGACTCCTGCGTGTCCCTGGGGATAGACGCATAGGAAGATCCAAGGATTGGGGCTTCCTGTTCCAAGCCGCAAGGATGCATCTTTGCAGAGGCCTTGAGTGGAACTGGGCGAATGGGAAGGCCTCAAAGGAGGCAACCATTTTCCCTAACACAACATTTTCCATGCACAATTGAATAGGGGAAGATCTGCCCAGAATTAGGCGCACCAGATCCCCAATGGCCAAGGCCTTTGGCCTTGGAAGAAACACCTTGCCCTGAGCGGTGTCGATGATCATACCCAGGTATTCCAACCTGGTGGCAGGCTGTAGGGACGACTTTTCTAGGTTTATGATCCAACCTAGGCGTTCCAGGTGTTCTAGTGTTCTGGTGACGCTGTGGTTCAGGAACGCTACTGTTTTCTCCATGAGAAGCAAATCATCTAGATAAGCCATGACGGCTATACCCTGAGCTCTTAGGTTTTCCAAGAGAGGGTCCAGAATCTTTATGAAGACTCGAGGGGCCGTAGCAAGCCCAAACGGCAAGGCCACAAATTGAAAATGGCGCCACTCTACCGCGAACCTTAGAAATTTTTGGTGTGCGGGAAAAATTGGCACATGGAGATATGCATCCTTGATATCTATTGATGCCATAAACTATCCCCCTTGCAGGGAGTAGACCACAGTGCGGATTGACTGCATTCGGAAGGACCGGATGCGTAAAAAAACGGTTCAGATCCTTCAGATCTAGGATAGGTCTGACACTTCCATTTGGCTTCGGAACGGTGAAGAGATTTGAGTAAAACCCTGAACCCTGTTCTTTTGGGTCCACTTCTACTATCACCCCCTGGGATAGTAAGTGATCTAAGGCCAGAAATAGCGGTTTTTGCTTTACTGGATCCCTGGGGATCCTTGACCTTAGAAAGCGAGAAGGTGGAATTTCCTGGAACTCTAGCCTGTAGCCCAGAGATTCCGAAGAGATCACCCACTTGTCCCGGATCTCTTCCCGCCAGGCTCCTGCAAACTGCAGGAGCCTTCCCCCCACTCGGCCGAGCGGGGGCGCCCCTTCACAAGGAAGCTTTTGGGCTCTGCTTGGCAGGCTTTCGCCCCCAAGTCTTTTTCTGCCCCTGGGCCCAGCCCTGAGCCTTTCCTGTAGAGGAGGGTTGAGAAGGCTGAGCCACTGCTTAGAGCTTGATGCTCCGGGAGAGAGAGCACGCCTGAATGAAGGACGCTTGCTCCTTTTGACTGGAAGGAGAGTAGATTTACCCCCTGAAATTTTTTGGACGAATTTGTCTAATTCTTCTCCAAACAAATGTTCCCCTTTAAACGGGAACCCAATCAAATGCTTCTTGCATGACAGCTCAGCTGCCCAATTCTTTAGCCATAGGGCCCTTCGCATGTGTACCAACATGAGGGACAAACGTGATACTTGTTGGACAGAATCCAAAATCGCATCAATCATGAAACACAGAATATGAGGCATTTCTGCATACTTCTCTACTTCCTCGCTGGGAAGGAGCCCAAGCATCTGCTTAACCTGTTCCTTGAGGAACTGGCACAACCCCACGGCTGCGACTGTAGGTTGCACTACAGCGCTAGCCATGGAAAAGGAGGCTTTTAATAAGGTTTCCAGCTTCTTATCAGTTGGATCTTTAAATACCTGCGCATTATCCAAGGGACAAGTCAGGTTTTTATTCACGCAAGAAACAGCCGCATCAACAGATGGGACCCCCACTTCTTGGTGAAACTTTCCTCCAGAGGATAATGCATAGAAAACCTTTTAGGAGGAGCAAACAGTTTATCGGGATGTCCCCAATCCTCATACAACAATTCATCCATTAAGGGATGAATTGGAAAGGAATAGGCAGTCTGTGGGGCTTTCCTGACGCCCAGGGAAGAAACAGAGGACGTAGCGACTTCAGCAGCAGGCATTCTGAATGTGGTACGCACCAATTCAGTATAATACTGCACTTGTTTTCTGAGCGCCTGGGAGGAGGGGACTCTCTCCTCTTCCTCTGAATCATCCGACTGCTCCTGATCCCTGTCCCAAGACAGGGATCTCTCCTCATTTTCAGGAGAATCATCTGAGAGAGGAATTTCAGCAGAGGGAGGGGATCTACCGCTTTTCCTGCTATCTTTCAGGGAAGCAGAAATAAAATTCATTATTCTCCCTTCAAACCCCTCCAATGTAGCCCTAAGGGAGTCCTCAGTGACATAAACCGGGGCTGGGACATTAGGAGAGGCTGCAAAACCTGACAGGGGCACTGACTCGTCTTGAGAGGCTGGCTCCAGTCTTGCAGGGGGGGGATGGTAACTTACAGGCACTTTTAGAACCCCTGGACCTAGGCGGTGATTTAACAGTGCCTTTGCTACCTCCCCCTGAGACCCTCTTACGAGGAGACATAGTCCTAAGCTACAAAGCAGGTACTAGTACAAGTGCAATCACTGTTGTGCTTAAAGTCTCACAATAAATATATATGCTTAAACTGCACAACCTGATGCTGAGTAGGTGTCTAAGGTTTGCCTGAATCCAATCCCCTCGGATGTTTACTGCCCACAGCTCCTGTGTCTCACACTTACAGCCCCTTGACGCTCTGGGCTTTTTAAATCTGCCGCCTGGCGCCTGCGCAGTACAGCGCCATGCACACTGACGTGCACGGCTCACAACCACAATCCCCCCTCCTCCATTAGGCCGTGAACGCGCCCGGCACGCGTGCACGAGGACCGCGGGATCCAGGGGGGGAATGGAGAACTCCACTGGAGCTGCGCGGGACCCCCAGACTACGTGGGACCCCTGTGTTACCTTGTTGTGGCACGGACTGCAGTGGAGACGTGAGACAGCTGGAGAACCAGGCTTCACTGAGCGTGTGTACTGAAAGGCATGTAAGTATGCATCAGGCTGCTCTTACTCCCTCTATTGGTGGAAACCAGGTAAGACATACAACTACTCAAAATGAAGAAATCCATCATATAATTACATATATAGGATTAACTTTCCTTACCTGTCCTCACCGCAGGAATTGCTGAAACAGACAAATTCTAGCCTTCACCCATCACGGCGGGCAGTGTTAGCCAACCTTCAGGTTTATCTGGGGCTCTTTCTCGGAAGAGCCTCCTACCTGGACCATGTAAAAGACTCTGCCAGAAACTTTCGTGCGCTCTGTATAAACAGTACACCAAGTCTGGTTTTCCCAGAGCCCAGTCTTCCAATAGGAGAGGACTTACAGGCCAAACCTCGTTTCTTCAGCTGACGAGGCCCGGGTACCATACCATCTTGGGAGTCAAATATCGGCCCGAGGTATGGATCCAGTTTGTTGTAGCCCTTAGGCCCCTGCAGGAACCTGCACAGAGCTAAAGTTTTACGTGACCAACCACCATAGACACTGGCGAAAAAACTGAGGTGCCTCCCATATGGGAGGGGTTATATAGGAGAGGAATTCTCCTTAATTGGGGTTAACCAGTGTCCATTAACCAGAGGTGCCTATATAACCCACCATGTAATGAAGCTCTTGTGTCCCGTGATGTATGATCAAGAAAGGTCCTTTCTGTATACCTGGTATGAATCGAGGATTACCTAATATAGGGACTAGAGGGGAATTCTGTGTCGATATCTTATTCTTAACTAAAAGATTGTAACATATCTGTAGTGTGGGTCCTATTGTAGGATGTAACTTCGTATCCGATATCAGGTTTCTATAGCACCAAGGTGCTCTATGTAATAGCTCCCTACATTGTGCTTGCTCTAAATTTACCCATATTTTCTGGTCTCCATGTCGATACCAGTCCAACAATCGGCCTAGATGTATTGCCTGATAATATTTATATATGTCCGGTGTTGCCAGTCCCCCGTATTGCTTCGGTAATGTTAATAGTGTCCTCCGTATCCTTGGTTGTTTATCTGCCCATATAAATTTCCTGAATAATGTTTGTATAGTTCTAAAAAAAATTCCTTGGCATTAAAATTGGGATTGCCTGGAGGAGGTACAGGAGTTTTGGCAAAATATTCATCTTGATTATATTATTTCTTCCAAACCAGGAGTGTATTCCCCTATGCCATCTCTCCAGGCATCCCCGTACCATCTTCAATGCCGGCGCAAAATTTAATTCATATATTTTATTGGGGTCTGTTGCAATCATTATTCCTAAATATTTCAGGCCTTGACCCGTCCAATTAAATTTATAATTTAGTTTTATTAATCTCATCATTTTCTCTGGGACTGCTATCATCAAGGCTTCTGACTTAGAACAGTTTATTTTAAAGTAGGATAGTATACTGTATGCCTCAATTTCCTTAAATAAATTTGCGAGCGAAATTGTCAGATTCGTCACTGTAAAAAGCATATCATCTGCATATGCTGCCACTTTATTATGAATTCCTCCTATAGTTATTCCTTGGATATCCCTGTTAAGCCTTACTCTGCATAACAGTGGTTCGAGGGTCAACGCGAATAACAAAGGGGACAGTGGACATCCCTGTCTGGTCCCGTTTGTTATCGGAAAAGATGAAGATACCACTCCGTTTACTCTTACTTGAGCTGTAGGTTTTTCATACAAACTTGCTATCCAGCCTATCATTTTCCCCCCTAACTTGTGTACAAGGGCTTAAACAAGATAGATGTAAGGTTATAGTATAGCAATATTGCCAATGAACAATCCTCTGATTTGTCTATAACTTTTAAATGATTGACGGAGTCTAAAAGATAATACAAAGTAACACAATTTGTAAAGATACATAAAAAAATAAGTAAAGAATACATAAAGAATATTTAGAGATTACATTGTGGTTTATCCCATAATGTATGTACCTGCAGCAGCTTTGCCAAATGGATAGATGGAGTCCAGTCAAATGTCAAAGTTGATCCAGGGAATATCCGATTGCCTCTCGGGGATCAGTAAGGATTTTTTTTCCCCCTGCTGGGGCAAATTGGATCATGCTTTTCTAGGGTTTTTTGCCTTCCTCTGGATCAACTGTGCGTTTAGGATTGTGTATATGGGATTGTATGATTATTATTTTTTTACCCTTTTATTGGTTGAACTAGATGGACTTGTGTCTCTTTTCAACCTATGTAAATATGTAGCTCTAACAACATCCAGGCTAATGTAGAGAGACTAAGCTTGGATGGCAGATCGATGTTCCCAATGAGATGGAATGCTGAGATCACCAGTGCTGGAGGGACAGCCTGACAGCTCAGGGCGAACGCCAAGTCATTGACGAGGAGAATCCTTGAACCTCGGTTTGGAAGACTCCACCCCGGCTGGACAAATGTCTGTCTGTCACAAGAACCTTACAGTTATAGAGGGTGGTTCAGTGGATATGCAGTTGGCTCAAGGATAGATACCGGAGTGTGGTTGTAAATGGGGACCAGTCACTATTGGTGTACCACAAGGCTCTGTACTAGGTCCTGTTCTATTTAATCTATATGTGATATACTGTAACTAAAGGTTTGTTGGGCAAGGTATGTATTTTTGCTGATGATACAAAGGTGTGTAATAGGGTTGATATCCCTGGAGGTGAATGTAACATGAAACATGATCTGGCATTGCTAAAATGATTGGTTGAAGCAGTGGAAACTGCAATTCAGTGTTTATAAATGTAAAATAATGCACCTAGGGAAAGAGAGTCCCTTGCCATAATATTGGGAGTAGAATGTTAGCTAGCACTAGGAAAGAAGAAGGTTTGCAAAATGAGAAAACAGTGTGGCTAGGCAGTTGGAAAAGCGAATAGATATCTAGGATGGATCACTAGAGGGGCTACCAGCAGGACAAAGGCGGTACTGATTCCCCTAAATAGAGCTTTACTTAGACTTACTTTAGAATACTGTGTCTGGAGACCTCACTTACAAAAAGATATTGATAAGATGCAATGCGTCCAGAGACGGGGAAACAAAAATGGTGAAAGGTCTAAGGGATAAAACCTTAGGAGAGACTTAAGGAAATTAATATGTATAATCTAGGGAATTGAAGGGAAAGGGGAAACATGACTGAAAGTTTTGAAGTGAGGGCGATCAAGGTACAAGAGGGCAGAATTTTCAAAATTAAACCAAGATCAAAAACACGGGGCCATGACCTCATATGAACAGGAGGAATCTTCTAAAGTATTTTTACTAAAAGGGTAGTTGTTGCTTGGAATAGACTTCCAGCAGAGGTATTGGGTCAGTCAACAGTGTTTGGCTTCAAACATGCTTTGGACAAACATAGGTTTATACTCAGAGGGAAAAAAAAACAAAAAACAAAAAAAATGTATAAATTAAAAAAGAACACGCAGACTCAATGGCCCACTTGGTCTTTTTTCTGCGGTCACTTTTCTATTTCACCACCAGTATACCAGTCCCACACCAGGGTTTAAGATTTCTTCCTGCTTTGAGTGTACCACAAAGGCTACAGGAGCTCAGCAAACAAAAGTGTCAGTCACCAGACTGTATACACTTTACTCCACTCCACCTCACCGACAGCTGCTCCTTCCTGTTCCTTTTCAGGCCTCCTCTGCAGGCGGGCTAACCTTTTCAGGACCAAAGTCCACATAATTATGATTGGGGGCTCTTTCCTACCCAAGTGTTCTCAAGCCCTTAAATTCTGGGTCCCGAATGAGGCTTTACCAATTCAGTGAGCACTGTAAATCAGTCCTCTCCTTTCTAGCCAGACTACCCCAGAACCCTTCACCCTGCATGGGCGAGAACCCAAGTACTCAAAATGTGTTCCCATTGTTCCCTCTAAAAGGGACCACAATCCAAATAGTGGGGATACGTATCTCTCTTCCTGAACCTGTCCCTGGCATCTTGTACAATATTTAATGGCTAAAGACAAAACAAATTACTATTGACCAAAGCAACAACAAATGGCATACTATTTTTAATTTCATTGCTTCAATAGCAGAGATATCAAATACAATATCAACCCAAGACTGACACATACAATTGTAGTACTACCCACATAGTAGCCGCTGGTATTTTGCCAAGGTCTTTTCCCTTTTTGCCACGCAGCCAGGCACAGGTAGATTCACACAGCCAGGTGTAGACACACTTCGTCTCATTGTCAATGATCAGTCTAGGTATACTCCAGAATCCAAATTATTCACATCTGAGGACATCTAACTTATCTGTCGGTTAAGCTCTGGTGAAGTCCTTGTTAAAAGCAGATAGAAGACTACTTCTTTGCAGTAGCAACAAAGTAATTTCAGGATTAGAGCAAAGCAGCAATAGTTGCTAGACAAAACTCAAGACACAAGCCAGTTATGGCAGTCTGCTCTTATATTTGACAGTCCAAAAGTAGCAGAAACTGAGCAAAGACTTATGCAGTAGCAGCAGCTGGACAAAGCTGTTCAGAACACCCTTGTCTGGACCCTCAGCTGACTATATAGCACACCAGAAGAGGTTAACAAGCACACGTCTATGGATCCTTCGGGTTTTCTGAACTCACAAAATGTCCAGGGACAGCTGATAACCTCCTTCTCTTCCAAGGGACGCTTTATACCAGACCAGATCTTCAATAGACAGCCTATTCAGCCAGCAATCTGTAAAAACAGGGTCACCCTCACTAACTTTAGGCCCACAGGTCTCCCACCTGAGGCCACATGGCAGCACACTTTCTTTGAATTTGTACCCTCAGGTCGCCCACCTGAGGCCATATAGCAGCAGATGCCAAGGGAGGCAGCAGCCTCTCCCCAATCGGTACAATTCACTCCTGGAAAAGACTAGACATGTGCAATTTGTTTAGTTCCGAATTTGTTTAACGAATTTTGACAAATTCATTAATTTAAAATAAAATCAAAAAAAACACATTTTTTTTTGTCAGTGCACATGTCTAGAAAAGACCTTGTGCTCAGTTCATCCGAAGAATAAATACCCATCATTCTTTAGGGCCACCCTCCCTGGGAAAGGCTGGATAGCATCCACATTAAGAACCTTCCTTGGATACAGAGGAGGCCAGAGGCTGACCCAACAAGCAGCTTGGCCACAAAGGTCCATGTAATCATGGTTGGGGGCAGGGAGTAATTAAATCCTCCAGGAATACCCCGATTTACGGACACTCACTTTGCGTACACTCACGAGTACGGCATACCCGCAAGTGTATGTAAAGTAGTTTGCCAGATAAAGCTGCAGCTGAGTAATCCATGCATGGATACTTGGAAACACGCTCTACGAACTGTGAGTCGGCTTTATTCCAAATATAACACTATTTACAGCTGTCACAGTTACTGCCATGGCATTTATGTGCACAGGAAGACTATACAGTATAGCTGTCTGCCAGGAAGAATGAAGCTGAGGGGTGTTACTACCCCTGCCTGCAAACTTTATTTCCACTGGTCTGGTTGTCTGTTACAGCCTAGCATCTGTGCCATTCTCTCGTGTTGAACTGTACAGTACTACAACATTTCACTCCTTGACCACCCCCACTACAATCTTTGACCCCCCTCTACAGCCCCTGACACCCCCAAAAATGAAAAAAAGTATTACTTCCCTTTAAGTACATTTTCATTTTACATACATGCTCTGGTCCCTTAAAAGTGGGGTATTCCTGTACACTAATCCTAGCACCTACCTAGGAAGGTGCTACACAATTTTATGGTAATCCCTATCTACCTTCAAGTGATATTAAAGATTTTTTTAACCACCTTAAAGTGATTGTAAGGGACATTTATTTATTTTTTTATGAAAAACATGGCATACTTACTGTAGTAATATGATATATGTAGCGTACTGGGTAGATGATTAGTAGTCATTATAAGTACTCCTCTGCAGCAACCCAATTCTTCCAGAGAGATGCACTTTATTGGCTTCCAACACAGAACAAAGTCTTATAACAGATGACACAATCCAACAGAGTATAATTACGACAACGCCTTCATAACCACACACTAAGACAAGACTGAACACCATGTTATATCCCCAATACACTGAATGGCTGAGCAATTTGATTGGCCCTTTCCATTAAATGCTTTGATCTCCGTGTGTCTTTTAGAGTGACAGAAGGTGACCCCTTGCCGTTTACAGCTGTAGTCATAAACTGCCCTAATTGGCATTCTTGCATATTAACATCAACAAGTTTCCTTCAATATGCGCAATTAGGCTAACAGATACCACCTTAACACCCTTTTGAGATGTAGAATAAGGCCTATATCCCTAATCTATATTCTTGCATATTAACATCAACAAGTTTCCTTCAATATGCGCCAATATGCGCCTTGGCATATGCCGGTGACTGCCAAGTGTTTTTTCACCTAATGCATAGGATGCATTAAGGTGAAAAAACATGAACTTTTACATCCCCGTTAAAACTGGGCACTTTCGCCCCCTTCCTTCTGTGGTATTAGGGAATGTCTAGCTCAGTGGTGGATGCCTTTTCAGTAAGTTCTTTTCAAATATTTTTATTACAGAAAAAAATAATTCAATACACGTGAAGTATACAAATTTTGTAATATAACAAGATAAACATATTTAGACATTGCTTTTTCTCTACAGTCTGTAAAATGAATAAAAAGTTTTAAAATAAAACGGAGCATGAGTATTTTGATTGAAATACTGATTGAAGGTTGGGATCATTATACATCTTAACAGGGGCCAAGTTCCGGCTATATGACTTGGCTTATCCTGTATATGGGAAAAACCATACCAATTGTCAAGGTTTTATAATATTTTATTAACTGTATCTACAATTTTGGACAAAAAGGGGGGGGGGGGTAATAATTATCTCCAGAGGGAATTAGGTAGCTATTCAGATAGTTGTAGTTCTGAATAGTGGAATAAACATTGGTACATTTTCAAGATAGTACAAAGGTATGGTCAAAACCCTGTTGTAGATGATGATTTATCCATGGGAGCCATAGTAATTCAAATTTTGGGATTTTTTCTTCAGTAAGTTCAAAGCAAACATAAACTTTAGTTTGAGGGCATGGTAGCCCACTCTTATAAAAAAGGAACAAAATAAACAAAAGTTCATACATGCACTTGGATGCCCACACAGGGGTTCTTCTCCCAAAAACATTAACAAATGAAAAATGCCAAGCCACCTGGCTCTCTCTCTTCAGCAGTGCTGGCACTTAGGCTTTATGCTTCAGCCCTCTTGGCCATATAACAGGGTTCCTGTACAACTACAGTCCCTCTTTTCAGCTTCCTTGCTGCTCAGGCCTTCCACTTCAGACTCTCATCTGTCTCCTTAGATGCACACAGCGTCTATCTAGAAAGCAGCCCCTCACTGCTCTGATCCTCAGACTTGGGTCTCTGGCTTTCACTAGTGCACACCTGCACTCTCTGGACTCCTGGAGACCTCCTGTCTCTCTGGGTGGAGCCCAGAACCCTAATCCTGACTCTGCTATAAGCCCAGGACCCACCAGACTCCTGGCTGTTCCCAAAACCCAGTCCTAGGATTGGAGATTCCGTCCCACCCATAACGCTATGGAATCTCCAGGCTCCAAGTCCCCAAATGTATTTTACAAACTTTGGAGGAAGCTGATAAAACAGATTCATCCACATTAAATACCCCTGGAGCCCCTCAACCTGCCTATTTGAGAACCCTGGGCAACAATTACTAGGTGTCAGAAACCATGAATCAGACCGAGACAGAAGTACAATTAAATCACACTTGTTTATTAAATAAAAATAAAAAGGTAAATAGAAAAAGCGTAGTCAAAGCATAGTCAGAGTCCAGTAACCGGTAGACATGTGCGATTCGTTTCGTACGAATTTCTCAAAATTCGTACGTTCGGGAGGATCCGAAATACGAATTGTCGTGCGTCTGAATTCTGTACGGAATACGAACTTTTGTTTACGAATTCCGGATCTCAGTCCATTATGCTTATTATGACTTGCAAAATATTTCTGTGATAGAAGTTAATGTAAGTTGCCTGAAGACATCAGTGAAGGACTTTCATCCTCTCTTGGCAGGCTGCCAAGAAAAGAACACAATGATACAATGTTTCTTCTTCAATGGGCTGAACTCCGTGTATAGAAGTTCTCAGTTTAACCATTTAAAGACTAAATCTTTTCTGACACTTTTTGCTTACAAGTAAAAATCCAGTATTTTCTGCTAGAAAATCACTCAGAAGCCCCAAAAATTATATATATATATATGTTTAGCAGAGACCCTAGGGAATAAAATAGCAGTTGTTGCAATATTTTGATGCGGTATTTGCGCAGAGGTCTTTCAAACACAAGTTGGACCTTTTTTTTCGGTCGACCTCTAGAGAGCACTGACATTAGCAGCGTGACATACAGCAATGACACCTGCACCGTGATAGAGAGCACTGACATCAGCAGCGTGACATACAGCACTGACACCATCACCATGATATACAGCACTGACACACGCACCGTAAGCCCCAGGAGGAAGTCAGCATAGCACAGGGATGGTGGGAGCCCCTTATAATAAGCAGCCCCAGGAGGAAGTCAGCACAGCACAGGGATGGAGAACTTTACAAACCTTCAGGTCATATTTGCAGCCACAAAATAATCACTAGCTGTGCACACATAGTCCCACCACATGGCCAATGACATAACACATGTATGAGGTGAATCTGGGATCGACAACTACAAGCATTCTTTTTTTTATATGTGAAATTCTAAAAATTCAGGAATCAAGAGATAATGGAGGTGAGGGAAGGTCAGGGTAGGCAAAGAAGAGGGTGCAGGAGATGATCACCAGAACCAGCACCGTGATATAGAGCACTGACACCTGCACCGTGATAGAGTGATCTGACACCAGCCCTGTGACATAACACATGTATGAGGTGAATCTGGGATCGACAACTACAAGCATTCTTTTTTTATATGTGAAATTCTGAAAATTCAGGAATCTTGAGATAATGGAGGCGAGGGAAGGTCAGGGTAGGCAAAAAATCATCTCCTGCACCCTCTTCTTTGCCTACCCTGACCTTCCCTCGCCTCCATTATCTCAAGATTCCTGAATTTTCAGAATTTCACATATAAAAAAAGAATGCTTGTAGTTGTCGATCCCAGATTCACCTCATACATGTGTTATGTCACGGTGCTGTTGTCAGATCACTCTATCAAGGTGCAGGTGTCAGTGCTCTATATCACGGTGCTGGTGCTGGTGATCATCTCCTGCACCCTTTTCTTTGCCTACCCTGACCTTCCCTCGCCTCCATTATCTCAAGATTCCTGAATTTTCTGAATTTCACATATAAAAAAAGAATGCTTGTAGTTGTCGATCCCAGATTCACCTCATACATGTGTTATGTCACGGTGCTGGTGTCAGATCACTCTATCACGGTGCAGGTGTTATTGCTGTATATCACGGTGCTGATGTCAGTACTCTCTATCACGGTGCTGCTGTCAGTGCTGTATATGATGGTGCTGGTGTTAGTGCTTTATGTCACGCTGCTGATGTCAGTGCTCTCTATCACGGTGCTGGTGTCAGATCACTCTATCACGGTGCAGGTGTCATTGCTGTATGTCACGCTGCTAATGTCAGTGCTCCCTAGAGGTCGACCGAAAAAAAAGGGCTAACTTGCGTTTGAAAGACCTCTGCGCAAATACCGTGTCACATTAAATATTGCAACAACCGCTATTTTATTCCCTAGGGTCTCTGCTAAAAAATATATATAATTTTTGGGGCTTCAGATTGATTTTCTAGCAGAAAATACTGGATTTTTACTTGTAAGCATCAAGTGTCAGAAAAGATTTAGTCTTTAAATGGTTAAACTGAGAACTTCTACACATGGAGTTCAGCCCATTGAAGAAGAAACATTGTATCATTTAGTTCTTTTCTTGGCAGCCTGCCCAGAGAGGATGAAAGTCCTTCACTGATGTCTTCAGGCAACTTACATTGACTTCTATCACAGAAGTCTTCTGCAAGTCATAATAAGCATAATGAGCAATGTTTTTGCCTTTAAGAACGTTCGTACACGTTAACGACAATTCGTATTTCGTACGAAACAGAACGGAATTTCGGACACGAAATACGAAGTACGAATTCATTTTATTATGAATCGAAACGGAACAGAAGGAAACAAATTTATTGACGGCGCCCATGTCTAGTAATCGGATAGAGTAGTCAGCCAGGCCAGAGTTAAATAACCAGATCGGGTAATCAGCCAGGCCAGAGTCAGGGATCCAAGTAGAGCAATAGCAATCAGGATAAGGAGCCAGAAGGGATGTCAGCAAGCTATTCTTTAAACAGAACCGCAGGAGATGGTTTCTTGTGATGTGACCAAGGCGAAGGCAGAGGTGAAGTGAGCTGGACAGCTTTAAGTAGGCAGGTCAGACGAGCATGATCAGGAACAGCTGGTAACTGTGGAGAGAGATGAGACCTGGCAATTAGCCGACAGCTGAGCAGCCAGCCCAGAGAAGGAAGGGCTAAGCCAGCCCTGACACTAAGACAGGGAACTGTACTGTCACACTTCCCACATAAATTTTTAGCTTTTCAGGCTCTTACGATTTAAATGATAATTACTCATGCTACACTGTACCCAAATTTTTATAAATGTGTTCACACAAATAGAGCTTTCCTTTTTGGTATTTATTCACCACTTTTTATTTTTAAAGAGCGAAATAAAAAAAAAAAAACATTATTTTATACTTTTTGTTTTAAAAGAAATCCAATAAAATCTAATTGCATCATACATTTAGGCCAGAATGTATTCTGCTACATGTCTTTTTGGTAAAAAAAATAAATAAATCCAAAATTGGTTTGTGTGAAAGGTATAGTGTCTACAAGCTATGCTACGGATCACTGAAAATTGATCAATCCTGATGTGCTGAAATGTATCTCATTTCTTGAGGCCCTAAAATGTCAGAACAGTACCAAATGACCCCTATTTGTAAATATGGCAGTCCAAAGTATTTAGTAAGAGGCACACACGTTTTTTGAAGTTGCAATTATTTGCCCACAATTGTTTGGAAAATTAAGAATTTATTTTCTCCACAAAATTGTCATATTAACAAGTTATTTCTCACACATGGCATAGGTAAACTTGCAATTACACCCGAAAATATATTCTGCTACTCCTGCTGAGTATGGTGATACCACATGTGCGAGACTTTTCAACAGCCTGACCACATAGAGAGGTCCAACCTGCAGGGAGCACCATCAGGTGTTCTAGGAGCATAAATTAAACATTTAGTTTCCTGACTACCTATCACATTTTTGAAGGCCCTGGAGCACAAGGACAGTGTAATTACCCACAAAATGACCCCATTTTGGAAAGCACACCCCATAATGTATAATCTAGGAGGCATAATGAGTCTTTTGAACATGTAATTTTTTTTCCCACAAGTTTTTGGAAAATGTGGAATGAAAATTAATATTTTACACAAAGTTGTCAATTTATAAGATAGCATGTACATAGAAAAAAATGAAACCCCAAAATACATTCTGCTACTCTTCCCGTTTATGGCAATACCACATGTGTGATACTCTTCCACAGTCTGGCCACGTACAGGGGCCCAACATGCAGGGAGCACCATCAGGCGTTCTAAAGGCAGAAAAAAAGAAAAAAAGGTGAAAAACTGCGTTAAGGTGAAATTTTTTTTATTTAAATTGGTCCTGAACGGATCAGATTTAGCTGCGGCTTAACTGTGTCACATAACTACAGAAAAAACTAAAGGAAAAATATATAAACTGCGCTAAATTCCACATACATCAAAATGTGTGTAAATAAATGAAATGACAATAGATTATGGGTTATTAACCAGCCTCTAAACATTAGTTAATAAAAAATCAAACCATAAGTAATAAGTATATATAAATGTTACAATCTTAAACCATGCGAACTGCCTATCCCTTACAGTATGGGACCAAGCCGCACGCCCCTATATAAAATAGTACAAACTCTAGAAACACCCAGTGTATGGATCAACAAGTCTATATGTGTTTGTCAAAGAAGTCCTTGTATAATAAAACAAAATGTGAATAAAGTCCTCCACAGATGAACCGTACTCGATCCACCACCGTATGCGATTAAGTAGTGCTTGATCCGCCACCAAATAATAAAATCTGCTGCTTACCAGAAAATCATGACCCCTCACTACAGAGGGTCTCAGAAGGCATATGAATATTTAATCGTCTCCCAATCCAGAGAGGTCCTCGATACTCTCCTTACACCACCACTTCAATATGAGGATTGTAGAAATTGCTTCCAAAAATTCTTTCTCATAAATTTAGAGGGACTCAGGATAGATGTACCAAAACCATGGAAGAGAAATAGAACTCCAGATAGTGTAAAACCTTTTATTACTAAAAACCAAAAAATAAAATTGCACTTACAGTGTATATAGAAATCATCAGCCTTGAGTCTGTTGCGCCGGCCGAACGCATACGGACAGACCCGTTCTCCTGGAACTGTTCCAAAACACGAGGTGACATTAGCGTATCGCTCATCCCTACGCGTTTCGCAACAAAATTGCGTCATCCAGGGGCACGAGCGGCACGCTGCGTCACCTCCATTTATACTGTCACTACCCCTCCAAGCCTCACTCTGGGCACCCGGCTGTTCCCACCAAAACCAGGCCTCATTCCCACGTCAGACAACTCTTCTGATTCGCCAGGCCCTCCCAAGGTCACTGATCCCACCAATGAAATGAATAAACCACTGGGAGACTTCACATTAACCAAGCCTCATTCTCACCCCATATGAAAACCACCCAATTACCAGTGCGCTTGATACGAATGAAGCTACCATTGGATCAGCAACATCACAAAGGGGCCAATGAGACATGGCATGTTCCGCTGTATTTCCGGGACACCGCGTCCAACCCCCGACAAATCACCGCAACAGCAACAAAAGGGACCAATGACGCTCGGCACCCTCCGCTCTACTTCTGGTTCGTCACATCCGGTTTATGGCCACATCCGGTCTGACCAAGCCTCGCTTTCACTAGCGAATAACTTCCGGTCAGTCCCGTCCGATCCACGGTCGCTTCCTGTATAACCAAGCCTCGCTTTCACTCGTGGATGCTTCCCCAGCCTCCCTATGGACCCTGACGTCACAGGGATACCTCCAATCATACTGGATGTGAGATAGCCCACCATCAAAGACAGGCCACACCCACACTACCAGCTCATCGCCGGCAGCCAGCCCCTACCTTTATCCACCCACATGTTATGCAAAAACAAGCCCACTGTATGAGGAACCAGCCTCAACATTCCGCCCCCCTCTGGGGACCAACAGACAGACACCAGAGCCGGACACCATATAGAAAAATATAAAAATAAATAAAACTCATTCAGCATCAGGGGAAGGAGGGAAAAACAAAATAGAGGGTATAAAAATAAAAGTAAAAATAAAAATAAAAAATGCTGAATATAAGGCTCACGCCGAATCCAACTGGAACAAGGTCAGTCTTACATTGCTGACACACTCAATCCCTAAAAATTGGATTATGTCGGGAATGTTGTATCTCATACCCCTACACAAAGAGACAAACGCACACATCTATTACATATATCCCCCATAAAGCCACCGGCCCAGAATGTAATCCTGTTAGGGAGAGCTCACAATATCTTATGATATATGTAATGATATAGTTTAAGGTAACTGAATAATCCTTATAATAATAGATTTAACAGTGTATCAAATAATTATACTAATACTCTCCATTTTTTTATGTTATATATGAGAAGACCAAAAATATTCAAAAATGCACATAAAAAGCCAGCTCTCAGAGAACATTAGTTGCATCCAGTGCCCCTAATATTATCTATGGGAGGTCTCCAAGTACTCAAAGATATACAAACGGAATGTGGACACCCTCAAGAATTATTGATGAAGGCGTTCACATCCGTATCAACGTTCAGGCCATACGGAACATAGGTCCTAAGCCTATATATCCAGGCCATTTCCTGCTTTGAGATCTCCCTGACCAATGACCCGCCCCTCCAATGGGGTCTATACTTATCAATGCCCACATATAAGGTATTGGAGGGATCCCTATTATGCATTTGGTCAAAATTACGCGACACCGGGTGCTTGTCAAAACGTCTCCTAATGTTCCCTATGTGCTCATTGAGTCTTGTTTTCAGTGCCCTTTTGGTCCTCCCCACATATTGGAGGCCAGAAGGGCACTGTATCAAATATACTACTCCTTCCGATGTACAGGTGATAAATGGTTCAAAATCGTAAGATCTTGATGTGCTCGTAGATGCGAACTTGCAAATCTTCCTATCCTTACAACTATTTAAAGTACAGACTTGGAAAATTCTACACTTATAATGTCCCTTCAGATTCTGGAAGAAAGATCTGTTGATA
Source organism: Lithobates pipiens (assembly GCF_037356315.1). NCBI lineage: Eukaryota > Metazoa > Chordata > Amphibia > Anura > Ranidae > Lithobates > Lithobates pipiens. The sequence continues at coordinate 160,740,232 of NW_027507791.1, forward strand.
TTTGGAGGGTCATGCACACTTGGTGCCACACGACTGCCCAAAGAGGATGCCCCCTTGAATACTACCTGTGGCTTAGTCGGCAAAATAGTACCAAGAACCGGGTCACTTGTTAACAAGTGCCAATGTCTCTGTATTAATTGCTTAATGCTACGATGCTGCACCGAAAAGGTAGTAATAAATGGAATCCTATTCTGTATCTCTATGCCTGCAGGCCTCCTGTCACCTAGCAATGCCATCCTCTCTTTTTCCCGAGCCGTTTGAAGTGGCTTTGACAAAAAATCACTACTGTACCCTTTTTCTAAAAATCTATTTGAAAGGAGAGTTGCCTGATCCTCAAAGGTGTTTATTTCGGTACAGTTCCGTCTGAGACATGTGAACTGCCCCTGGGGTACAGCCCTCAACCAGGGCTCATAGTGGCAACTGTCTAAAGGGATATAGGAATTACGGTCAGTTGCTTTGAAAAAAGTAGATGTCACGAATCGATTGTTTTCTATTTTGATACTTAAGTCAAGAAAACAAATTTCTTCCTGACTAGCTTCAAAATTAAATTTGATGCCCCTATTGTTCATATTGAGGGTGGCCAAAAATGTATGCAATTCCGTTTCTGCTCCATCCCATAGGAGGAGGACGTCATCGATGTAGCGTGGACATAAGGCCACTTCTGGCCTCCTGGGAGCATCAATGATGTCCTCCTCCTACTTGGGCATGAATAGATTAGCAAGGCTGGGGGTATATTTAGCCCCCATAGCCACTCCCCTATCCTGGCGATAAAATTGGTGGTCGAACAAGAAATAGTTGTGACTGGCTGCATACCAAGAGTTCCATAATAAACTCAATCTGTGTAGATTCAAGGCCTGACCCTCTTTCAAGGTATAATCTGACCGCTTCCAAACCCAGATGATGCCGGATAATAGTGTATAGTGAGGTGACATCTGCAGTCACCAGCCATAAACCTCTCTTAGGGGTTATACTAGATAGGATATTGATGACCTGTTTGGTGTCCTTAATGTAGGACGGCATGGTCTGGACCAACGGCTGCAAAAAATTATCTATGTATTTGCCCACCCGGGACGTGATCGAATCAATGCCACTCACTATCGGGTGTCCCGGGGGGCAAACCAAACTTTTATGTAATTTAGGAAGGCATAAATTACACATTTTATTTACTGACGACCCATCACATTTTGAAGGCCCTGGAGCACAAGGAAAATTGAGTATTTGGAAAGCCTCCTCACTGCTGAATAATAACCCATGTTGACAGGTTACTAGGACAGATGTGTCAGATGTTGATCACTGGGACAGATGTGACAGATGTGTCAGACTCCTGTCCATTAAGGGTGCTCGGGCGCCACCCCCTCTCTCCAGCCACCCCCTCTATGACTAATGGATAGATTTATGCATAGCATGAATCTATCCATGGCCACTGCTGCCATCCCCTATTCAGGCGTTCGGCCCCTTTTTGGATGCCAGGTGCCTGAACTCCAGTGGAGAGGGTGTTTTTTTTAAGTGCTTGATTAGATCCATAGGTTCTAATAGGCTTCAAAAAAGGTGGACTTGGAGCACAGAGCATTGCCCTCTCAGTCCACCCAGATGTGTTAGAAAAGCAAATAAATACATTTTCTAACACTAAACTACCTCTCCGCCAATCAGGTAGCGCTAGCCTAATACCCATCACCTGATTGGCTGAAGGCACAGGCTCCGATTGGATGCCTGGAAGCCTGAAGAAGAGAGGAGGGGGACGCATGGAGGACAAAGGAGCCATCCCACAGCTCGCCGCTGTCACCCGCTGCCTGACCCACCACTAAGATGTGGTAAGTGCCGGGCAGACAAAGGGCGGGCGTCATAGTGGTGGTGTTTGAGCACAAGTGGTGGCATTTGATTGGCACAAGTGGCGGCATTTGGTGGGGCACAAGTGGCTGCATACGACGGGCACAAGTGGCTGCATACAACGGGCACAAGTGGCTGCATTTGATGGGGCACAAGTGGCTGCATTTTATGGCACAGTGGCTGTATTTGATGAGCACAATGGCTGCATTTTATGGCACAGTGGCTGCATATGATGGAGCACAAGTGGCTGCATATGATGGGCACAAAGCGAAAGGGGTTTTTCAGGACTTTAAATGATAAATATGTGAACATACATATCCATCCCTACATATAGAAAAAAAGGTTGAAGCTTTAAATGAGGTATGCATGAGAGGACTCAAGGATAAGACAGTGTAATATGGATGTGGTTAAGGTTATTTGTGAAAAACAAACAGCAGAGCATGCATTATAAAGTACATACAAAATAGTAAACATATAAAAAGCATGATGCAAAAAATAATAGAGATTGTATAATGACTATTCATGGCATTATTAGAAAATACTCTCACAAATGGAATACTTAAACCCAAGCTTTGGTCCTGAGAATGAAACATATTGCATCTGTGTAAGCCACATGCGTTTCATGGCATGGTTACCAATCTTTAAAAGCAGATGCATAATAGATTAAATCTGCATAAGGACATAGGCATAGCATATAAGTTTTGTCATGAAACCCAAAAATGGGAGACAGTAAAATAGAGATGAAGATATCCAACTCCAAATAACTTACTCATTTACAGCCTGTGAGGGAATGTAAGTTGGAGCGCATGGGCAGCTGTGGTTGTCTGAAACCGAGGGGCTGAGGTGGGGCCAGTAGGAGAACAGAGAACATAAGTGTGATTCCCAGATGAGTATGTGCCCAAATGGCAGGTGAGAACGGGGACTCCAATCTAAATTGAATCATGAGTAAAATTATTAGGGCCAAGTGGATTAAATGTGAATAAAGTCCCCTGACCCAAAGTGGACAATAAGTAAAAGAAAAGCATTGGCATGTATGTATGTATGAAGACATACCAAGAGAGGTGAGTAGGCTAGTGCTGAAAGTGAAGCCAAGTGAGTGAAGTGATGGGGTAAAGTAGTTACCTTAGAAAACAATGAAGCTCAGTGAATAAGGTGTGTTGAAAGCAAGGATAGCCTACAGCCGATGACCAAGGTGAGATGGAGATGTATGTTCACATATTTCTCATTTAAAATCCCTAAAACACCTTTCTTTCACCTAACAAGGATGGAGGTTGTATGATAGGCTCATAGTTGGGTTGCTACTCCCTTGCTACTCCCTTTGGATTGTTGTACTCTAACCCACCATGGTATATACCTGTTGGTATTGTGTTCTTTCATACCTGGGCATACCTGGTTTATACTTCAGTTTATACTACCCAAGCAGGCTCATTAACATGTCTGTAACACACACAGCAGTGGCTTGTCCCCTCTCTCTCCTCATTTTCTCATTGGCTGTGATTGCCAATGGCTCCTGCTGCTGTCTCAGACAATGAGGAGGGAGAGTCCTCAGAGAGCTGAGGCTCTCATGCACATCGCTGAATTTAGATAGGGCTCAGGTAAGTATTAGGTGGGCTGCTACACAGAGGAGGTTTTTTGAAGGAAAAATCCTTGAGCCTTTAGAACCAATTTAAAGACTGCCAAATATGTCATGGTGTCTACTATTTAAAAAAAAAAGTAATCTAATTGCCAGTTGAAATCTGTAGTTTGCAGATATGAGAATCAAATATTGTTCTTGCATTTCTTTGGATCTAATTATTGCATGGGTTCATGTTTTCTTCTCAATAGGAAACAAAGACCAATTCATTTAAGCTTTGATATAGATGCATTTGATCCATCCTTGGCAGCAGCTACCGGAACACCAGTAATTGGAGGGTTAACTTATAGAGAGGGAATCTATATTACAGAAGAAATACACAACACAGGTAAGTTACAATAAATTAAACTTCGAATACATAGATTAAGGCAGTGCAAGCTTACTATTTTTATAATTGGATTAAGGTGGTCACTGACATCCAGTGAATGTAAAGCCATGTATCTTTCCTTTATTACCATAAAGAGAATCCACACCAGAATCTAAAACTACCCTTTAGACAAGACAATATAGACAAGAATTGATATAATAGCACAAGCTAAGTGACTTAGCCCCGGTTCACATATATGCAATGGGGGAAATGCAGCTTATCCAGAGTGTTTCCCGCAACGCACACTGTTCATGTGATCTACCACCGGTGTCAATGTTAAATTTAATGACACTCCAAAACAGGTTGCAAAATTTAGTGCTATTACAAGAATCGGATCTCATGGGTGTGAACACCCATGCGATCTGATTTCAGTACGGCAAAAAAAAATATATATATATGCTGCACCTTTTCTATGCAGTGGGGTGCGAATTGAGCCCATATAAATTGAATTCAAAGAATCGCATGCGATTTGAATAGGAATGTGGCATGGAGAGTCTTGATTATTCTATCCATTTCTTTCCCCTTCACCTTCCCCTACTCCTCCTTACCCCCTTCTCACATTTTCTAATAGACAATGCACCCTGCATGTAGATTAGGGGACTGGATGCATAGATGGGGGGGGGGGGGGGTGGCACCCATGTGCCCCTAATGGATCACAACTACATAAAGAATAAAAAACTACATAAAGAATATAAAAGAAACACATCGATTTTTGGTTTCTGGATTTAATACTGCTTTAAATTGTAACTAAACCCACAACAATAAAATCCATAAAGCATGCTTGTTATACTCGCTGTGGAACCTAATTGGAACAATCCTCCCCATTGTGTAAAAAGGATGTTTGATCCTGTATTCTCTGATCCTCTCCTTCTTTTACTGTGCCCAATTCATCTCCTGACAGAACAAAGCCTTGGAGGCACTCTGCACATGCTCAGTTTGGTGTGTATTGCTAGAGAGTTTATTTCATTTTTTTGGGAGGGTGCACATGATCAGCACAGGGCCAATCATCATTGTCCAGACAGAATGTCAGAAGTCATGCAGCCTCATAGGACAGTCAGAGGAGAATGAAGATTACTCCTACAAGCTTTAACCAGTACAGGGCCAAACACTGATAGAAGTCACAAGAGAGATAAGCGATATTTAGCAGTTTATATTTACTAAAATAATTGCATTTCCATGTTCTGTGTACTATGGGAGACCAGATGTAGTGAATGCAGGGTCCTGGGTTTAGTAACACTAAAAAAGTATCCCAAAACATTTAATCATTTCAGTAACCTGACTTGAGCTTTCATAAAATGTACAGCTATATAATTATTTTCATTTGCAGTGTGTGTATATATATATATATATATATATATATATATATATATATATATATATATATATATCTGTCATGTGACCCCCAGTACAAACTCTCAATTTCCTCTTTGCTTTACATAGACATTTAAACTTACAAAGGGATATATCACTTGGGTGGTTGACCAGGTGTAAAAACTGATATATTAAGAGCCGGTTCACACAGGGATGTCGTGTCCCGTTCTGTACTATGGAACCGTTCTAATAGGAGTGACTCAAGTCGCTCCGACTTAGAAAAAAGGTTCCTGTACTACTTTTGAGGCGACTTCAGGCGACTCTACAGAAGTCGTTTTACAGGTCGCCGCTGAAGTCGTTTTCAGGTCACGCTGCAAGTCATGCTGCCTCAGTGTGGACCGGCTTAGAGTTTAGATCTATCAAAATTGGATACATTTTCCCCAACCTGTATCCAGCTGTGTTACCCCCCCCCCCCCATGTCATTGTTCACATCATGTGTGCCAAACATACTGGGATAGAAAACCTTTCTGAATCTTTCTGGATCTTTCTCTGAGATATCTTTTCAACCTATTTTTGCTGTTAGGACAGAAAATGGACCTACAAAACCCTCCACCATAGGATTTAGCCTTAACACACACCATACATCTGAAAGTAAGGTGGAAATACATGGCATACTGAAATCTTCACAAAGCAAATTGTTGACATTTTTAGATCGGAAAGGAGAAGTACAAAGAGAGAAAACAGGTCAATTGAGGAAGATAGGAGAAAAAGAGTCTACAAAAAGAGAAAAAACAATAATTAAGATTTTAATATAATGAATCCATCAAATAAAATGTTGACAGGGCATAAAGGACATAGCTAAAGTTTTGCCCAAACATAGGTGGGACAGGAAGTTATGGTATACAAAGATGTTGGACTACTTTCATTTTTTTTATTTTCCACTTCAGCGAAATTTCCCGGGAGACTTATTTCAACTTTTCAGTTCAATTTTTGTCTCTTCTCATTTTCACATCATCGTGGTTTATATTTTAATTTATTAACTTATTGGGTAATTTTAATTACTTACAAAAAATGTTCACCCCCCTAAGCATCCCTCCTCTACCCCCCCCCCCCCCCGTTTGTTTTATTTTAGTTCTCTCCAAATCCTATGTTACATTCCTCTGCCTTCCATTATCTTCTCTAAGTATTTATCTGAGGATTTACATTTTTCCCAACTTTTCCAGGTGCGAGTATAGGTCCGGAATTGTCCATTATCTCTACTCCCCAGACATTCTATTTTATTATGGTACTCTGTTCTATCAAACCAATCTCTTATGCCTGGTTTTTCACTACTTAACCAATTTTTTGGGATCAGCCCTTTCGCGGCATTTAAGAGTGTTGGAATAATTGTTTTCCTTGTTTGTTTCTTTAAAATGTTAAAGTCATGGAACAGACACGACAGTAGATTACCTTTGGATTTGTCAGATACATCAGTACATATAGGAGAGGTGAGAGTGGGCAAGCTTGGCGCGTTCCATTGCACATCTCAAAACCAGATGACAGCCTCCCGTTGACCTTCACCATCGCTGTTGGGCCATTATATACATTTTTAATCCACTGCATGTACTTTGGTCCTATTTCCAGGTGCAGCAATGTATCCATCATGAATCCCCAAGTCTACCCTGTCCAATGATTTTTCCGCATCTATTGACAGGAGTAGAGCTGGGGATTTACTTGAGTTTCTCTTACCCAACATCAGGATTGTTTTTAAACTATTATCTCTCCCTTCTCTACCTGGGACAAAGCCAGTCTGGTCAGGATTTATCCAACATGGTATTATTTTTTTTAAATCTGGTAGCCAAGATCTTTGCATAGATTTTTATATTGCCATTTAATAGAGCAATGGGTCTATAACTCGAGCAATTGGTTTATCTTTCCCCTCTTTAAGTATAATTGTGATATATGCCAGTACTGATTCTTTTCTGATTTCTTCTTCTTCTCCTATACTGTTTAAATATTCACATAGCCTGGGGATCAAGAGGTCTTGGAATTTTTTATAATATTTAATCATGAAGCCCTCTGGTCCTGGGCTTTTTCCTAGATGGGGTATCTCTCATAGCCTGTTTAATCTCTTCTTGTGTAAATCTTTTTTCCAGTTCTTTTATTTGTTCAGGTTGAATTCTTGGTAACTTTGCTTCTTTCAGGTAAATTTGTGTCTTCTTTCTTCTAATTTCTTTTTCTTGTTCCGACTCTTTTTTTATTGAGCATACTGCACTATAATAGCATTGGAATGCTGTTGCAATTTCTGATGTTTTATTTACTAGTTCTCCCATTTCATTTTTGATCTTCTCTATATAATTCATGGACTTCTTTTTTCTTATTAAATTTGCAAGATATTTTTCTGGCTTGTTAAAGCGGAGGTCCACCCTAAAGTGGACCTTCTGCTCATCGGAACCCTCCCCCCCTCCGGTGCCACAATCGGCACCTTTCAGGGGGGAGGGAGGTGCAGTTACCTGGATAATCCAGGTAACTGCACCCACTTCCGGGATAGCTCTCTGCGGAAAGGGGCGTAACTTACGCCCCTTTCCACAAGTGCCCGCCCCTTCCCGCAAGTGCCCCGCTGCCTGCTGGGAAACACACAGATCCCAGAGGCAGCGGGGAGCGTCCTTATTGCGCAGCGCGATTCGCGCATGCGCAGTAGGGAACCGGGAAATGAAGCCGAAAGGCTCCATTTCCTGATTCCCATACCCAAGATGGCGGCGGCAGGACCCGACAGACGACCTAGAGATCGGCTTCGGGTGCCGACATCGCGGGCGCGCTGGACAGGTAAGTGTCACTATTTTAAAAGTCAGCAGCTGCAGTATTTGTAGCTGCTGGCTTTTAAAAAAAAAAAAAAAAACGCGGAGTCCCGGTGGACTCCCGCTTTAACCCACTTATGTCTCTCCTGGGCTACTCTATTATAGTTGCATCTCTTTTCTTCTTCTATCACTTTCTTTACTTGTTCTCTTTTTTTTTTTTAATCAATACCCAAAATGTTTCCTTTTTGGCATGCTAATTATGACTTTGTTCCAATTCATGTATTTCTTTAGTAATTCCCATAGAGTTGCTTTCGATATATATCTGGAACATCATTTTCCCTAAAATATTTTTCGATCTCCTCTTTTATAATTTTTTGATTTTCCTCATCTTCCAGCAGGTCTTCGTTTATTCTCCATGTACCTCTACCCATAGACTCTCCCTGTAGTTTCATCTTTAACATCATTGGTGCGTGGTCTGAAACTGTTATTATGCCTATTTTTGTTTCTGAAATTTCCTCCAGGGTTCTGTGTTCTACCATTATATAATCCAAACAAGAATATGTTCCGGCTACCGCTGAATAAAATGTATAGTCCTTTATACTTATATGCTGCAATTGCCATGGATCTGCCAGTTGATAATCAAAGAATTTTTATTTTATTTTCTTGAATTGCCTTATTTCCCTATCTATTGCAACCAAAGTACTATCCATTTTCATGATCCATGGGGAAATTAAAATCTCCTGTTAATATTAGTTTACCTTGCTTAAATTCCATTAGATCTTTCAATATTCTCACCATATATTTTTTAGGATTATTATTTGGACAGTATATATTAGCAAGTGTATATTTTATATTATGTATAGTTCCTAAAAGAAAAGAAACCGTCCTTCTGGATCCACTTTTCTTTTTTCAATTTCAAATCGCACATTTTTTCCAAAACCTATAGCCACCCCTTTTGCCCTACTAACTGGCGAATATCCATAAAACCATGTTGGTAAATGTCTTGAATAAATTTTGATATTTGAATTCTGGGTAATATGCGTCTCCTGTAAGAATACAATTTCAGCCTTATAGCTTTCCAATTCTCGTACAATTATATGTCTCTTCCCTGGTGAATTCAGACCATGAACATTATAGGTTAAAATTTTTATATTACTCGTGTCCTCCATTCCTATCCCAGTCCCCGTGCATCCCCCCCGGGGCCGCGTCGCCGTGGGGCACTCCCGTATCCAATCGAGGCAGAGAAATCCATTATTCTTCCTAAAATAAACACCATCCCACCCTTTCCTCTTCCTCTTGCCTCCCTTCTCCCCCCTTCTCCCCTTAACTGTTGGTATTTTGACCCTATGGTCTCAAGAGCAAAGAGTGTTTCACCGCTCTCCTTTATTTGAGGTGGAAATCTATTCAGGGCACTCGACCGACTCTTCCTATTTACAAAGAGGGTGGCCTCACCTGCCAGCCGAACGTCCTATCCTCTCCCCCCCTACCTCCGTTATATTTATTCTCTCTGTTCTAACTCGGTCCCGACACTGCAGTCACCCCCCCTCACCGGTTTTGGAATTTCTATTTTTCCACAAAAGTCTGGGATCTCGTCAATAAATCTTAGTCTAGCACTTATTCCATTTCTCTTAGCAATCAGACAAGCAGGAAAACCCCAGTTATACTGTATTTCCTGGTCTTGTAGGATTTTTAACAAGGGTTTGAATGTCTTTCTTCTTCTCAAAGTTTCTTGTGACAAATCCTGAAAGACTTGTATGATTTTTTTCTTCATATTCGATTGGTGATTTCCTCCACAGGTTTCTCCAAATACATTTTTTTTTTAAACATACAATTACATCTCTTGGTTTTTCCGTAGGGAGCCCAAATGGTCTTCTTAATCTGTATATCCTCTTAAATTCTACTATATTAGTTTAATCTTTTCCCAGCATTGGATTTAATAACTTCATAATTATTCCTGCAAGATTTTCTTCCTGTACAGATTCAGACAGACCTTCGAAATCTCAAATTTTTATCTTCGTGCCCTATTTTCATGATCTTCTATTTTATAAATTTGTTCCTGTTGTTCCTTTTTTATTAAATTAATTTCACCTCTCAGCTCCTTTATCATTTCTGTGTGTGAGACCACCATTGTCTCTTCTTCTTCGATTTGTGAGAGCATATGACCCAAGTTTTTATGGATAGTTGTCATTTCTGCTTTTAAGGAATTTTCTAGGGCTGAAAACATTTTTTCCATATCCAATTTTTTTGGTAGTTGGGCTGCATCCAGGGCATCAGCCCCTCCACAAGCTCCTTCTCCAGACTCTTCCAGATCGTGTTCTATTCTCAATTCGGAGAGTGAACTGCTTTCTACTGTTGTCTTACTCTGGCCGTTTTTTCCTTTTTTTTCCCTCTTTTCTTTAATTTAAGTCTGCCACCCTTTCACGCTCTCATGTCTTTCTCCCTCCCCTTCTCCCTGTATTAAATATTAGGCTTGACCGTGGCGATTTAACAACCGTTCCCCCACCTCTTGTCACCTTTCCTCTCATTGTAGAAGAGGAAAAAAAGAGAGCACAGCTAGTTAGAGCCAGGCAAATAAGCAGTCAATCCGTTGGTCCTACCTATCTAACTATTTCAATGAAATTTATGGGGTTTTCACTTCACAGTCTGTCTGTCTGTTTCACTCTTTTAACCCGTCGGGCAATGATTATGCTTTTCCCCTGCAATTTGCTCAAGAAACAGATTAACTGTGTCATTCAGATAACACCAATATTTGCACAATTACAGCAAACCAACAGTTCATTCAAAGCCCGCTTACTACTAGTTTACTTGTGCCTTTCTTTCCACTGACTATATCTATTATAGTTTCTCTTTTTTTACTTTTTTACTTCCCTTCCTCTCTTCGTCCAGACCTCTGCTTTTCTATGCACCTTTAACTTTATATAAACACATGCAGTCCAATATTCAACCCACGGAAAAAAAAAAAAAAAAAGAAAGTAGGAGAAAGAGTCCCTCTGCAACCAAATCAGAACTACTCCTTCCTTCCAGGTTTTAGAGAAAAAAAGGATCAATTTTACTCATATCCAGGGGCGGGCTGGGCCAGGGGGCAGGGTGGAAATTTCCCCCCAGGCTGTCTTACTTTTAATCAAAACAGCCGCTGTTTGCTGACACTTTTTTTTTTGAGGAAGTTGGCCGCCGATTGGCTGTGTTGCTGCTGCGCTGCATTCTGGGAGTTGTAGTCTGGTGGGTAGAGACTGGAGGGAACTGAGCAGCGCAGCAGGTAACTCCAACTCCCAGCAGGGAGACCCATCACTTCACAGGGGGGGCTGGCCAGCCAGCAACTTCAAGCTATCATTCTCCTGCTGCTCTGTTCCTAGCAGCTGCACCTGCTTTGTGATAACTCTCCTACTGGCTGCAATGTATCACTCTTCACTCCTATAACCTCGCTCTCCTTCCAGGACACATCACGTTTGGTTTGTTTCTGTTCAGTTTCTTCCTTCATTTTTCCCAGGCTGATTTCACTCATGTTTCATCCCCCTCCCCCTCCCTCTGTGTACTCATCTCTCCCTGCCGGTACAATCTTGCTGTAGGTAAGTAAGACTCTCCTTGCACCAATTCACTTATCTTTTTCCCATTCATTTTATCCTCTCTTCTGTTTTGTAATTCTGCTCTCCTCATATAAATCACTGTAGCCTCTCAGCTCTGGGCATTCCACAGATGTACTTGGGCTGACACCCTTTCCATCCCAGCTTACTTTTATCTAATACAATAGTTCTGTCAGAATCATGCCTCTAACACATGCAGCCCTTCACTCTCTCTTATACTACAGAATTAGGGCTTTTTCACACTAGTGCAGTGACTGCCATTTTTCCACACTGGAAAAATACCAGTCACTGCTAGAGCACATAGAATACAACTGTTCTCTATGTGCTCCATTTACACTGCAGCACAGTCCAGAGGTGCAGTAAGCTGCAATAAAATACAGTAAGGCCAGGTTCACACCGGAGCGATGCGGGAATGCCGCGAATCCGCGGCGTTTTCCCGCATCGCATGCCTCCCGCCGGCAGTTCACACTGCCCTATGCGGACTGCTGGGAGTGTCATTGAAATGTTAATGACACCCCCAGATCAGTCCGCATATCGCAGTGCGATCTGTAAACTCGGACAGGAATCGGATCGCATGGTGTGAACACCCATGTGATCCGATTCTGCTGCGGACCAAAAAAAGGGTCCCGTGCGAGTTTGCGGCGGGTGCGATGCGAATTCAGCCATACTATCTGTACGGCTGAACTCGCATCGCACAGAGATCGGATGTGATTTGCACTGCAGTGCGGTGCGAATCACATCCAGTTCTCGCTTCCGCAGCAGTGTGAACCCAGCCTTATTCTACATTTTATCACAGTGCACCAGATGGCACTGACATAGTTATCAATCAGTCCTTCTCAAACTGACAGCAATGCAGCAGCATTTTTTTCCTTCCAGTGACCCCACAGCACGTCACAAACATTATGGCACTATTACCCCGATTCCCTCCTCCACCTGGGGGGGGGGGATGCAGTTTGCTATCTTTGCCTGGGCACTGGATGACCTTGTCCCCGCACTACACAGAGGGATCACCTGCAGAAAAGACTCGGGAATGGTACAGTACATGATGTCCTGCTGGGAGCTGGCCATTCCCTGTGGGTCCTGCTGGAACTAATCATGGCCTGTTGGCAGTGGCGGCTGGTGCTAAAATATTTTGGGGGGGGCAAACAAACTGAAAAAATGTGAAAAAAATACATCATATGCAGCCACTGTGCCATCAAACGCTGCCAGTGTGCCCAATGCTGCCAGTGTGCCAAAATCTTTGGTTCTCTAACACACCAATGAGTAATCAGCCCACTGTTTTTCCCTTTCGGAAGCCTATTAGAGCCCATGGCTTTAATCAGGAAGCCTATTTGAGCCTATGGCTCTAATCAGGCATTTCCAAAGAAACTCTGCCGCTGTAATTCATATGCATGGCACCCAACAAGGGACCAGGCACATGAATAGGGGGCGGCAGCGGCGACCATAGATAGATTTATGCAATGCATGAATCTATGTGAGAGAGCGAGTGACACGGGGGCGGCGTTCCTGTGCCTTTATGGACGCACCACCGCTGCCTGTTGGTCCTACTGGGAGCTGGCTATGGCCAGTGGCCAGCAGTACCCAGAGGTGAGCAGGACCCATGGGCTGGGAGATTGGCATGCACCTGTAGGTCCTGCTGGGAGCTGATCATGGCCTGTAGGGCTCTGCTGGCTACTAGCCATGGGTAACCTTGTAATACAAGGTGGGCATAGATAGTGAACTGATTCGGGGTTAAAGTGGGCCACTTGACTGGACTTGCCCCCCAGGCCTAAGGCTGTCAGCCCTCCCCTGCTCATATCTCTCTCTCTGTGCTTGTAATTGTGGAAGAGAGAATAACAGTGGTTATAGTTTGCATTATAGTTCGCTTATAGTGCTACTTATCTGCCGTCAGCCATATGAGGGGATCGGATCGGCTTTCAGCCTGCAGACCCAGTCGGCGTCTCTTGCCGGTTCTTTTCTCCGAGTACAGATCACCACGATTCCAACACAGCCACGCCAGCCACCAGAGCTCCAAAACACCCGAGTGCCCGACCGCCTGAGCAAGGATTTCTGCAGGAGAGGAGAGGTCTCGGACCGTCACGGCGTGCAGCCTGTCAGCGCCATTGTCAGGCTCCTCCCTCAGAAGAGATAACAAGCAATCTGACGGTCCGCCTACCCACAATACTATTGGACTACTTTCAAAGGTGAGTACAAGTGAAAAATGTTTTGGATGAGGAAAGCAAAGGAAGAGAATACAGTGTTGGGAAGACGGAGCCAGAGAGTTGAAGATGTGATGACTGGGACCTTAGTCAATTGTTAAAAGAAAGTGAGGAGATGGTAGAATGATATAGGGAGGGTAGATCTTTGCATACAAAATTAGCTCCAAAAGCCAGGCTTCTTAATCATCTGACTGTAATATATTTTCCTCTGTTTGGATTTGGTAGAAAATTGTGTGGGAGAACAGTGTACCACTTGATGAAAGAAAAGCTTTAATGGTGTTGAGAGACAAATGGATGATTTAATAATACACTCAAACAACAAAGGTGGAAATGTTTTGCCAATGCAGGAAGATAATTGAAAATTAAGTTATGAAATTAAGTTATGAAAAAGTGGCAAGGAAACCTGAAATTGGTAGAGGAGTCTGGATACTTTAAAGGGGAAAATAACTTAAATATCCTAAGGCAAAATAGTATGCTGATCCGGTGTTCTATCCCTAAAATACCTATCATCTTGCATAGGGGAGGTCCTATGAAGGGATTTGGGAAATATCCAACTGGTAGTCAAAAAAGGTAAATATTATGTACAGGATTCAAAACACATTTTGTAAAATGTATAAGTTAAAAACAGAGGAGAAATTTATCATAGTGGATGTTGATAGTCTCTACACATTTAGAAGTGTGTAGAAATATGTTGGAATGGACATACAAAGATGAATAGGAACATATGACTATATATATATTTATGGTCGTGGCCCTATGACCGAGACAGATATGGATCACATAAACATGCGACAAGACTTACAAGATAAATAGACCTGAAGTGTGCCTTGGTCATATGGTCGGTATGCCAAGAAAAGGTGGCATACCCAAGATAAGTAATGGGTGATTATAGAGACGGGTGTGCTGAGAAGTGTCCTGAAAAAGGGAAGGGAGGGAAGGAATCGCGCACTGGAATGGACAAGGGGCATGGGCGAGTGGGCTGCTTAAATACCCTCCGGGCTCCTTCCATAAATTCAGGCCACTATACTTGCCTTCTTATTTATGGTCTTGGCCCTATGACCAAGACAGATATGGATCACATAAACACACGACAAGGCTTATAACATAAATAGACCTGAAGTGTGCAAAAAGACTGAGATAGGGAAATAACTCTTTATTGGTTCCGTGGTTATTGAGGCAACTTGGTGAAGGTCTGTGCTATTTCCATCTGAGGATTGGGGATGTATGTAGCAAAGCAAGCAGACTTCCATCTGCCTGACTTCTTGATCACGTGGTCCCAAGTTAACTAGAAGTATCCTGATGCGCCTGCTAAACTGGCTGCCACTCAGGGGGCCAGTCATAAAGGGTAGCAACGGCGTGCTATCTGATTGGCTGGGTAGATGGGACAGTAGTTGGTCGAGCACCGTCACTGGGCACTGAGGGTTGTTAGTCTGAAAAAGGCAGATGTCAACCCTGGGACCGGTTTGTTGAGTTTTGGAGACTGTAAGATGAAGGGTGTAATGAATTTGAAAGTTATTCAGGTGACATCTGAGCAGTATCTGCCTGCCGGTGACATTAAAGGTAAATTCACTAGGCCACAAAAAACATAGAAGGCCAAGTAGATGGCCGCTTGGATGACTAAGCTGGGCAAAACCCCAAACCGAAAACATTATATGGATTTTAGACATGTCCCTAAAGATGGCACTCGTGATAGTTAGGCGTTTTTCGCTGGCTATGGGCTGAATACTGACAGCTTTTCGGGGGCCCTGTAAGGACAGAAAATGCTGGATCCCAGCTAATTACAGAAATGCAAGAGAAGGTGACAGGTCCTATAGAGGTTTAACCACTAATAATACAGATTGGATCAAACCTAAGGCAGCAAGGGGAAGTGATAAAGGCTTATAAAAATTACAAAGCAGTTTATTAAGTTCAAGGTTGAGGGATTAACCACTTACCGACCAACACATGACGATGTACGTCCCTTTTTTGAAGAGGGATATCTCAGTAACAGCAGCAGCTGCTGCCCCTGCTTACTTAGTTAAGAATGATGAATTCCAATGGAAAAACGTGTATGTATGATCCCCAGGGATAGGGAAAAAATCAATTGAAGAAGTCATGCTAGGCTCAACGAGACAGGCAGCTGTTACTAGGATTTATGAGGTAAGATCACAAACTTTATGCTAGTGTTTGGAGTATCTGTATCCACATAAGCCAATACTAGAGTGAAGGGTGGGTGAAGGTTGCTCCTGTCAGCTATTAAGTCTAGAGTCTGAAATTCCTAATATAAAGTCGACAGTCATCAAATTGAGGATGAAAAAATTCTGCTGCTTAGGTGTCCACTGGCTACTGTTTTTAAGAGCAGGAGTCCCTTAGCCATGAAATGAATGCCTGCGTGTGTGAGATTTTTCAGGTTCCTGGGTTCACTGTCATATTAAGTGCAGTTGGGTCTAAGTCAGTCAGGCAGGAGAAGAGCAATTCATCAGATATAAATACCTGAGGATACTGGCCACAGTGAATTAGGACCCAAATAGTAGACAGACTGTATGTTAGATTAGCAAGCAGGCTATTGGAGAATTGCAGCTATGCACAGCAGTTCCTATGAGAGGCATGGAGCAGAGAGCGATCCTACATTACCACATCCTGTTTGTGAATCTTCCAAGCTCACGGCTGTGATTGTGGAATCCATGCTGTATGTCTCCGGCTATCTGTGACCAGGTGGAAAGACTCAAGCCTTGTAGCCGTGAGAGCCGGTTGGTACACAGGGTGATTCGCGGTAGTTCCGTTCAAATCCGCACGTGGTTCAGATCGCCAATCATCTCACTGCAATTCCAAAGACCTATTGAATTGGGGGATTGTCTGAATGGCGTCACTTGACTGTGATGACATCAAACGCGTCTGGATTTTTATGTGTTCATTGTCCGTTTCTCACACTTTAGTAGTGTTCGATCCTATTAACCAATACTGGTGGAAATGCTATCAATGTTTTTGTATATTGAGTATGTTTTTATCCCTCCACCTTGAACTTAATAAATGGCTTTGTAATTTTTATCAGCCTTTATTACTGCCCTTTGTCACTTTAGTAGCCGGCTAGTTAGTCTGATGGTATTGTGAGGAAGAGCCAGCTGCGTGTGGCAATACGATATGAAGGTTAGGACATGTCTAACATCACCTGTCGCTGCTCCGGGGCAAGAGGCTAAAAACCTGCAGTAAGTGTTCCAAACAGTGCGATAGGCCTTTAGTGTGTTGCATGCCAAGGAGTGGTCAATGAGCTGGGTTGCGTTGGTGAGGTGCGACTTCAGTCCATTATCAGCGATAGCCAGGGTGGGACAGGAGTAGTCATTGCGTGAGCTCTAGGTTCCTGCTGGAAAAATAAAGTAAAATTTAAACGAGACAGCGCATCTGCTGTGATATTGCATTTGCCTGGAACTTGCTTGCAGTGAACATTAAACTGGTGATGGAGTGACAACTGCACCAGCCTGCGCAGGAAGGACATGATGGGGAGTGATTTCGATCTGCCCTTATTGATGTCGGCTGTGGCCTGATTGTCTGTAACGAAGACCACCATTTGTTCTGTCCAGGTGTAGCCCCAGACCTGGGCAGCTGTCACGATGGGAAACAGCTCGAACAGTGAAGAGGACTGAGTGAAACCAGGAATTAGGAGGATTTCTGGGGGCCAAGGTTTGGTGAACCAGTGGCGGCCGAAAATGGCACGAGTGTCCAGAGTGACACCTAGAAAGGTAAAAGAGTGTGCCTCGCCTTCTACTTTATGCTCGGGTATGGGCATGTTGAGGTTGTTTAACACTATTCTCAACCTGTCTAGGTATACCAGGGGTGTGCCTGGTTGTTCAATGAGCAGGAAATCATTGAGGTAGTGGATGACCATGTGACAGTGGGCCTGGTGTGATAGAATCCATGTAAGGGACTGAGCATAAACATCGAACAGCCACAGGCTGCTCTTTGACCCGAAGGTCAACTTGGTGGCAAAATAATAAAACTCTCTCCATTTAATACCTTGCCATCGCCAGAGGGATGGCTCAATAGGGAGGAGTTTGAACGCATCTGCAACGCCTGCTTTGGAAAGCCAGGTGCCAGGATCTATCTCCATTATGGCCTGGATGGCCAAGTCAGCTGAAGCGTATTTGAAGAAGATTTCCTCAGAAGGAATCAGGGATTTCAGGCTCAGGGTGTGAGAGAAATGAGGCACAGACCAATCGTAAACTAAGCAGAGTTTATTGGAGAACTTGCCCTTGACAAGCCCAATAGGGCTGACTCTCCAGATTTGAAAAGGTGACTGTGGGAAGGGGCCAATGAAGCCTCTATCTAGTTCCATCTGTAGCAGCAAGTCTATGGCCTGTTCATTGGTAGCCGCCAACTGGAGGTTCTTGCATTCATGAGTAGAGAGGGGTAGAGTGATGAGGCCGATGTGGAACCCCGCTGTGAAGCCGTAAATCAGAAATATGGCCAGTGAAGGAGTGGGGTCAGGGCCGGACTTACCATTGGGCTTGACTGGGCTCAAGCCCATGGGCCCCGCCCAATAGATACATAGCCAAGTGTACTCGGTTCGGCTCTGCTCACAGTCATGCCCAGTCCCGACGCACACTCGACTATTCTCGGTTCTGCGAGAGCACCCAAGAGCCGCTGTAATGACATATTTGGCGCGACCCATCGCAGTTTGCTACGGAAGTGGCGTTCCGTCGACGCCATCTTGCTACACCCCACACTCGTCCACAGTAAGGATACACTAAGAAAGGGTAAAGCGGACATGGTACACCCACTGGAGTTTTGCATTTTAGACGTATTTATAACATTAACGTTAGTATATAGTGAAATACAGTACTTACAACTCCATCTGACTACTTAGATGTTGAATTTTAAAAGCAGCGAACTTCTGTCAGATTAGCAAACCTGTAAGATGAGCAGGGTTGCCGCTGTTTTTTAAATTCAAGATCCAAGTAGTCAGACGGAGTTCTAAGTCCTGTATTTAACTATATAAACTGACTTTACAGTTATAAATACGTGTAAAATGCAAAACTCCGGTGGGTGTAACAACATGTCTGCTTTACCCCTTCTTAGTGTATCTGTACTGTGGACGAGTGTGGGGTGTACCAAGATGGCGGCGATGGAACATCACTTCCATAGCAAATTGTGATGGGTCGCCAAATATGTCGTTACACCGCTGAGACCAGCCAAGATACACAGGACTCTATCTCGGCGGTGCCATGTTTAAACTTCAAGACTGCAATGACAAGGCTACACTGACAAGGTTGCAAATGACACTGACAAGGCTGCAATGACACTGGACAAGGCTGCAAATGGATGGTCAAGGCTGCAGATGAACACTGATAAGGCTGCATTGATGAGCATTTAAATTTAATTTTTTTCCTTAAACTTCCCTCTTAAAAAAAATGTTTCCTTAAAATTCCTTCCTAAACTTGGTGCGTGTTATACGTCGATAAATACGGTAAAGTGTAGAAGGTAGGGCCCGAAAGTGACTCAAGCCCAGGGGCCCCCACTACTCTAAGTCCTGCCCTGAGTGGGGTGTGTAGAGAGGTAGAACCCCAACCAATTGACATCTATCTGGCCTAGTCACAACTTGTTCAATTGTTTCTGTTGACAGGGGGCCTTCGGGTGTGCTTCATGGCATGCTGTGCAAACGTGCAGTACTCGACACTGGTTATGGGAGCATCCGCCATGATTATAATTGTTGCATATGGCGGCTCCCCCTACTGAAAATGGAGAAAGGCCAAAATTATTAGCAAATACGGTAGCAGATCGCAGCAAATATTAGATCTATTATAAGACAGAAAGTGGAACTTGGCAGGTATTGGAACAATATATTGATTGGGAAGGAGGAGGGAAGGAGCTAGGTGTTACACATATCACTTCCGGTCGCGGCCGAGACCGGAAGTCCGTGTTGCTACGAATTCGCTGGTATCTGCTTACATGTAAGTGAGGATATTGATTTATTAAAGTTATGTTTTGATACTACACATGGGAGCCCCCCTTGTCTTTCTTCCATTCCCTATGTACTACCAATTTTAACTGGATGTATTTGGAGAAATTGGGGAAGTGATAACCGTATACGTACAGCGGTATATATCTGAGGCTGGACGGATAAGGACGGAGTAGCATCTGTGTACATACAGTGCTTTTATGCTATATATTTGAGGTGAGAGGCTGGGGGAAACTGGTGGTGCACAAGTTGGGCACTGAAGTTTGCAGTGGATTGTCACGCATTGGAAGCCACTTTATATTTTTTGCATGGACTTTGCTGTATGGTCACCAATTATTTGCATGGACTTTATTTGATGATCACCATTTATTATTGCATTTTGCACATTATTGCTTATTTAGCATCTTCATTTTTTATATTCTGTACTTTGGAATGAGTTTCACTTATGATTTTTGATTATTTATGCACGTATATGATTATAAATTTTTTATTCTACATTAGATGTAATATATTTATTGTTCTATCATTGCACATCACATCACTATAGTGAGGTGGATTCACCTTTGCACTTTTAGTCTGCAATTCATTTGCAGTTGTTGCACTTTAGTAAATTATTTATTTTGTTTTATTTTTTAGGTAGCGCCGCATATATTCATTTTACTTAAAAAATTTTTGGTGTAGAGATCACTATTTTTTGCTGGCTGCTTCCATATCTTTTAGATATTTAGTAGTAGTTAGGTGGAGCGCATTAGTACCTTTCGTTTTCAATATATTGATTGTGCAATTATATACGAAATAACATAACGTGGTATAAATGAATAACTAAATATAGATTACAAAACAGACAAAAGTTTGAAGTAAATAAAGGAATTTAAAGGAATATAAAGGATAAAATAAAAATAAATGTAAAATTAAAATAAATTAAAGATGTAAATAAATGAAATATAAATCAAACAGGACTAGGAATTTATAATGAAGCAGTTAACATCCCAATCGACATTCAAGCCATATGGAATGTAACTAATGCACGACCGGACTTTCCGGCAGACTAGGTCAGGCGGTCTTCCCGACTGACTTCCATCGGACTTTCCAAACGAACGGACTTGGCCACACACAAACGGACTAAGTCCGTTCGAAAGTCCGTTCGTTTTGAATGTGATGACGTAAGACGAGACTAAAAAAGGAAGTTCAATAGCCAGTAAACAAAAGCTTCACTTACGTCGTATTTGGTCCGTCGGACCAGCATAGAGACGAATGGTTTTCCGGATAGGAATGGAGTCAGACAGATTTGAAACATGTTCTATTTCTAGGTCCGTCAGATTTTTTTAAACGGAAAATGATTGGATTAGCCGACACATGATCAGATTGTCCGGACTGATTCTGTCGGACCTAGTCTGCCAGAAAGTCCGGTCGTGTGTACGCAGCATAAAGGGTAAATATGCACTTTGTTTCCATTCTGGAGAGTTCTCTAAAGTTGAGATTACCTCGCAAGTGAGAGACAAAGTGGTCTATGCCCACAAACAGCATACCCCTAGGGTCTCTCTTGTGGGCCATATCATAGTGACGAGAGAACCTATGATTCAGAAAACCCTTAATAATATTAATAATGTGCTCGTTAAGCCTCACATTAAGAGCCCGTGTGGTCTGGCCCACATATTGTAACCCCCAAGGGCCCTGTAGAAGATACAGGTCACAAATGGTATGATGGTATATGTCTGTTTTGTCATATTGGAGGTGAAGTCCAAAATTTTCCTAGTTTTGTGACTGTTCAATTGGTAGACACAACACCTGCCACATTTGTGGAAACCCACAAGATGGTGGAAAAAGGAAGTTCTAAGAGGGGGATCTAGAATGTTTTGCACTACCCTAGTAGAGTATTGATAGAAGGTGCACCCCTATATGCAACCTGGGGTTTGGGTGGAAGTAATGGCTCTAAAACACTATCATTAAGAAGAATGTGCCAATGCCTTTGGATGGTACATTTGATAGTATAGTGCTGGAAGGAATAGGCAGTGATGAATGGTAAGTCAGACATTTTGATCAGGGGTTTTAATCCTATCCACTAACAGGGAACTGCGATCTCTTCCATGCTGTTAGTAAGGTCTTTTGAATTATATCCTTTGTCAACAAATCTCCGTAACAGAGCTGTACACAGTGAGTTGTAATCCTCTATATTAGTACAATTCCTCCTTATTCTGAGAAATTGGCTTTTGGGAATCCCATCTAGCCATGCTTTTTAGTGACAGCTGTAATATATAAGCATTTCTATCAGCGTTTTTTAGAAGGTGGAGGTAGTTAGGTTTCCTGCTCCAACCTTGATGTTCAAATCCAGGAAAATGTATCTCGGTTTGGCTGATTTCATAGTTCAAAATGATTCCTCTCTCATTTATGTTGAGTGAATCCAAAATACGTATGAGCGAAGTGTGATCACCCTTTCAAAGCTGTCACTCTGGTCTGCACATCTGAAACTGCTGCGGATAGGGAGGAGACCATGGCGTGCAACTGGGAGATGGCCCCAGAGATGGACTTCAGGGATGCCTGTTGGGCATTGGGCCCTGCAGTAGCTGTCAGCGGGAAGAGGAGCCTGAAGAGCTCTGCCTTCCTGGCAGTAGCAGGGTAGGGAATGCCCTTGTGTCTGAGCTCAGCTTTGAGCTTGGGGGTGGTCCATGCCCTGAGGGACTGCGCGCTGCCGCTCTCTGAGCCAGTGGAAGGGCGGGTGTGAAGTCATCACTGTCGGCCTGCAACATGGCTCTGACTATAAGACAAAAAGGGGGTGCATATGTTAAGAAGAGGGGTAGTCAGTAGGATAGTGAACGACGTGGGATACAGAAACTCGGATGCGAAGAGAAATACAGGGTAAGAAACTACAGGCACAGAGAAGAGCCAACTGGGTTCTATTGTGTAGAATCCTGTAGAGTAAAAATTTAGAAAACTCAAGAGTTCGTGGCAACCGAGGTAAGCCAGGTGGTTACTGGCCAGGTAACCGATGCCTGGGTGCCTGTCTGTGCTGAGCACAAACCTGTAGATGAGGGCCCCAGGGCATACTGGGGTAATCAGCTGAAGTCTGGTACGGCCCATGTAGGAATGTTGTGGTCTGTAGACAGTGATGTATGCTCGGCCTGCTAAAGTTTGCACTGTCAGCAAACTCAACGTTTTAGCGACCTTGCCTGTGTAGGTGAAGGGTGGTCCTTCTAAAACAGAGTATAATGCAGAAACACGTGACAGTAACTCACGCCTGATGAGCATGTCAAATTCTGTATGTGCGAAATGTATATACTAAAAGAGGTGCTGCAGAATAATGTGATAGAAGAACCTGTGAACTACACACCTAACTGGTGCCCTAGTAGCGAGGTTCTGGTATGGATCAAGACTTGGTCAACCGGAAAACCTGTGGTGAGGGTGACATAAGTCTAATGCCCCGTACACACGAGCGGACTTTTCGACATCCAAACTCCGACGGACTGAGTCCGGCGGACTATCCGATCGTGTGTGGGCTGCAACGGACTTTAGCGAAGCTAAAGTCTGACGGACTTTAGAAATGAAGCATGCTTTAAATTTTCCCGACGGAACTCCGCCGGACCCGGTCCCCTTTGAAAAATCCGCTCGTGTGTGTGCTACTCCGACGGACTAAAACCAACGCTAGGGCAGCTATTGGCTACTGTCTAGGAACTTCCTACGTCGAATCCAGTCGTACGTCATCACGTTCGACTCCGTCGGAGTTTGGTGTGATGGTGTGTGGTCAAGTCCGTTCGGTCGAAAAGTCCGCCAGAACTCCGTCGGAACTCCGGCGGAACTCCTTTGGAGGTCTGTCAGACTTAATCCCTCTCGTGTGTACGGGGCATTACATGTATATTCCTTTTTACCTGAAACAAACTGTCCCACCCCTGTCATGCCCCTGGCCCTGGTAAAGATGCAAACTCTATGTTCTCCCCTTCTTTTTTTTTTTTCTTATCTGGGGTGATAATGTCCAACCTGGGGAGATAACGTCCAACCTGGTGCAGGACGGAACTTGAACTTGGCTGACCTAAGGGAGAAAATAAGGAGTGGCTCGCAGGCCACTGGAGATGAATGGCCAACTGAGTGCTGCTTCATGTTTGTGTGGCCGATTGTGTGCCACTGGATTGTGCTTGCAATGATTGCAAGAAGTTAAGCTTGTACATGTGCTTGCACTTAGGTGCGTGCCGCAAAATCTTTTGTGCTACTGGAGAAGTACGTGATTTGCAAATGTATGTGCTGCAGGAGATGCGTTTACAGAAACTGCAAGTGTCCGTGTTGCAGGAGATGTGGTAGTAATGGGTTACAAGTGTCAGGGTTGCTGGAGACATTGCGTGGTTGCAAGTGTCTCAATGGTTTGCAATTGTCTGTGCTGCAGAAGACGATGTTACAGAAACTGCAAGTGTCTGTGCTGCAGGAGACATGGTTGCAAATGGGTTAAAAGTGTCTGTGCTGTAGTGGATGTGGTTGCAATGTTAACAGTGTCAGGGATGCTGAAGACGTGGTTGCAGAGGAGCACCCTAAAAACATCTTCCGGTACAGCCATCAACTTGAGACCTACTGCAGTGTACCCACCACAGGATACTTTCAAGGCTTTTTATACTCCTAATAGGATTTATATATTGAGAAGAACCTATTACCACTTTTTAGAAGGAGCACTTTACTTTCACTTGTTTGGACATTTTGTTTGCATTTCACTTTATTGGACTATATTTATTGCATTTATTGGAATTTTAGACTTTATCACATTAGGAAATTGCGCTGATCACTTCCCTCTTTATTTGTTCATCATTCCTGCCTATTTAAGCCGCCCAGCCCAGATGATCTCTGCCTTCACCCTGGTCACATCTCTAGAGACGCTCTCCTGTGTTCCTGTTAAAGACTTGCTTGGCTGACATTCCTTCTGGCTCCAGATCCTGCTTGCTGTTCTACTACGCTCATTTCTGACTCCCTGGCGTTTTGGCTTGTCTGATTATTCGTTCCGAATCCTGAACTCTGGCTATGTTTTGACTACATTTACTCTGTTTACCTTTTCATTATTACTATCATTAAACAAGTGTGATTTGGAAAAAAGTCTAGCTCATAACCAGTGGCATGTAGTTGCCATCATCCCTTCTAATAAGCACAAATTCCAAAAGAACACTATTTATTGGGATTGTAAAGGCAACAATACAAAAAAGGAAAAAATTATAAAACATATACATTTATTAACATAGTCAAAATGTACATAACAAAAACAAAAAAAATAGAACAAGCACTACATATTCTAAAAAGGCATCTAAAAACGATTGGTGAGAGAATTGGTGAGAGAATGATACTGTCTGCTTATGAGTTCCAAGACCTCCAGAAGCTGGTGGAAACTGGATAAGTGGGTCATCCAACACGTTTTGATATTTCAAACAGTATAATGTTCTTCAGGGATGAATTATTGTAACATTCTCTATAATAGATTAGACAAAATCCATTACATATGTAACAAATAGATCAAAAAAATGTCCATAATATGTTGCCAAAGAATATACAAATGAACTTACTATATATACACCATTGATTCACTGAGACAAAAGCATCTTGCATTACCCCTATGGCTGGAGAGGAGAGGAGAGAAAATCTCCACCTTTCTCAAACAGGTCCACCCATGGCTCCTGTGGCATCTCATGCAGGGAGACTGAACTTCACCATCCTCAAATGGCGTTTAAAAAAGGAATATATGAGACAGCACAACAGTGAGGGATGTACTTATTGCACAGTCAAATAAAAATCCAAAAGTAGAAATAAAGCAAGAATAGTACACTGTGCCGCCTTCCTTCAGGAAACAAGGGGTTAACTCTCGGCTATAGAGCTATTAACAGGTAGCCAAAGCATAGAGGACTCATAGCTCCATGTTGCAGTAACTTGGCAATTCACTTAACACAGGCTGCTGTCCACTTAAAAAACATGTGCGCTGTTTTAATTTCAAGTTCAGATGACCAGGGATCAGACAGCGCTGCGCCAAGACAGTCACCAGAGTACCTCTATTCACGATTAGCGGCATCTTATAGTTTATGTCCGGGAGACATCGGGTTGGCATCCCATGACGCCCACCGTGTGGTGAAGACGGGAGAAGCTTGAGTTGCCGGGAACGACCGGAAAAGGACAACCACTACCGTTTGGAAAATGGAGCTCCCGTTCGGAAGGAAAGGGCGGTCAGTGAAGCTCAATAAGTTGCCGTGACTGACATGTTTGTGCGCCTGCGCTTTGTCAAAAGTTGTTTGTCGGAAGTTTTTTCAGCTGCACTGGATACCACTCGGAATCACTCATTTTTAATCTGACTTTGATAGGTTGTCTCCAATAAAGCTGGCCATACACCATGCAATTTTCTTATTCAATTTCCTTTGGGTTTGCCTTCAGCTGTGTGGTACAAGGGCCTGTCTGATTGCACACACATTGAAAGTGTTTGAATTTGGCCTCATTATATAGTTTTTGGCAGATCTGGGGGAGATCCATAGAGGAGAATTGTATGTTGTATGGCCAGCATAAGACCAAAAAATCTTAGCGCTGGAGTTTTGTGTTGATGAAACCACTGGAGTAACCCCCACATCATTAGAAGACTAAGCCACCCCTCTTGAAGCCAAAAAATAAATAAATTAAAATAAATTAAATAATAATCTTACCCTATCATAGGGAGGTAAGAGGCTAGATGATAGAGCTCCCATTCAAGTTGTCCTGCTCGGATGTATCCTGTGGCCTCTCCATTGAGAAAAATGGGAATGACGCCATATGTCTCCCTTGGCATCCTTTTATATGGTTGTGAGAGTGAAAAAGGTGAGCACCTTAATGAGTCACCCGGCACGCCAATGCGTCATGGTGCATATTGATGCGCCACGCCGTTCCTCAAGCCCTGCACATTCATGCGCCATGGCGTTCTTCACGACGCGCATATCTGTGCACATGTCAGAACATCACATACATTCAATGCCAATGTACCATAAATAAACATGTATGTAACATGTATATACCAATTAAACACAGTGCCATCACTAATGCGTTTCAAGGTGACGCCAAAATGGCACCCAACACCTGATTGGCTATAGCCTGTATTTTCAGCGCATGCCTGGCCACAATATTTGCATTCCAAGGACACAAACCTGCTCTTAGGGCTAACGCAAAGAACAAAAAAAAGGAAAAATAATACATTGGCATGGATATTGATATGTAGAGAACAAAAAACGAAAGTATCCCCAAAGTGGGGTTTTTTAACAGCGTAAATTACCTGTGGAGGCTAGTTTATGTATATATGGAAATAAATACTGACATGTGGCAAAAAACTAATAATACAAATGTTTATTAGTAAAAAAGAGGATTGAACAGGTGACACAGTAGTCAGGGACTGAGCTCCACTATGTGAATAAAAATATATGATATTACATGGATAGACAGAATACAATTATAATGCCTAGACCATAATGCCACTGTAAATACAGTAAAAAATAGATAATGTGGACCCTTTACGCGTTTCGACCCTCTCGGGGGTCTTCTTCAGAAGGTTTTTATCTATTGTAAAAGAAGGAAGACAAACATAAATACATATCCATATATGGTGCACTGTACTTTACTAGAAATAATCTGCTGTAGGCAGAATATACACCAAACATTGCATGGTTACATAATTAGCAGTCAGTTGGTATACATTGCATGATAGATACCTATATCATTCACGTAGGAGATCCTCTTTAAAAGACAGAAATAAGCTCCGCCATTTCTCCCATATCCTTCACAGATGCGCCAAACCTGCATAGTTGAAGTTGGTCGCTATGCTCTACCGAAAGGGGAGAGCAAGGGAACGGAGTTCAAGGGATAAATAACTTACAGGGGATCACATCGCTATTGCTACCTCCAATATAAAATAGTGGAGGAGGGTATAGGTATAGGTAGACAGAAGTCGGGAGGGGGACAACCTACAATAAAAACAAAAGAAAATATAAGGATGTATATATATATATATATATATGAAAAATCCCTATTCAGGGGCTGTCCCCCCTGTGTAGGGGGACAGAAAATATACCTACATGTAATATGACGGGTATATAGATACAGAGGTAAGCCATACTACTTGAGTGTAGCATACCATACACGATTAGAGTTTAAGCAGATGATAATAAAAGCTAAAGATCATTGTAAGTGCCCAGTGATGAGTCAGCAACGACAGACAACGCCAGATGACAAAGAAGAAAATAAGTGAAATAAAGACACAGCATGTGCAAAATCTAATACCCCAGCGTGACTGGTGGTGAAAGTAAGATGGTGAAAAGTAAAATAAGAATACACCATGTGTCTGGAGTCCAACGTGCCCCAGCGTAACAAAAGTAAGTGTGGAAAAAGGTGGTATATATATACCTGTGGTTAATATCAAGTAAGTGCACGTTATGTAGCAGAGCCAAAAAGGGGCAATAAAATGGAGATAGTAGTTGATTAGAAATAATGGGCTTTACAATCAAACCCCTCAGATACTTGTACTGTCATGGGACAGAAAAGACCTTTCATCTGCAAATAAACAAGAGATAGTATTAAACTCCTGCAAGCAGAGCTATATATAGGCGGTGAGGAGAGTAGTAAAGCATTCAGTAAAATAATCCAGTGACTTACCCTGCACCTAAAGTCAGTGCTAATGCTATCCTGTAGTAAGCAGAGTGAATTGCCAGTGTGAGGAGGTGGGATATAAATCATGTGTCGTTCAATTAGCTGAATCAAATTAGGAACTCCACCTGTCTAGCCATAGCCTCATTTGGTCGCCATATTGGTTGATTAGAAATAATGAACTTTCCAATCAAACCCCTCAGATACTTATACTGTCATGGGACAGAAAAGACCTTTTATCTGCAAATAAACAAGAGATAGTATTAAACTCCTGCAAGCAGAGCTATATATAGGCAGTAAGGAGAGTAGTAAAGCATTCAGTAAAATAATCCAGTGACTTGCCCTGCACCTAAAGTCAGTGTTAATGCTATCCTGTAGTAAGCAGAGTGAATTGCCAGTGTGAAGAGGTGGGATATGAATATCCCATGTGTCGTTCAATTAGCTGAATCAAATTAGAAACTCCACCTGTCTAACCATAGCCTCATTTGGTCGCCATATAGGCCGACCGGATGTGGTCCCCTCGGCGTTCCGGAAGTGACCTTTCCAACATGGCGGGAAGGTACACAGTAGCGTCGCACCGGCGTGACGTCGGCACGTCGCGTCGCACGCGTACAACACGCATGCGCAGTGAGGTGCCGCGTCCGGTACTGTTCCGGAATGCCGCCGACCAGATGCATTGTCCCGGGGGGACGGGTGGCGCCTACCCGCACAAGCCCCGGGACGAACGGGGAAAGGCATGCGTGCACCAATGCCGCTCCCCTCTTCTGGTTGGGAAGTCATACCCAAGCAGTCCGCCCTATGTGCAGCGAAAGGGACAAGTATGCTCAAATGGCACCACCTGATGGAGAAAGAGGGGAAATGCACACGAGCTTATCCGTCATAGAGTGTATAGAAAGATATGTGAAAGGACATTTTAATACATTTAATAGCAACATGTCAGGAGCAAAAATAAATATAAAAATAGCACAAAAACATTTCATAATGAGTATATCATTTACAGGTAAACTGGGTATACATAAGAAAATCATCTACTGGTTAATGTAAAGAATATGGCAAGCTGGTTATCGGATGGTGAGGCCATATATACATACTACGTTACTGTATCACATATATGCACATATACTCCCATCAGGCGCAGAGAGGAGCAAATAAGGATAATCAATATAATCATCCTATTAGAGAATTAGTGGAGCACCTATATAAATGTGAACATTTACACGTGTGTGATATGTTAACTTTATAGGTGCCTTGGGGGGCTATATCTAAGGCCCAAACCAAAATTGTTCCAATTATCGCCTTGGAAGCTATTCATGTTGACAACAAAAGACAAAAGACGATCGACAATAGCCGAAAAATGCCAAATTCAAATAGTACTAAACCAAGTAGAGCTCATGGCCCAGACCTCTGTATGTTACCGAATGGGGAAGGGTGTTTAACCACCCGGGTTTTAGAAGACTAGAAAAAATGGACGGTAACACCCCTATGCAGGGTCAGAGGGCGCTGATCACCCCTGGTATGTTGAAAACAAAAAACGAAAGTATCCCCAAAGTGGGGTTTTTTAACAGCGTAAATTACCTGTGGAGGCTAGTTTATGTATATATGGAAATAAATACTGACATGTGGCAAAAAACTAATAATACAAATGTTTATTAGTAAAAAAGAGGATTGAACAGGTGACACAGTAGTCAGGGACTGAGCTCCACTATGTGAATAAAAATATATGATATTACATGGATAGACAGAATACAATTATAATGCCTAGACCATAATGCCACTGTAAATACAGTAAAAAATAGATAATGTGGACCCTTTACGCGTTTCGACCCTCTCGGGGGTCTTCACAAGGTTTTTATCTATTGTAAAAGAAGGAAGACAAACATAAATACATATCCATATATGGTGCACTGTACTTTACTAGAAATAATCTGCTGTAGGCAGAATATACACCAAACATTGCATGGTTACATAATTAGCAGTCAGTTGGTATACATTGCATGATAGATACCTATATCATTCACGTAGGAGATCCTCTTTAAAAGACAGAAATAAGCTCCGCCATTTCTCCCATATCCTTCACAGATGCGCCAAACCTGCATAGTTGAAGTTGGTCGCTATGCTCTACCGAAAGGGGAGAGCAAGGGAACGGAGTTCAAGGGATAAATAACTTACAGGGGATCACATCGCTATTGCTACCTCCAATATAAAATAGTGGAGGAGGGTATAGGTATAGGTAGACAGAAGTCGGGAGGGGGACAACCTACAATAAAAACAAAAGAAAATATAAGGATGTATATATATATATATATATATATATATATATATATATATATATATGAAAAATCCCTATTCAGGGGCTGTCCCCCCTGTGTAGGGGGACAGAAAATATACCTACATGTAATATGACGGGTATATAGATACAGAGGTAAGCCATACTACTTGAGTGTAGCATACCATACACGATTAGAGTTTAAGCAGATGATAATAAAAGCTAAAGATCATTGTAAGTGCCCAGTGATGAGTCAGCAACGACAGACAACGCCAGATGACAAAGAAGAAAATAAGTGAAATAAAGACACAGCATGTGCAAAATCTAATACCCCAGCGTGACTGGTGGTGAAAGTAAGATGGTGAAAAGTAAAATAAGAATACACCATGTGTCTGGAGTCCAACGTGCCCCAGCGTAACAAAAGTAAGTGTGGAAAAAGGTGGTATATATATACCTGTGGTTAATATCAAGTAAGTGCACGTTATGTAGCAGAGCCAAAAAGGGGCAATAAAATGGAGATAGTAGTTGATTAGAAATAATGGGCTTTACAATCAAACCCCTCAGATACTTGTACTGTCATGGGACAGAAAAGACCTTTCATCTGCAAATAAACAAGAGATAGTATTAAACTCCTGCAAGCAGAGCTATATATAGGCGGTGAGGAGAGTAGTAAAGCATTCAGTAAAATAATCCAGTGACTTACCCTGCACCTAAAGTCAGTGCTAATGCTATCCTGTAGTAAGCAGAGTGAATTGCCAGTGTGAGGAGGTGGGATATAAATCATGTGTCGTTCAATTAGCTGAATCAAATTAGGAACTCCACCTGTCTAGCCATAGCCTCATTTGGTCGCCATATTGGTTGATTAGAAATAATGAACTTTCCAATCAAACCCCTCAGATACTTATACTGTCATGGGACAGAAAAGACCTTTTATCTGCAAATAAACAACACAGGCAGGTTTCCGTTACATCAGAGGGGGGCGGGGTCACCCATACGTCACGGGGAACCCCGGGTTTCCCCTTGCGTCAGAGGGGGGTGGGGTCAGGTGACGGGTGGCCCCGCCCTCCGTATATAAGAAACGTCAGCCGCCGGAATGCCTCCAGTGTCTCCTCCACGGAGACAGAAGAAGGATGGAGCATTCACTGCGCTGGATGAGATGAGACATCGCTGGAGAGATGACCGTCCGTCGCTGGATAGCAAGAGTGGATTACCACCACTGGAATCTTTTTTTTTTATTTTTATTAAAGGAATTTTTCAAAAGTGTGTTTGTTTTTATTTAACCATTTTTTACACTTTCTTTGTGAAATGGTAGGGGTACTTTTGTACCCCCTTACCATTTCAAACAGGGGGGGCCAGGATCTGGGGGTCCCCTTGTTAAAGGGGGCTTCCAGATTCTGATAAGCCCCCCGCCCGCAGACCTCCACAACCACCGGCCAGGGTTGTGGGGATGAGGCCCTTGTCCTCATCAACATGGGGACAAGGTGCTTTGAGGGGTCACAGACCCCCAAAGCATCCTCCCAATGTTGAGGGCATGTGGCCTGGTACGGTTCAGGAGGGAGGGGGGGCCGCTCTCTCGTCCCCCCTCTTTTCCTGCGGCCTGCCAGGTTGTGTGCTCGGATAAAGGGTCTAGTATGGATTTTTAGGGGGAACCCCACGTCAATTTTTTTTTTAATTTGACGCGGGGTTCCCCTTAATATCCATACCAGACCTGAAGGGTCTGGTTATGGATATTTAGGGGGAACCCCACGTCAAATTTTTTCTTAAATTTGAGGCAGGGTTCCCCTTAATATCCATACCAGACCTGAAGGGCCTGGTAATTGAATTTGGGGGACCCCCACGCTTTTTTTTTTTATTTATTTATTTATTTTTTTATCAATGACTTTCAATGAGTGTTCTCTGTATTACGGAGCCGACAATTCATAATAGATGCGAGTGATTTTAAAGGACTTTTTTTCCTGCATAAAGGACACTTTGTGCAGGGACAGTTCTAAGCACGAGAAACATGCGCCCCTTCACAGGCATACTATAGACAACCCCCCCCCTACGAAATTTAAAGGAATATTACACTTTTATTGTTTCACTTTAATCATTATTAAAATAACTGCTCCCGAAAAAACGTCCGTTTTTAAAACTTTTTTTTGCATTGATACATGTCCCCTGGGGCAGGACCCGGGTCCCCAAACACTTTTTAGGACAGTAACTTGCATATTAGCCTTTAAAATTAGCACTTTAGATTTTGAACGTTGGAGTGCCATAGACTTTAATAGGGTTCTAAAGTATGCTATATACTAGCTCCGTCGAATCTTCTTTATACATTCGACAGACACCATAAGCCTTCAAAGACAGATTCGACCGCAATTCATGAGGATTTTCGGACTAATGCAATTTTTGAAAAACGAAATAAATAAAAACGAATTTCGGGAGTAACTAAATAAATTAAGTTTTCGGACGAAAACGAAATTCCGAAACAAAATATTTTACTCTGCACATGTCTATTGTAGAGTGTTTAAGCTAAGTCTGGCAATCATTTTGCGCCATATTCCCTAAACTGGGAGTCTATCTTGTCAAACCAGTGCCTAGGCATCCACATCGGGGAGTTATGGCAGACAAAGTAGTTGCGGTGCCCACACCATTTTTATGAGGTTAGCCCTCCCCACTATGGATAGCAGTAATTTGCACCAGGCTTTGCATTTCTCTCTAAATTTAGTTAGCAAAGGCAGAAGGTTCAGGGGAGACCTCCGGGGACACCTGTACCCCTAGTTATAGAAAGAATGGTACGTGTTGAATCATGGCCGTGCATTCAGGGAGAGGTACTATCCGTGGGGCCATCAGCACCGACTTATTCCAATTTATTGAAAAGCCAGATAATGTGCCAAATATTTTAATTAGGTTCATGGTCGTCGTCAGGAAGCCCTGAGTGTCACCCAAGTATATTAGGGTGTCATCAGCATACAATGACACCACATACATCCCCGTGTGCCTTCTGAATCCAATAATCTCACTATCAGCTCTCATTCCTGCCGTGAGTGGTTCCAGTGCTAGGACGCACAGCAGGAGTGCCAATGAGCACCCCTGCCTAGTGCCCCTGAACAGCAGAAATGGCTCGGACAGTTCTGCATTAACTCTAATTCGGGCTGTCGGTTGGGCATATAGCAATTTAACCCATCTGATAAATGTATTGCCCAGGCCCATTCGCTCTAAGACCTTCCACAAGTAAGGCCATTCAACACTGTCGAAGGCCTTAGCCTCGCCCAGTGAGAGAATGGCCTGATTACCGGGGGTTCTCCACTGGGATTTGGATATTTAGAAAGAGACGTCTAATATTTTGGGCTGTAGATCTTGTAGGTATAAAACCTGACTGATCCCTGTGGATGAGTTTTTGTATGACCTGGGACAGTCTCGTTGCCAGTACTCTTGCGAGCAGTTTAACATCTGTCATGAGCAAGGAGATGGGTCTATAAGAGTCAAGAGATGTCGCCACCTTGCCCGATTTCAAAATCACTATTATGACTGCTTCTTTCATGGAGTCTGTTCCGATTTCTAAGGCATTGTTAAATACTTTCAAAAGTGTAGTCAGTAATATGGCAGCATATCGCTTTTAAACCTCGGATGGAAGACCGTCCGCCCTTGGGGCTCTATTATTGTGGGTTTGTTCCAATGCTAGAGCTAGTGCTTCCATCACATTGTTGGCAAGCAGTGGGACACTTCCTGCAGTCTGGAACATCCAAACCTCCACCTGGATCCAAGGTCCGGATAGCAGCAGAGTAGGAGAGATACAGATACCAGCCACCATGGAAGAGGAATTCAGAAGGAGGTTGCGAGAGATGCAGCTACAGCACAGAGGACCAGTATCAGAGCAGGTCCTGCTGGGAAGGTTTGATTCTATTCGCTGCAAACTCTGGAAGGAAGCGCTAGCCCGTGAGCGGCGTCACCAGGGAAAAGTTCTCCCCTCCAACCAGGAAAGGTACTGGTCGCAGTATGGGTTGTGGGTGCTGTTTTTAGGAGAAAAACCACACAAGGAGCAGACAGCTGAATTAAGCAGGCTGGTTTGGGCAGAGATGAAGCTGGATGAGAGTTACAGAGCCCTCCGGTGGCATGTATCCCAAGCGTATTCCTGGATAGCAGATGACAGCCCAATGGAAGGCTTAAGCTACGGCGGCCTGGGACTGTTGTATGTGAAGCTGACAGAGGACTCTAAATTTGGGAGTGATTTGGAGTGGCGTTTGGATGAAATCATGGATTTCAGAAAAGGGCTAATGAATGTCTCAGAAGTGCACTGGGCACTGGAAGATATAGAGTTTCTGGGTGTTCAGGAATGGGAGCTGGAGATCACCTACAGACGGCTGCTAGACTCTGCTTAGTGCCAGGGCTGTGCTCCCTTTGCCTGGGACTATAAGGAAATACCAGTGGACAACTCTGAAATCCTGGCTGAAGAGTCGGCAATGTGGCAGAGTAACAGTATGCTTTGCCAACCTGCCCCTGCAGCTATGGACGCGGAGGTCTTATGGCGGATGCAGCAAGTGCTGACTCACCTTGATGATCCTGTTTCTGCATGGGATGATCTTGGATGGAGGAATGTGCCTTTCCAGCAGAATGCCAGAGAATCGGCAGTGGAAAATCTGGAGATTGCCATCCCCAAAACTGAAGTGCTGACAACAGGGCAGAGCTCTGCTAACCTCTGCTCAGCACCGATAGCATCTTCTGGGTTCCGTGGACATGAGATGGTGAAACGCTATCCACAGACACCAGTTGCAGTGACAGGGGATTTGATAGACTTATGCTGAGGAAGAAGAACCTGATGAGCCTCCAGCAGAAGAGCTGGTATTAGCGCCAAACTTCACTGTGCTCTACCCAGCACCAACAGCAGTATCTGTGGAGTTACAAGGAACTTCCCCAGCTGAAGTGCTGGTCACCTGACAGAGGGTCCAAGACCTCTGCTCCACACCTGTAGCAGTTACGGAGGCTCAGGGTGAGAAGGTAGCGATCACTTCCCAGCAGCAGATACAGGGGGAGAAGGGAGAGGAGGTGTTGGTTGTCCCTCCTCAACCATCGGCCAGGGTGGAGAAAGCAGTCTTTCCTCCCCAGAAAAGATCCGCGTACCTGGGAGACAGTACCACAGACATGTCACCCCAGCAGCCAGATGAGGGAATGGAAAGGGAAGCAGCCAGCTCACCTCCCCAATGGCAGCTACACAGTTTGGGAGTGGAGGAATCCAGCCTCTTGCCCCAACAGTTAGCCGAAGTGGATGATGTGGAGCCCCCAGAAGAAGGGCTGGCAACAGGGCAGAGTGCTATCGAACTCTGCCCAGCACCGGCAGCAACTGTGGAGTCCCAGGGAGCTGGGGCAGTTGGCTCATCTCTCCAGCCACAGATTACAGAATTTATGGACTTAATGGACTGTTCATTAGAGGATGTCAGATTACGCATCACCTGCTCAAGTACTTTCAGCAGGACAGAGTACTGCAGACCCCTGCTCCACACCCGTGGCAGTTTCGGAGGCCCAAGGTGAGAAGGTGATGGTCCCTCTCTCCTAGTGGATTTCAGAGATGAAGGGAGGAGAAGCAGACATTTTCCCTCCACAACAAGGGTTCATGCACCTGGGAGACAATACCAGTGAAAGGGAGTTCCAACAGCAGACGGCACCCCAGAATGATGGCACCAACCCAGCTGAAGAGCTGGCAACCGGGCAGAGAGCTACCAACCTCTGCCCAGCACTGGTAATGACTGCAGAGTTCCAGGGAGCTGGGGCAGTCCGCCTGACTCACCAAAAGTCAGCTGGAGTGGATGATGTGGGGTCCTCAGATGAAGTGCTAACAGGACACAATGCTACTGGCCCCTACACACAACTGCAGCTTGAGCTGATATCGAAGGATGGAATTTCAGTCTCCACTTGTATACCCCAGGGATACTGGGTGGTCAGCCCAGATCCCCAACAACTTGATGGAGTGAGCCCAGTCACCCTGTCTTCTCTCCAGCGGCTGAAAAGACTCGAGGAAGAAGGGTCAGTCCAAGCCTCTCCCCAGTGGCGGATATGTTCTCTGAGAGAGGTAGAGGTTGGCTGGGTGAGGAATACTCTGTTTGGACCACTGTGTGGGTACCGGCATCGGGGGACTGGAATTGCTGACTAAATTCGGAGTCAACCCGTCTGGGGTCTCCTCTTATGTTAGTCTCCTGCCAAAAGGGGAGAAATGTGACAGACCTAGACGGGACAGAGACTGTTGGAGGGGACAGAATGCGAGCCTCTTGCCTTGTGATTATGGGCCCTGGCATTTGGGGGAATGGTGCTCTTTGTGAGCTGTATGCCTGGGGACCCCTGAGGTGGTGTTAATTGGATTCAGATCCATGCCACCCCCCAAGACACACAGACTCTGGATATGTTTTTGCCATATTAGCAATAGACTAAATCACACTGTTGGAACACAAACTGTTAGACGCTAATGTCATCAAATCCAGCCACCTGTCTGTTGTATAAATGAGTCTAGTCTGGCTTGTAAGAGTATTCCACACATTGTTGTTTGTGCTAATTAACCCTGTGTTTATGTTTATGGTAATGTGTATTGAATAAATCAGTCAATCAGTGAGCTAGGAGACAAAGTCTTACCCTGAAAAGTCCTATCTCTCAGACAGCTAGTCTGGGTCAAAGATTAGATAATTAGCTCATGCTAATTAGGTTAGGTTTTAGTCTTCTACTGTATTATAAAAATACTTGTCATTTTGGTTCTAATAAATCAGTCCATGTTGAGCAGCTAAGCAAGTGTCGTCTTGTTTTGTGCTTGTGAGCGGTTGGAATATCTGATATCTATATTCAAACTTAGGAAGCGGCATACTGATGGAAGCACTCAATCGGAGTCTGGGATCGGTTCCATCACAGTCTTTTTATTGGAGCATCTAACATATCTGCATCCGAGGCAGACAAGCAAGAAAGCTCACAGTTTAAGGAAATTTGCTTTATCATTATCACTAGGATGTACTTTGGAGGAGTATAGGTCAGCATAAAATGAACGAAAAATTTGTGATATGGCGGAGGTGTCCGTATGGGTTATCCCACAAAGAAGAAGAAACCATGGGGGCGGATCCCTGAGCCTGTGCCAGCAGGGCCAATATATGCCCAGTGGGCTCTCCCTCTTTAAAGTGTGTTTGTTGCAAGAAAAATCTCTTGTTCTCAGCTAGCTGAAGCGCAAGCTGGCTAGACATGGACTTTGCCCCCAGCCAGGCCTTTTTTGTGTCCTCCGTGGGATTGTTAATATAGGTATCCTCTGACTCTCTAAGTACCCTGCACACCTCCTGCTCCCAGGCTTTAGTATTTGTTTTTATACCATTGATAGTAGTAATGAACTGCCCACGTAAAATGCCTTAGCCATATCCCAGACAGTTCCCATCGGGGCTGAGCCAATATTATCCTGAAGAAAAAAATGTAAGACTATCCCCTATGGGACCGGGCGATGGAAAGAGTGCAAACCAGAAAGGGTTAAGTTTCCACCCCCTGGGTTTAACGCTAATGGGCAGTGCAATCTCGACCCAGAGGGAGGAATGGTCAGAACGGTGTCTATCCCCATACCCAGAGTCTGCAACCAGTGGGAGTTAGGCAGCATTTCCTAGCCGCAGGTCAATCCTAGACAAGCTCCCATAGGCTGTGGAGCAGCACGAGTACTGTCTAGACTGGGGGTGGGTTCTTCTCCACACATCTGTCAGGCCAAGCTCAGCAAGCAAAGCCACGAATGGAGTGTAGGCTGGGTAGGTATGGGCAAGGGTACAGGCACTTTATCCCATTTATAGTTTAAATAATTGTTAAAGTCACCCATTGCTAACAAGGGCACATTGGGGAACCGTGCCATAAACCTAGCTAGGCATCTGAGAGCTTCAACTGAGTAAGGGGGTGGTATGTATATATTGGCAATAATGCATGCCATATGAGCTACCTTACATAGTAAGAAAATTTACCTCCCTCCCAGGTCAATGATTTGTTGGGAGCACGAAAAGTGCACATCCTGACGAATCAGAACGCTCATTCCCCTGGCGTAAGCAGAGCATGTAAAGTGAAATTGGGTAGTATATACTCTAGAACTAAAACTAGGCAGGGTGTCAGGTGCAAAGTGGGTCTCCTGTAGACATACAATTCCAGCCCCCATAGCCTTAAGGTGTCCCAGAACTGCTAGTCTTTTCACAGGATTACTTAGCCCTCTGATGTTCCATGATAGGAGCTTAATAGTAGCCGACGTTTGTATACATTGCGATTAAATGCATGAATAACATGGGTACCAACGTAAGTAGGTTAAGGCAAGTAAGTGCAATTGAACTTAATTCGACATCTATGAACAACCTGCTTACAGTAGTACCTGAGGTACCCTTATATAGTCCATTAGCGGCAGATCTAGCAGGATGTTGCAGAAAGAGCTCCGAATGTTCAAGTAGACAGACAATGTCCCGTGCGGTTCTGAAGAAAAAAAAGAAAGAAAGAAAGAAAACATTTTAAACCGTGAAGATGTCATTTGGGGAGCCAATAAGGCTCCCAACCTGTAAGGCTAAAGTAGAAAAAGCCCCCAAAAAAGTACTGGGGGGGGGCATGGAAACTCCCATAGAAATTGCTTCTAGGTGATAGATAGGGTTTCACATGTGCAGGTGACATGGAGCAACTATTGGTCCGGTAACAATGTCCTTCTCACTCCGCCGTGTTTGTGTAGATGTGGTTCCAGCTTGCTTGTTGCAACCGAGCTCCAATTTATGATGGTGGCCGTTGCTGTCTTGCATCTTTGAGTGCTTTGTCTTCTCGGTCCAACCACTGCGCGGCCACCACAGGTCAGTCAAAAAGTGTGTCGAACCAAGGGCAGTGACACAAATTCAGGCCAGGTATAGCATGCCATATTGTATGTTTAGATCTCTGAGCCTTCTTTTGACGCCATTAAATGTTGCTTTTCTTTTTTGCAGTTCAGATGAAAAATCTGGAAACAGTGAGATTCTAGAATTATCGATCTCCATTTTGCCAGGCAGGTCCCTTGCTTTGGACAGAATTGCATCCCTGTTCCTGTAATTTAAACAGGAAGGGTCTGGGGTGGTTACCTGGAGGTAATGGACAAGTGGGCACTCTGTGAGCACGTTCTACCGCAAAAAGTGGCGAGAATGATTCCCTGCCAATTGTACAGATTAGCCAGTTTTCTATAAAGTCTACTGGGTTTTTACCCTCAGCTCGCTCCGGGATTCCCAAGGAATTGTTATTGTTGCGCTTAATGCGATTTTCCATTTCATCAAGTCGCACAGCATGTTGCTCAGTGAGGTGACAATTATATTTTAGATCTCTTTGGATGGGAGCCATGTCAACCTCCACCGTGCTCAGCCTGCCTTCCAGAGCAGATGTTCTCTCCCTAAGTTTTTTTATCATGATAAACAAAAGTTATTTCACCTTTAACCCCTTTTATCTCATCAGAGAGAGCAGTGATGGACTGATTGCATGATGTTACAGCAGTAAATATGTCTCTCAATGTACGTTCTAATTCAGCTGCTCTGGGGATGGTGATCTGTGTCTCAGACATGTTATCTTTAGGAGTACTCACTGTGTTCCATGCAGATGACAATCAGTCTTCATCCTCCAAGGGGACTGTCATCTGCCTCTGGAGAGCTTCCAGGGGTGCCTCCTGTTGCCAGCTGGCCAGCTAGGGCATCCTTATAAGTTTTCCCCCCCATACAGGAGCTTCTGTGTGGCCTCCTTATATTGATCTTTGGCCGCACGCCTCGCACTGGCGCCATCTTGGCCTGGAGGGTCCGTCTGCAGCCTGCCTTCATTTTGCCGTTTAGACATGTTGGCGGAGCGTACGATGGGCACATTGATGGTCCGAGGGTCTCCCGCTGGTCGGTGGAGCAGGATGGCAAAAAGGCAGCGGTCCGGTGCAAGCCTGGAAGGATAAAAGCACGGATGGCTGGCGGAGCTCCAGGGACACATGTCCTCCTACATCAGCCAGTAAGCCACGCCCCCATAATCATTCACCTTGGTTTTACCATCTTGATTCAAATTTTTTATTTTTGGTTTTCAATTTTTTATCTTTTTTATCACTGTTCCATTTATATGGCCGACCATCGCTGAAGGCATTTTTGTCTCACCAATATTCATTTTATTTTTTAATCAGAGTTTTTTTCCCAAATGTTATGAGACGTTCTCTGAGCTTATTTTCTAGGTGTCTATAGTTTTCATGACCTTTCAGCGGAATTAGTTTGGCATACAGTAAATTAATTTCTATGTCCATAGCCTCTAATTGTTGTCGATATTCATTCTGTAGTAATATCATGAGATTTTTTGAACACTCATTAAGTTTAGCTTCCCAGTTGGTCTTAAGCTCTTTAGAAATATTTTCTAGTATTGCAAAAATCTGAATTCTCAAGCCTATAGGGTTAATATTTTCTCAGATCTATCTCTGTAAGCATTCAATGTGCCAGTGTAGTGCCGACTTTCTTTTAAGAGTTTTCGTGAGATTGAAAATTAGAGATGACAAATCTGAAGCAATCTGTTCCTTTTCTTGATAGCTAGATTGAATCTGGGTCATAAGTTTATCCCACCCCCCCTGTAATTCCCCCCCGGCGCATGAATGTGCAGGGCGTAAGGAACGCCATGGCACATCAATGGATTAACCCAGTGGCTTACGCATTAGACCTTCCTTCTTATATGGGTATCTCAAATGTATTTTATGTTTCCTTAGTTAAACCTTTGGTCTGCAACTGCTTTACCAACTCAGTGCCTCGTCCTCACCATGTACAGGTTGAGGACCATGAGGAGTATGAAGTACAGTCCATTGTTGACTCTCATAGGTTCCGTGGATGCATACAGTATCTGGTGCATTGGAAAATGTATGGCTCCGGAGGAAGGATCTTGGGTCACATCCTTGGACATACATGCCCCTGTCCTTCTCGGATTTTCATAGGCATTTCCCCTCAAGCCTGGTGGGAGGGGTCATTGAGGGGATACTGTCAGGCCTGGGCTCAGTCCTTCCTCAAAGTTGGCTGCTCAGCTGGCGGCTAATTGCCAGCTCCTTTCTCTCCACAGTGACTAACCCGTTGATATCCTGCTCGTCAGACCTCCCGTCCAGCCCAGATGATCTCTGCCCTCGCCTTGGTCACATCTCTAGAGATGCTCTCCTGAGTTCCTGTTAAAGACTTGCTTGGCTGACATTCCTTCTGGCTCCAGATCCTGCTTGCTGTTCTACTACGCTCATCTGATGTTTAGGCTTGTTTGACTATCCGTTCTGGTTCCTGAACTCTGGCTATGTTTTGACTAAGTTTACTGTTTACCTTTTTATTATTCTTATTAAACAAGTGTGATTTAACTGTACTTCTGTCTCAGTCTGATTCATGGTTTCTGACATTCTGGTTTTGGGTGGAATTGCTCTGCTTTTGGGCCAGGTTTCAGCTTTTAGTGAGGGTGAATCATCTTTTTGCAGGAGTTTAAATTTTTGGCTTTAGTTACATCATTGTTGTGTGGTATTTTGGTCTCAAAACTTGTGGTCTGACTGCCCAGGGGAGATGGAGTCAAAGGGGAT
Source organism: Lithobates pipiens (assembly GCF_037356315.1). Classification (NCBI taxonomy): domain Eukaryota; kingdom Metazoa; phylum Chordata; class Amphibia; order Anura; family Ranidae; genus Lithobates; species Lithobates pipiens. The sequence continues at coordinate 160,782,255 of NW_027507791.1, forward strand.
TCCCTTCCATTTGCAATATGGGAGGTTTACCCCACCCTTTCCTGGACAAAAGTTTTTTTAGACATGTTAAAGTTTCCTATATGATGTTATAAATAGAGATGAGATGAACACCCCCCGATTCAGTTCACGGAAGAACATGTGAACAGACCAAAAATTTGTGCGAACACTCAAACCTCATTAAAGTCTATGGGACTCGAACGTGAAAATCAAAAGTGCTAATTTTAAAGGCCAATATGCAAGTTACTGTCATAAAAAGTGTTTGGGGACCCAGATATGAATCAATGCAAAAGAAAGGGAGCAGTGATTTTAATAATGCTTACAGTGAAACAATAAAAGTGAAATATTCCTTTAAATATCATGCCGGGGGGGCATCTATAGTACAGACCCTGCACAAAATGACATTTCTAAAAGGAATAAAAGTAATTTAAAACTGCTTGCGGCTATAATGTAATGTTGCCCCCCCCCCCACCCCCCAGCCCATTACCAGGCCCTTTGGGTCTGGTATGGATATTAAGGTGAACCCCACACCCAAATAAAAAAAGGCATGGGGCCCCAGTTGAATCCATTTGTAATTTGGAACAGGTACATTTTCTAAGTGTAGCTCCAGCCAAAAAATCTATTTTTAAGCTTTTTGGATAACATAGGGAAGGGTTATCATCACCCCTGTGAAATTTGTCTTGCTGTCTGTGCCCTATTCAGAAGATTTCACCTCACTTTCTGTCCCAATGAGAATTGGATTTTGAAAATTCTGGATTGTTGTAGAATCAAGGATTGGTGATAAAGCATCAGTGGAGACACCTTTTTCCCATATTAACTCTTACAGGAGAGAATTTCCCTTCCTAGGGGTAGTTTCCTCTCACTTCCTGTTGTCTCCCTCCATTTGTAAGTCAGATGTTTGATAATAGGGGACCACCTGTATTTACTATACAGCCTGCCCTATACACTCAGCGTAAAATTGGGCCTTAGGTGTTGGTGGTACCAGAACACTGTAAGCCCTCATGGTTACTCTTGGTGGGTGCTGGAATGGGCCCTGCTGTGAAATATTATATCAAGAATTGTAATCACGTGCCCCTGTTAAACAGGGGCAGAAAAATTGGGCCTTAGATGGTGGTGGTGGCACAACACTGTAAAGCCTCACAGATACTTTTGTTGAGCGCAGGAACAGGCCCTGCTGTGAAATATTTGATCAAATATTGTAATTACGCACCCCTGTTAAACAGGGGCAGAAAAATTGGGCCTTAGGTGGTGGTACAACACTGTAAAGCCTCACAGATACTTTTGTTGAGCACAAAAATGAGCCCTGCTGTTAAAAATTTGATCAAAAATTGTAATAACGCGCCCGTTTAACAGGGGCAGAAAAATTGGGCCTTGGGCAGTGGTGGTGGTGCCCTGAACCAAAAATATTCCTAGAAGCTATCATCATTAAGACTGATGAGATATTGGATAGTCACTCAGCAATAGGATAGTCACTCAGCAATAGGATAGTCACTCAGCATATGCAGTCTTCAAGAGATCCCACATTCATCAAAAAATCAATCAGTTACATCAACATCAGTTGCTTTGCAGCTGGTGATCCAAGACTGATTAAGTTTTATGAATATGAGCCGATCAACAGTCTGTGGACAGGCGCATTCTGTGATTGGCCTCCAGCAGCACTGAATGTGCGTTCAAAAAGAACGCTGGATGCAGGACAGGCCAGTAGCTCAATTGCATATTGAGCAAGCTCTGGCCAGTGGTCCATCCTCAAGACCTAGTAACCCAGTGGATGCTCTGTTAGAAAAGTTTCCAAGTTTGATTTTGCTCCTATATATTCATCCACCATGTAATTCGGATGCTGGTGATGGTTGCTGAAACTGATCAGACCTGGGTGCTGAAGACTGAAGAATTGTCAGCCGGCCACCTTCTCCACCATTCTTTCTGTGACTGCACGAAGCCTCAGCAACACGTTGTCCGGCACTAGGAAATTGTAACCTCCCAGGCTCTGGAAACGCATTGCACAAACCTTTCTGCAAGGCCTCCCGTAGATGTTTCATCCTCTGCTCCCTCTGTGAAGGCTGCTCCCTCTCCTTGATAACATAAATCCTAGAGTCCTTTCGCAGGCTTTGCAGGATTGGGGAGGCCATGCAGCATAGGTTTGCAGAGGGATTCGATCCTGAGTCCTCTGGGTCACTAAGGATCACATGATCCTCAACCACCTCCTCCCAACCACGTACATCTCCATGGGTTTCTGTGCACTGAAAACGATCCCTTGAAGACTGCTGCTGATGCTGAGCGTTATCCTCCACCTTCATGCTGACACAATCCTCCTCTTCTTCCTGTGTGATTGGCGGGCCTGCAGGAATACTAATAGTACTGATTTTTACAGATTTTTAATGATTACTGATTTTTTTTTACTGATTTTAATGACGCTTAAAGTAAAAAAAAGTGAAATATTCCTTTAAATATCGTGCCTGGGGGGTGTTTATAGTATGCCTGTGAAGTGGCACGTGTTTCCTGTGTTTAGAACAGTCCCTGCACAAAATGACATTTCTAACGGAAAAAAAGTTATTTAAAACTGCTTGCGGTTTTAATGTAATGTCTGGTCCCGGCACATCCATCATGGGGTATAGGACAGCCAATTGAGACATTTCAGCACATGGACATACCCCTTACCTTTTAAATAGACCCGATCTGGTGGCAATTTTACATTCTGTCTTTTGTCAGTGTAGGGAGAGGTTGCTGTGTGGCGCAGGGACAGACTGTAGTGACACAAATCGCTAGCTATTAGGTCCACAAAAGTCCTTTTAAGGACTGGTATAGGTGTACAGTATATAGGGTTGTAATACTTATAATATACTTTCTTTCAAATATAGAAAGCATATTATAGTGCACTGCAGTGCTGACCGACTCTGCAGCTGTCTGTTCTCAGTGTAGGGATAGAGTTTGCTGTTTGGAGAAGGGACAGTCTGTAATTCACTAGCTAGCTACTATTAGGTCCACAAACATCCTTTTAAGGACTGGTATAGGTGTACTATATGGTGTGCAATGTATACGGGTGTATTACAAGTATAAAATACTTTCAAATATAGAAAGCATAGTATAGTGCATTTCTACTGTGCAGCATTGTGACTGGTGAGCGGTTCTGCAGCGATACTACAAAGAGTGACAAACACAATTAAAAAAAAAAAAGTATTATAACTGGTGTGATAGACCAGTGGCCCCCCAAAACGACAGATTGAAGTGGGGTGTTATATACCTTCTTCCACATATACTGCATTTTTCTAGAGACTTTTGTCACAGGGTCATTTAAAAAATGACAGGCAGAGGAAGAGGCAGGCCCTTCCACAGGGGTGGTAGGGGTAGAGCAGGAGCAACAGGCTTGAGGCAATGTGGGAAATTGCAGAAGGTGCATTCGATTACGTCAAAGGATGCACCAGACTTGGTTGAGTGGCTCACTCAGCCTTATTCCTTCTGCACCCTCTTCATTCTCTGCTGTGTGCACCCCTAAAGACACTACCACCACCATATACCCTCCGCTTGAGTCACAGGAATTATTTTACGATCCATCACAAGACATTTCCGATGCGCAGCCATTCTTGGCATTGGATCAGGAAGAGGAGGTAGCAACAACCGCCACTCAGCAGTCTGATGACAGTAATCAGATCAGCCCAAGGAGGTTGGTCCCTGCTGTTGCTGCCTACTCAGAGATCTCCAATTATAGCGATGGGGAAAGTGACGTTGAGGATTACATGTCTAGGGATGTCATGTGGGTGCCCACAAGAGAGGAAGAGGAGGGGAGTTCAGAGGGAGATATGAACCAGCAGATAGGGAGGAGAAGCAGGCGGAACTTACATTGCACAGGAGGGACAAACCAGACAGCTAACGTATCAGGAGCGAGGCATCAACCACGCACGGTCACATCTGGCACTCCCAGGGCGCCGGCACATGGTTCTTCAGTGTGGGCTTTTTTTACCGCTGCTGACAATAGTGTTGCCATCTGCAGCCTTTGCAGTCAATGCATAAGACGTGGTAAGCCCAACACTCACCTAGGGACGACCGCCTTAACCACTTTCAGACCGGACCATTTTGCTGGTCAATGACCAGAGGTCTTTTTACAATTTGGCACTGCGTTGCTTTAACTGGTAATTGTGCGGTCATGCAATGTTGTACCCAAACAAAATTTGCGTCCTTTTTTTCCCCACAAATAGAGCTTTCTTTTAAAGGTATTTGACCGACTCTGCGATTTTTATTTTTTGCGATAAACGTAAAAAGACAGAAAATTTTGAAAAAAAAATATATTTTCTACTTTTTGTTATTAGAAAAATCCAATAAACTAAATTTTAGTCATACATTTAGGCCAAAATGTATTCAGCCACATGTCTTTGGTAAAAAAAAAAAAAAAAAAAAAAAAAGGAGTCAATAACTGTATATTTATTGGTTTGCGCAAAAGTTGTCACATCTACAAACTAAGGTACATTTTCTGGAATTCACACAGCTTTTAGTTTATGACTGCCCATCTCATTTCTTGAGGTGCTAAAATGGCACGGCAGTACAAACCCCCCCCCCCCCCCCAATGACCCCATTTTGGAAAGTAGATTGATAAGAGGCATGTTGAGCCCATTGAATATTTTATTTTTTGGAGAGAGAGGGGGAGAGAGGGGGGAGAGAGAGGGGGGAGAGAGAGGGGGGAGAGAGAGGGGGGAGAGAGAGGGGGGAGAGAGAGGGGGGAGAGAGAGGGGGGAGAGAGAGAGGGGGAGAGAGAGGGGGAGAGCTATTTTCTTTTTTTTATATTTTTGGGGGGTTTTTACTTTTTTTTTTAAACACTTTATGTAACTTTAACAGTTCTGTTGTAACGGATTCCATCGGTTTGGGTCTCTCAAAATGCGATGGCATCTTGGGAGACCATGTGAACGTGTGCCTAGCCTGTGCAATGCTGTACCCTACGCTAATACTCAACTAGTTCATGGTAGCATTCAAAACATTCACCAATGCAAAGACCAGAATTGTCAGGACAGAGGGGACAATAATGACGGGTGTCACGCCTATATCCGCGCTTTCTGCAGACACGACATTTTCTTTGGGGGGCTCGTTGGGTAGGGGTACGCGGGAGGACATAAGGATAATGCCTCTCATGCAGCCGGCTTACTGCATTTGGTTGGGGAAGGTGAGGTGGAGCACCGCCTGGATACAGAAGGGCTCTGACGATATCCTCCTGGAATTTAAGGAAGGATCCAGTCCGTCCTGAAGCTTTGTGTAGCACATAAGCATTCAGCATAGCCAATTGGAATAAATAAACAGACACTTTTTTGTACCAGCGTCTGGCCTTACGGGCAACTAGATACGGCGCCAACAACTGGTCATTGAGGTCCATCCCTCCCATATTTTGGTTATATTTGTGGACACAGAGGGGTTTCTCCACAATACCAGTCGCCGTAGGAATTTGGACCGTCGTGTCTGCATGAAGGGAGGCAAGAACGAAAACATTCTTATTATCCCTCCACTTCATAGCGAGCAAATTATTACTCCGCAAGCAGGCTCTCTCCCCCAGCCTAAGACGAGAATCTACAAGCCGCTGGGGAAAGCCCCGGCGATTAGGTCACACGGTGCCACATGCTCCAATCTGATTATCAAACAAGTGACTAAACAGTGGCACGCTCGTGTAATAATTGTCCACATATAAATGGTACCCCTTTCCGAATAAGGGTGACACCATGTCCCACACTATCTTGCCAGCGCTTCCTATGTAGTCAGGGCAGTTCTCCGGCTCTACGTGACTATCTTTACCCTCATAAACCATAAAACTACGTGTATAGCCTGTGGCCCTGTCACAGAGCTTATACACCTTGACCCCGTATCTGGAACGCTTGTTGGGAATGTATTGTTTGAATGACAAGCGACCAGAAAACTTAATCAGGGACTCATCAACGCAGACAACTTGATGGGGAGTAAACAAGTCTGCAAAACGTTGGTTGAAGTGGTTTATGAGGGGCCGAATTTTGTAGAGCCGATCGTATGCAGGGTCTCCACGAGGACGACAGAGTTCATTGTCGCTGAAGTGCATGAACTGCAAAATCTGCTCGTATCGTGCCCTGGACATGGAAGCAGAGAACACGTGCATATGGTGAATTGGGTCAGTGGACCAATATGACCGCAACTCACTCTTTTTGGTTATGCCCATGTTCAGGGAGAGGCCCAGAAAGATCTTAAATTCGGAAACCGTAATTGGTTTCCAATGTCTGGCAAGGGCGGACTGGGGAACAGTGGCGATGTGTTGACCAGCGTACAAATTGCTTTGGTCCACAATAGATCTATAGAGATCTTCGGTGAAAAACAGTGAGTAAAAATCAAGTGTTGTAAAATCAGCTGTTTCCATGTTAATGCCAGGTTGGCCAGTGAATGGGGAGGGGGGGGGGGGGGGGGGGGGGGGGAGTACGGGTTCTGCAGAAGTGGTGGGCACCCAATCAGGATTGGCAAATTCTGCAGGAAGGGCACTATGGGTACGACGGGCCTGTCTTTGTCTTCGTCTTGGTGGCAGCGGGACACTACTTGTGCTTGCCACCTCGCCAGCTTGAACTGCACTTATGGGACTCGCCACGTCACCACGTGCTACTGCAGTGCTGGATGTACGTCCAGGGTGTACTAGGCCGCTGGTGCTTGCCAGTTCACCAGAAGGATGAGCGGCTCTAGTACGTCTCTGCTCCATACGAGGGACCTGCGGTTCCTGCACCTCAACAACAGAAAATTTTTTTGGGATCGGGTACGCCTGCCCTTAACAGGGACCTTATTTCCGTCACCAGAGCTATCTGTCATCGAGCCGCTGTCCTCTACAGGATCGTATTCTGAGCCTGAATCAGACAGATGAGTGACTTCCTCTTCACCATCTGCCATGCTCAGAAACGTGTAGGCCTCTTCACTAGTGTACCTTCGCTTTGCCATTTTGGGCTCTAAATTTAGGGGTACACTAGTGAGACTCACAGGTAAAAAAGCACCTAGGCTGTCAGCGACTGTATCAAAACACTACAAAAAAAAAAAATGTTAGCGATCGCAGGGATCAGGCCTGACTCTGCGAACGCTGCAGTTATGTGTGTTGTGTTTTGTAAGTGACAGTGATCGATCGATACTGCACTTGGGTGGGCTGGGCTTGGCGGAGGGGCTAAACGCAGGTGCTAGCAGGTATCTGGGCAGATCCCGCTAACAATGCATTTTGGGAAACCTAAACTGCTGGCGACGCTAATATAGATCTGATCAGATACTGGTGTATGCTTTGCGCGTGGGTGTTAGCGGTACTGGCACTAACCTGACAGGGGGGTGATTACGGGGTTAAACCTTTATTGGGGGGGTTAGGGGGTACCCTAGAACTAAAAGGGGGCTAACCCTAACTGCCCTAACAGTTATTGCAGTCACAAATGACACCAATGCAATAATAAAAAAATAAAATAAATAAAAAATGCAATTGGTGTCACTGTGACTGGGGGTGCGGGGGTGCAGGGGTGAAAGTGTGCCTGGCGTGTTCTACTGTGTAGTGTAGCGTTAGGTGTAACTCATTGATCCTCTCTCCTCGGTGCCGGAACGAAAAAGACCGACACAAGGAGAGATTACATCACTTCCTCTGCCTGTGTTTACAATACAGCAGAGGAAGTGATGTAGTGCTAGAATTTCATTTGTCAGGAGCGATCGCGAGGGGGTGGCCATGAATGAATGGCCGCCCCCTCATCGCTCCTGCACGGAATACGACCGCCGCTGGCACCGGGGGGGCCCAAAAAAATAAATAAAAATTATGACACCGGATAACCCTCTTGCCCAACGGTTGATGGCTGGCTTTTCAGAACTGATAGCCCGCCAACTAGTGCCATATAAACTGGTGGACTTGAAGGCCTTTTGAAAATTTTTGCCCATTGGAACACCACAATGGAAGGTCCCAGGAAGGAAGTATTTCTCACAGAAGGGCATCCCAGAGCTATATGGCCATGTTCAGCGGCAAGTTGATGTATCTCTGGCAAACAGTGTCGGTGCCAAGATGCATCTGACCACAGACGCGTGGTCTAGCAAATACGGGCAGGGAAGGTATATAAAACTTTTACTGCCCACTGGGTGAACCTTCTGACGGCCGTCAAGCATGTAACCCGTGGCACCTGTGTAGATTTGGTTTTACCGCCATGGATTACATGCAGTCCTGCCTCTTCTTCTCCTCCTACTCCATCCTCCCTCTCCTCCTCAGCTGACTCCTCCTTTTCCACTGCTAGCATCTCTTCCACTGCGCTGCCCAAGATCCCCAGAACCTATTCAACATGCCAGGTGAGACGTTGCCATGCTGTGCTGCGTCTGTTGTGCCTGGAAGCCAAGAGCCACACTGGCCCTGCACTCCCTTCGGGTTTGCGTTCACAGACAGATCAGTAGCTAACACCGCTCAATTTAACAGTTGGTAAAGTGGTGTGAGACAACGGTGCCAATCTGCTTAGCGCATTGAAACAGGGCAAAAATTACACATGTGCCATGCATGGCACACATCTTAAACTTGGTCGTGCAGCGATTCGTTGTCAAATACCCTGTGGTCCAGGACATCTTGCGGCAGGGAAGAAAAGTCTCGGCCCATTTCAGAAGATCTTGCATGACTTGTCTTGCTGACATTCAGCGGTGACACAATCCGGTTAGACGTCTTATTTGTAATTGCCCAACATGATGGAACTCAACCTTCTATATGCTTGATAGGCTGCTCCAGCAGAAACGTGCAGTTAACGACTACCTGTATGAACTCTGCGGTAGAACAAGTTCTGGGAGCTTGTTTTTTTTTCACCTCACCAGTGGTTGCTCATGCGCGACGCATGCAGACTTCTGCGCCCATTTCATGAGATCACCAAACTGGTCAGTCGCAGCCATGGCGCCATCAGTGACATCGTACCTTACACCTACTTTATGGAGCGTGCATTACGTCGTGTCATTGATCAAGTCGTGGAGGAGCAGGAGCAGGAAGATGAGGAAGTCACAATGCTGGATGAATTCCCAGTGGGGGCTACTCTATCTAAGACAAGCCAACAACAGGAGTCTGAAGAGGAGTCAGAGGAGGATGGTGCTGGGGCGGATGAGGAGGAGCAATTAGAGCATGCTTTAAACATTTCTGGGATCCCTTTTGTTGTCCGTGGATGGGGGGGGAGGAGAACGAGGAGGATGAGATTATCCTGGAAGATGAGCAGGAGCCAGGCCACCACACCGTTTCCAGTTTAGTGCAAATGGGGGCCTTCATGCTCCAGTGTTTTAACAAGGACCCCCATAAAAAAGCATAAGGGTCAAGGACCAGTACTGGGTGGTAATGTACTTAGACCCCCGGTACAAACACAAAATGGTGGAAATGTTACCACCATCACAGAGGGCTGTCAGAATGGAGCACTTCCAGGCCTTGCTTAGAGAAATGCTGCATTCTGCTTTTGCGTGTGCTGGCAGAGGAATTCCCACTCTCAGAGAAAGAGTTGCAGGTACCATTCCAACAGCGCCTGCAAGAAGAGGGTGGTTTGAAGATGTGTTGGTCACTTCTGATATGAGATCATTCTTTCAGCCGACCCATCGACAGGTGTCATCCGGATCCAGCATCAGGGAACGCCTAGACCGACAAGTGTCCGACTACATCAGTTAACGGCTGATGTGGACGCTCTGAGAAGTGATGAACCCCTAGATTACTGGGTGGGCAGGCTTGACCTCTGGCCAGAGCGTGCACAATTTGCAATGGAACTGTTGGCTTGCCCCTTGTCCAGTGTCCTGTCCGAAAGGACGTTCAGCGCAGCAGGGGATCGTGACCGATAAGCGTACTCGCCTAGCCCACGACAGTGTTGACTACCTCACATTTATAAAAATGAATGAGGCATGGATCTCAGAGGAATTCAACACATGTGACCAGTAGACCATGTATATGCATAACTCTATAAATTATTTATATAATCTAGCACACAGACCTTTTTTCTACCTTTGGCTCACTTGTACAAAAAAAGCACATCGTACTATATGCCCGTACCATCCTGTTTGAAGAGGTTGAGTAGTGTCATATTTTTGGGTCCCGCAGTGAGTTGCTGGTGTCAGTGCTCTCTATCACGGTACTGGTGTGGTGTCAGTGCTCTAGCTCTGTGCTGGTGTCAGTGCTCAGTCTCTATAGCGTTGCTGGTGTCAGTGAAGGAGATAGCAGCAGAGAAGCCAATCAGCAGGCAGTGCCAGCACCATGGCTGAGGATCAGCACTGCACTGGAACCTCCGGACCACCGCAGTGGAGCCCTACATAGTTGGGGGTAAAGGCCGGGCAGAGGGAGGGGTCAGGGGCTCAAAAACAGGTTGGCACACTGGGACACTGGCACAGGACTGTGCTGCCCCGACTGTGGCACTGATCATCTCCTGCATCCCCTTCATAGCCTGCCCTGACCTTGCCTCTCCTCCATGGCCTTCATGCGCTCCTGAATTGGCAAAATTTCACAGATAAAAAAAAGAATGCTTGTCATTGTCGATCCCAGATTCACTTAATACTTCTGGTATGTCAGTGTCCATGTTGTGGGACTGTGTGTGCACAGCTAGTAAGTATTTTGTGGCTGAAAAAATTGACCTGGAGGTTTAAGGTTCGCCTGCCATTAAAGTGAATGGGGTCCGCCGCAAACTGCACGTTCGCGGATCGTGTTCGCGAAATGTCCCGTCGGAAGTTTGTCCATCACTATTAAGGGGAACCCCGTACCCAAATAAAAAAAAAAAAAAGGAAAGGTGTGGGGCCCCCAGGCCCTATATACTCAGACCAGCTGTATACAGGCGGTGCAAACAAGACAGGGACTGTGTAGGTTTGTTGTTAAGTGGAATCTGTTTGTAATTTTGAACTGGTAAATTTTTTTTAAGTATAGCTCCAGTCAAAAAAAATCTATTTTTAAGCTTTTTGGAAAACATAGGGAAGGGTTATCACCCCTGTAACTTTTTTTTGCTGTCTGTGCACCTCTTCAGAAGATTTCACCTCACTTCCTCTCCCAATGACAAATGTTTTTTGAAAATGTGTTTTTTTTTTAGTAAAACAAAGATTTTGGCGGCACAGTAGTGTAGTGGTTAGCACTCTCACGTAGCAGTAACAAAGATCACTGGTTAAAATCCCAACCATGACACTACCTGCCTGGAGTCTGCATGTTCTCCCTGTGCCTGCGTTTGTTTCCTCCGGGTACTCCGGTTTCCTCCCACAATCCAAAGACATGCAGGTAGGTTAATTGGCTTCTGTCCAAAAATTGGCCCTAGTATATGACTGGGGACCTTGGATTGTGTGTTCCTTGAGGGTAGGGACCAATGTGAGTGTGCAATGTACAGGGATAGGGACAATTGTAGACACAAACCCAGGTTGAACTGGAGTCCTTATTCAACCTTACTAACTATGTAACTACCGTATTTACTCGAGTATAGGCCGACCCGAATATAAGCCGAGGCCCCCAATTTACCCCCAAAAAAACTGGCAAACTTATTGACTCGTGTATAAGCCGAGGGTGAGACATGCCTGTCCATCCCCGTGTGTGTGTCCGTCCATCCCTGTGTGTCCGTCCATCCCTGTGTGTCCGTCCATCCCTGTGTGTGTGTGTGTCCATCCATCCATCCATCCCTGTGTGTGTGTGTGTCCATCCATCCATCCATCCCTGTGTGTGTGTGTGTCCATCCATCCATCCATCCCTGTGTGTGTGTGTCTCCATCCATCCATCCATCCCTGTGTGTGTGTGTCTCCATCCATCCATCCCTGTGTGTGTGTGTCTCCATCCATCCATCCCTGTGTGTGTGTGTATCCATCCATCCCTGTGTGTGTGTGTCTCCATCCATCCCTGTGTGTGTGTGTGTGTGTGTGTCCAGGCTACCTGTGTCCCGAGCCTGTGTCCCGAGCCTCCGTCCCGTGCCTTGCCTCCTTGCCTCCGTCCCGTGCCGTGCCTTGCCTCCTTGCCTCCGTCCCGTGCCGTGCCTTGCCTCCTTGCCTCCGTCCCGTGTCGTGCCTTGCCTCCGTCCCGTCCCGTGCCGTGCCTTGCCTTGCCTCCGTCCCGTGCCTTGCCAGGATCGCCGCTCTTCGTCGGCGCCTCGGCGGCCATTCTAAAATTCAAAAGCCGCGCCTCCGCCTTCGCCTGTGATAGGCGGAACACTGAATTTCCCATCAGCCTGTGTTCCGCCTATCACGGACATCGTCTCATCCTCGTCCGTAGTACGAGGATGAGCGGATGTCCGTGATAGGCGGAACACTGACTGCTGGGAAATTGAGTGTTCCGCCTATCACAGGCGGAGGCGGAGGCGGAGGCGCGGCTTTCGAATTGTAGTATGTCCGCCGTCTGTCTGCTCGATACGCTGATCGAGCAGTCAGACGGCGATGACTCGAGTATAAGCCGAGGGGGGCACTTTCAGCCTCAAAAAAGAGGCTGAAAATCTCGGCTTATACGGTATGTATAAAGCATCAGTGGAGAGGAGGCACGTTTTTCCCATATCAACCCTTCCTGTTGTCTCTTTCCATTTGCAAGTAGGAGACAGTTGGATGTTTGAAAGTAGGGGGTCTATCCTATATGCTCTGCAGAAATTTGGGCCTTAGGTGTTGGTGTTGCCACGACACTGTAAGCCCTCAAAGTGACTCTTGGTGGGCGCTGGAACGCCCTGCTGTGAACTATTATATCAAGAATTGTAATTACATGCCATTGTTGAACAGTGGTAGAAAAATTGGGACTTTGGTGGTGCGGGTGCCATAACACTGTAAATCCTCACAGTGACTCTTGATAGGCGCTGGAACGCCCTGCTGTGAACTATTATATCAAAAATTGTAATTACATGCCCTGTTAAACAGAGGCTGAAAAATTGGGCCTTAGCCACTGGTGGCGGCGCCCAGAACCAAAAATGTTGTTACAAGCTATCAGCATGATCATTGCGGAGGAAGAGGATAGTCACTCAGCATCACCATAAGCAGTCTTGAAGGGATCTGACATTTCAAAAAAAAATTATTCGGTTACATCAGAATCAGGTGCTTGGTAGCTGGTGGTGATACAAGACTGATTCATTTTTATGAAGGTCAGTCGATCAACCGAGTCGGTGGACAGGCACACCCTGTGATCAGTTACAAAGCCTCCAGAAGCACTGAATGTGCGTTCTGAATGAACGATGGATGCAGGACAGGCCAGTAGCTCAATTGCATAGTGTGCAAGCTCTGGCCAGTGATCCATCTGAAGACCCAGTAACCCAAAGGATTTTCGGTGGGGAAGGTGTCCAAGTTTGATCTTGCCCCTAGGTATTCCTGCACCATGTAAATCAGATGCTGGCGATGGTTGCTGGAACCAATCATACCTTGGGGCTGCGGACTAAAAAAAATTGTCTGAACGCATCGGACTGACCGAAGCCTCAGCAACACGTTGTCCAGGACCAGGAATTTGTGACCTCCCAGTCTCTGGGAAGGCATTGCACAGACCTTTCTGCAAGATTTTTCATCCTCTGCAACAGCAAGATAAGGTCCGCAACCCTTGTAACATGGAACAAGGAGGGTAATGATCCCTCTCTTTGATCTGACGAATACGAGGATCCTTCCACAGGATTTGCAGGATCAGGGAGGCCATGCAGCGTAGGTTAGCTGAGGCATTCAGTCCGGAGTCCCCTGGGTCACCGAAGATGACATGATCCGCAGCCACCTCCTCCCAGCCACGTACAAGTCCACGGGTTTCTTGGGACTGTAAATGACCCCTAAAAGACTGCTGCTAATGCTGAGTGCTAGGTTCCACCTCCATGCTGACACAATCCTCATCCTCTTCCTGTGTGATCGGCGGGCCAGCAAGCACACTGTCTGGATAAAGGGAGCCTGTCTCTGTTCTGCCTCAAGTGCCTTTTCCATTATTCCACGCAGCGTGTGCTCCAACAGGTGGACAAGAGGGACAGTGTCACTGATGCGTGCACGGTCACTGCTCACCATCCTTATGGCCTCCTCAAATGATGACAGGACAGTGCATGCATCCCTGATCATGGCCCACTGGCGTGAGGGGAAAAAAACAAAACAACCTCCCCTGACCCTGTCCCGGTGCCGTAGTCGCACAGGCACTCACTGATGGCCCTCTGCTGCGTGTGCTGCCGCTGCAGCATGGCCAACATTGAGTTCCACCTGGGGGGCATGTCACAGATTAGGCGGTTTTTGGGCAGGTAAATTCCTTTTGGAGGTCAGCCAGCTGAGCACTGACATTATATGACCGGCGGAAATGCACACAGACTTTCCTGGCCTGCCTCAGGACATCCTGTAAGCCCGGGTACCTGCCCAAGAGCCACTACACTGCCAAGTTAAGGACGTGATCCACACAGGGCACATGGGTCAGTTGTCCCTGTCGGAAGGCGGAGAGCAGGTTGGTGCCATTGTCGCAAACCACTATAACTGGCTTAAGCTTGCATGGCGTCAACCACCGCTCAGCCTGTCCTGCAGATCTGACAGAATCTCTGCCCCAGTGTGGCTCCTGTCCCCCAAGCACACCAGCACAAGCACGGCATGGCATCTTTTTGCCTGTGTACTTGCGTAGCCCCTTGAACGCCTACGGAGCACCACTGGTTCTGAGGACAAAGCACAGGAAGAAGCTATGGAGGAAGAAAAAGAGCAGGGGGTGGAGGAGAGAGGTGTGTCAGAATCACCAGTAGTAGCATTTTGGAGGCATGGTGGCGGAACAACCTCCAACACTACAGCACCTTGTCCTGCATCCTTCCCAGCTGCCAGAAGAGTCCCCCAATGTGCTGTTAAAGATAGGCCCTGTCCATGCCTGCTGGACCATGAGTCAATGGTAATATGGACCTTACCACTGACTGCCCTGTCCAGTGAGGCCAAGACATTGCCTTCCACATGCCGGTAGAGAGCCAGAATCTCATTCTTTGAGAAAAAGTAGCGTTTGGGAACCTGCCACTGAGGAACCGCACATTTCACAAACTCCCGGAAGGGAGCAGAGCCTACCAACTGAAAAGGCAGCAGTTGAAGTTCTAGCAATTTAGCCAAGCTAGCATTCAACCGCTGGGCATGTGGGTGGTTGGAAGTGAACTTCTTTCGATGGTGCAGCAGCTGGGGCAGGGAAATTGACCTGTACAATCGGACGTCGGTGTACCGATAGCAGATTGCTTGCAAGTACTTGGCTGTGACAAACCTAATTCTACACCTTCATTCCTCTCAGTGCAGGTTCTCAAAGAGGACTGAAGGTATAGTGGGGTTGGAGATCCCAGCTGATGAGGAGCAAGGAGATGTCCGCTTTGTTCTTTTGTGTGGGCCTTTTAGGTATACTTGCCAATGAACTGCATGGCAGGTCGGCTATATTTTCTTATCTATTGAAACATTAATGCTCGCTTAAACTTCGAGTTCAATCCTCGGACATTCTATGAGAGTATTGAATAGCTATTATTTTTATCTGTCATTATATTTGAAGTGTGGGAAGGTTAAACCGCACCTTTATACAAAAAAATAAAAAATGTACTTTGTCCTTCCCTTTTATCATTCCAAAAATTATATTATCAATCTATATAACAATTATCATAATTTTTCATATCACAATTATACATAAAAAGAAACCCAAAAAAAAATTATTTTTATTTCTTTTTGTATATATATATATATATAATTATCCTAATTT
Source organism: Lithobates pipiens (assembly GCF_037356315.1). Classification (NCBI taxonomy): domain Eukaryota; kingdom Metazoa; phylum Chordata; class Amphibia; order Anura; family Ranidae; genus Lithobates; species Lithobates pipiens. The sequence goes on from NW_027507791.1 coordinate 160,797,832, forward strand.
ATTGCTTTATACACTTTGAGAGGGAGAAAAAAAGAAAAACCCCTCTATATTTGTGCAACGCTCCTCTTCCAACCACCCCTCCTTTGTTTCCCAAGTGCCATTCTCCTATGTATATTTCCCTGTATCCTACAATATATATAAAAATATATATTTAACGTATGTTTTTGATAATATTCAGTGAAGGAAAAAAATAAATAAATAAATAAATATAGATAAACATTCTACATTCCGTGTAGCAATCTATTTCTGACCACCACTCATTGTTTCCCATATGCCACTATCCTATTTATATATGTTTTCCGGTGTCATATCAAAAAATAAATAAATTATATATATATATATATATATATATATATATTCGTATTATTCAATATTAGAATTTCTTTACATCATTAGTGCTTAGTATCTTCCCTTTCCTTTTTTACCTCCTCTTCCCTCCCCCATAATTCCATATATGTAATCTCCTCTACTCCAAAAAAAAAAAAATCCATATTCATATATGCACAAACCCCCCCCCCCCCCCCCCCCCCCCCCAGGGTTGTTACTCAAATCTATACCAATCCATGAACAAAGAGAGAGAAAGGAGAGAAAAAGAGAGAGAGAGAAAGAGAGAAAAAGAGAAAAAGAGAGAAAAAGGTACCAGTTACTTACCGGTAACTGTCTTTCTGGGAAATCTTCCAGGACGGCACACCTGAGAGATGAGAGGCTCCTCCCTACAGGAAACACAATCAATCGACAGCTGTTTTAAGTCCCCACCCTTCCCCTTGATCCTCAGTTTGTAGAGAAGTAACTCCTGAACCAGGTTCACAAGGGAAATCATTCCTCATAGGTACTCACCTTCTAGTGTTCTAGAATTTTCCCTCCTCCAACGGGCGGGAAGTAGGCCTGCCGTCCTGGAAGATTTCCCAGAAAGACAGTTACCGGTAAGTAACTGGTACCTTTCTCAAGTCATCTTCCAGGACGGCACACCTGAGAGGATAAACAAGTACCTCAGGCCTACCTTAGGGTGGGGCCACTGCAAGACCCTCTTGGCGAACCTTGGTTCTGCAGTGAGCTTTACCTCCACTCCATACGCTCATATGCTTGATGAAGGCATCTTAGCTGGATCATGCGGCTAATCTGCAGGTCTGCTCCACAGATGTTCCTGCCTTTTCCGCTTCGGATGCAGTATCTAGGTGAAATGGGCTCTTAAAAATGGAATCAGAAAACATGTTAAACTTGTAGGTTAGCAATGTTGCCTATCTCACACATCTAACAACCATGGCCTATTGTGCCTGTAGGTGCTACTTAGAACCACTAAAAAGATAAATAAGAGACCTGTGTAAGACAAGGACACTACATTAATCAATAAGAGGGCCTGTCTTAACCCTACCCTGTTGAGGGAAATAAAACTGCAACTGTTCCTTTTTATCTTTATGTCAGCAAAAGACTAAATGGAAGCCTACTTAAGGGAAATAGATTAACAGAAGCTTGAACCCTGGGTTTAAGGCATGCCCAATCTATGCCCTTACTTACGCCTGAGAGCCTACTTCAGGAGATTAAAGTCCCTAGCAGGAGTAGACTACCCATATTGCTACGTCTAGTTTTGCTAAAAGAGCGAAATGAAGGCCATGCACCGAGCCAAAACCTATTCGATCGGGTATACATCTTTATACTTCATCCTCAGGCCCTAATACTCCTCTGAACAGAACTCTCCAAGTTCTTACTAAACAGGGCGATTCATTATTCCCTTTCTCCAGTGTCCCATAACCCTAGGAAATGGTTCTGGCATCCCTGAATGTAAGTGGTCAAGGTTTTCTGACATGTGGCATCTGCAGCCCGAACTCCTGGCCCCTCCATGGAAAAGGCTGAAATACAAAAAGGTGATACATGTATTATTAATATCACAAATAAAAATGATCATAGATTGTGGGCACGGCACAATAGATTTAGACAGAAAGGACACAAGCATAGACAACAATGTTGTGTGCCTGAGTGTGACTAGCTAAACCAATATATCAAATATGGGAAGAGACCCAAATCTGAACCTCAATGTAGACAAACAGTCCTCACAGTCTGGTTTTCTGATGTGCTGCCAAGACGTAAAAACATTAAGACTCAAGCAAACCCCAAATGCTGCGTATTTCTTTAGTGCAGCTAGCTACATAACTGATATATAAATACAGAAAGGACAGGAACCCCCTTTACTGTTGTGTTTTACCTATGTACAGCAAAACAAGGCTATAAATATAAAGACAGAAATACCCAAACTTCTATGTTGTGTATTTCTGACAAACCACCAAATACAGTTATAAGATTAATATGAACACCAACTCCCGTGTTGTGCATTTCTGCTATGCCACAGGGAAAAATATGGAACACAAGACAATCCTTTGTGTCATGCACTTCTGTAGTGTAGTTCAGATAGAACCAACACTGAGAAAGGACACAAGCAACCTGCAGCATTGCGTTTTTCTGAAACAGAAAGCACCAACAAGCTTCAATCTTGAGTATTTCTGCTCTGCAACAACATAAAAGCAGACACTGAGGAAAAAGACAGACAGCCTTTACAGCTGCAATCTTTCTGGTCTGCTGCAAAATAAAACAATAACGCCATGATGAGTATTCCTGCTGTGTAGCAAAACCTCAATCAGAAGGGACAGATAAGTTTAGGGTTCCCACACCCGTGCGACCCAACCTGCGACTTGGGACTGCAAGACGCATGAGAAGTCATATACTATGGCTTCCAATGGGTACCATTTGTGTCTGTGCGACACCAGCAGTCCCCGATTCCTGGATCCACAGACCTCAAGATTACACAGGTCGCAGGGGAAAAAAAAAAAATTGCAATTTTTAGGTCGAACAAGTAAGGGGTCCCCAATGCTGTGACTCCCTGGAGGATTGCAGCCAACAAACCCCTGCTGTGTATCCCTAAGATGCAGAAAGGTAGATCCATGAGAAACACTGCTCACTGCTGTGCCTGATATACAAACGATAAGGCAGTAAATATAGGACATACAGGACACAAACATTAAATCTTTGTGTATGTCTGATGTGTAGCAATATACCAATACTGAGCAGAGATGCCACCATCCTCAATGTGTCTCTCCGCTGAGCAGCAAAAACAAAATCAGAAAAAGATAAGCAATCTTCACTGCTGTGTCCTTTCTGATATGCAGCCAATAAGGCAGTATATGCAAGACATAAAGGACAGACAACCTTCAATCTTGTATATGTCTGATGTGCAACAATATAACAATTCTGAATAGAGATAGCACATCCATATTGAAGCGATTTGGCTTTGCGACTCAACATGTCAAATCGCATGGCTAAAATCAGCACAACACCACTTTGCGGTGCTACATGGATTACCAAAGGCAGTATATGTACTACACCTGGCAGGGGTTCAATTTGTATTTCTGCTATGTAGCCCAACAAATGCGAACCATCAATTTTCACTGCTGCCTTTCTGATAAGGCAGTAATACAGGACACAAAACCTCACAGACCTTAATGCTGTATATATCTGATGTGCAACAATAAAACACTATGAATAGAGATAGCACATCCATATTGAAATGATTTGTCATGCGACTCAACATGTCAAATCGCATGTTTAAACTCGGCAGCCATTGCCGTTAATAGCACTGTCTGAATCAGCACAACGCCACGCAAATCAGGACCATCAGACTTCACTGCTGCCTTTCTGATAAGTAACCAACAAGGCAGTAAAACAGGACACAAAGCCCCACAGACAGACCTCAATCTTGTGTATGTCTGATGTGCAGCAATAGAACCATTATGAGCAGAGATGTCACCAGACTCAATGATGTGCATTTCTGCTGTGCAGCACAAAACCAGAAAGTACAGACCACCTTCACTGTTGTATTTTTCTGATCTGTAGCCAAACAAAGCAGTACCTTTAGTATATAAAGGACAGCAAACAAGCTTCAGTGCAGTGCATTTCTGATGTACAGCAATATAGCCCTTATAAAGCAGAGATGTCACAAATCTCAATGTGTATTTCTGCTGTGCCACAAAAACATCCCAGCAAGGACAAACTTTCACTACTGAGGTCTACTGGTGTGCAGCCAATGAGGAGTCATGGTCTATCCCTTTATGAAATAACCAACAGGCAATTTATTTCATAGGCAATTTATTTCATAGGCATAGCCTGGGCTGTAGATACTAAACCTCACCACCAGTGAAGGAACAAATCCTAAAATGGTTGGACACCCTACTATTAGTAGTTGTTGTCCTACCTTACCTCCATAGACTGAGCAAACGCTAGCCAGCACATATCCAGGTGGTGCTGATTAGCAACTAAAGTCTCAAATGAGCCCAGCCCTAGAGACCAATTTAAGACAGCCTCTAGAAGAGGTGGTTACCAGTTTAGCCTGGGGGGGGGGGGGGGGGTAAATAGCTATTTGCAGGCCTCAAACAAGCGATTATGTAGCTCTTGCGTAGGTTTGCACAGAAAATCCTCAATTAAAAGGATGTAGGAAGCGATCTATGTGAATCGCCTTTAGATCTGCCACTGAGTGGATTGTAGCCCAAACCAATAAAAAAAGTTTCTTCTTACCTCCTACACTATAATATAACCACAGTGTAAACGTGGAGTGGGAGGTTGGAGCTTATGAAAGTTAACTATAGCAAGCAACCCCCAAAAGGAGGATCTGTCACAAGGGAACCCCTACTGTGCCACACAGTAGCTTGGTCTCTGCCCATCCTTGAATGTTAGGTCAGCTTTTAAACATTGTGAAGCAACTTCAGATTCCTAGCAGCTGGGTTAATAGGGCCGGTAACCTAGTGCACCTGCTGACCAGGGGAGCTTCTGAATCCACCAAACACTGCCCAATTAATCACTTGTTCAGTGGTATACCTGGCCTGTAAGAAACTTTGTATCTACCAGGTCCCCTATGTACGCCATATTCATCCCTACTAATGTACCACAACTGGGCATGTAGGGAGAGGCTGGCAACCTACTGCTGCGATAACCACAGTGTCTCTGCTGTAAGAGGGAGCTGTGGCTGGTGGTTTTAGCAGTGGCATCTGCGCTATTTGTATCCCGACCCCAGGTTCTGCACTGCACCAGTCAGTATATACACGGGGAAGGGGGAGCAATGGCCTACCTACCTCTTTCCCATCTGAGGTGATTTAGGCACACTCGTTCCTCTGTACCACCTGTCCACCATACAGCTTCTCTGATGTAAGAGGGAGCTGCAGCTGGTGTTTTTAGCAGAAGCTTAAGGGCTATTTGAATCCAGACCCCAGGGAAGATCTCAAATGCCCAGAAACCCTCTGGCTGGAATTGGGGATTTTTGCAGCTAAATTCCCACAGCAAAAGGAAAGTACTCACCGTTGTCGTCTTCCTCTTTTTGCCATAGCCAGCGGGCTTGCTTTTCCATCCTTATGGTCCACACGCAAGGAGGATAGCCGCCAAAGTGCCCCCACCCAACTTCTGTCCCCATAGGGAGGTGCCAGGTTAGGCTGTGTCCTGCACTGTACCAGTCAGTCTATATACATGGGGGGGGGGGGCAATGCCTTCCATTACTCATTCCCATCTTCCCATCTGAGGTGGTTAAGGCAGACATCCACCGTAGTAAACTGGTGCCTCCTTGCTCTAGAGAAAGGAGGATGTGGGCGCCTGCTCCTACTGACTCTCAGCCTTCCCTCCTGGGTAAGAACGCCGCCGCCATTTTCCCAAAGTTTGAAAATGACACGGGTGCTTGTTGCCACGCCCTCTCCGGCAGCCCACGCGAGCTACCGGGGACCCAGGAGTCGGGGACATGATCCCCCTGGAAAGAACCGATGGCCAGCAACCCCGTCTGAACAGCCACCTGTACAGGTAAGGAGGGGAGACAGGATAATGGCCCCTGAAGTTCTGGGTACACCACTGTACCCAGGGTCCTTCAGCTCTCAGGGGGGCTCTTCCAATTTCTGCTGCCCCCCCTGAGGAAAAGATAGGGGAACCCCCCAGGAAGGACAAGAATATCCTACCAGACCCAGAGGCTTCCCAGGCTTGTGGTCCGGCTCCCAGGGGGGGAGACCACCAGCCCCAGGCTTCGGGTCATTTGGAAAAAAACAAACAGTTTCGCTGTGTAGGGAGAAACAATCAAAAACTGAGGATCAAGGGGAAGGGTGGGGACTTAAAACAGCTGTCGATTGATTGTGTTTCCTGTAGGGAGGAGCCTCTCATCTCTCAGGTGTGCCGTCCTGGAAGATGACTTGAGAAAGAGATATTTGGGGGTTATTTAGCCTCTGTGTAGAGCACACCAGTTAAGGGCTTGTTGGCCCACTTTTATTAAAAGTAAAACAAAACAAGTCCAATAATAGCAGGGTTTCCCACACAGGGGTTTCAGCTTTCCACAGCAACAGTGTAATAAAATGAAAAATACCAAGCCACCTGGCTCTCTTCAAAAGTACTACCATTCAGGCTTTACACTTCAGCCCTCTTATCCCTATAACAGAGATGTCGTACAACTACTGTACCTCTTTTTCTCTTCTTTGCTGCTCAGCCCACAGCTTTGGGCCCTCTGATTATACCATGCAGACATGCATGCTTCTGCCTTGCTTGCCTGGACTCCTCGGGAGGGTGGAGCCCAGAACCATGGTTTTGGCTCTGTTATAAGCCCAGGACCCACCTGTTCAATCATCCAGCCAGACTTCTGGCTGTTCCCAAAACCCGGTCCCAGGATTGGAGATTCCATCCCACCTATAACGCTATGGAATCTCCGGGCTCCAGGTCCCCAAGTGGATTTTACAAACTTTGGAGGAAACTGATAAAACAGATTCCTCCACATTAAATACCCCTGGAGCCCCTCAACCTGCCTATTTGAGAACCCTGGGCGACAATTACTAGGACAGGGAACTGTACTGTCACAATATCTATATATCTCTATATATATCTATATTATATATATATATATATATATATATATATATATATATAGAGATATATCAAAAAAAAACGTGGGGTCAGAGAGACAAATGGGGGGGGGACAGAAAAGGGAGGAGGGAGGAGCGGCGTGCTGAGGTCACCGCGATCTATGCTGAACCCGGAAGCAACGGGCAGCGTTATATGAGGCCGGCCGGCAGACCTTTTTATTGGAAGCGAGTTTTTTTATATTTTATGTGAGTGCAACTCTTTATTTTATTAAAATATCTTGACAATATCACACTATGGCGATTCCTCTTGTTTATGCATGTGCTTGGCAATGAGCGGTGTGGCCGTAGGAATATACCATCTACTGGAACAGAGCGCTTAAAGGGATACATCCTCCATGCAGTTTATGTCCAGAAAGAGTGATTTAACAGTGGCGATATTAGATCTCTGAGATGGGATCAGTGTAGCTGGTAAGCGTCAGTATTGTTGGTGTCTATAGTATGCCTGTGAATCGGCGCATGTTTCTGGTGCTTAGAACTGTCCCTGCACAAAGTGTCATTTATGCAGGAAAAAAAGTCCTTTAAAATCACTCGCAGCTATTATGAATTGTCGGCTCCGTAATACAGACAACACTCATTTGAAAGTCATTGATAAAATAAATAAATAAATAAAAAGCGTGGGGGTCCCCCAAATTCAATTACCAGGTCCTTCAGGTCTGGTATGGATATTAAGGGGAACCCTGCGTCAAATTAAAAAAAAAATTTGATGTGGGGTTCCCCCTAAATATCCATACCAGACCCTTTATCCGAGCATGCAACCTGGCAGGTCTCCTGAACCGTACCAGGCGTACTGCGTCGCTTTAACTGACAATTGCGTGGTCATGCGACGTGGCTCCCAAACAAAATTGACGTCTTTTTTTTCCCACAAATAGAGCTTTCTTTTGGTGGTATTTGATCACCCCTGCGGTTTTTATTTTTTGCGCTATAAACAAAAATAGAGCGACAATTTTGAAAAAAAAATGCATTATTTTTTACTTTTTGTTATAAATAAATATCCCCCAAAAATATATAAAAAAACATTTTTTTCCCTCAGTTTAGGCCGATACGTATTCTTCTACATATTTTTGGTAAAAAAAAAATCGCAATAAGCGATTGATTGGTTTGTGCAAAAGTTATAGCGTTTACAAAATGGGGATAGTTTTATGGCATTTTTATTAATAATTTTTTATTATTTTTTTTTTTACTAGTAATGGCGGTGATCAGCGATTTTTATTGTGACTACGACATTGTGGGGGACCCATTGGACATTTTTGACACATTTTTGGGACCATTGTCATTTATACAGTAATCACTGCTATATAAATGCAGTGATTCCTGTGTAAATGACACTGGCAATGAAGGGGTTAACCAGTGGGTGGCAGTGTAGGGGTTAAGTGTTCCTAGGGGTGTGTTACTAACTGTGGGGGGGTTGGGCTTTCATTTAGTGAACACTGATCTCTGCTCCAATCACATGGATCACAGATCAGCGTCACTAGTTGCTAGGCAGAATGGAGAAATGCTGTTTACACGGCATTTCCTCCATTCGGCCGCTCCGTGAGACGATCGCGGGTCCCGCGACCGGACTCACGGGGGTCCCGACCAGCGCGGTGGTAGGGCGGCATTGAATATTGGACGTACCTGTACGCCAATATGCCTGCCCGTGCCATTCTGTCGACGTACATCGTCGTGCGCTGGTCGGGCAGTGGTTAAAGGACTTTTTTTCCCTGCATAAATGACACTTTGTGCAGGGACAATTCTAAGCACCAGAAACATGCTACAGGCATGCTATAGACACCCCCCTACGAAATTTAAAGGAATATTACACTTATTGTTTCACTTTAATCATTATTAAAATCACTGCTCCCGAAAAAACGTGAGTTTTTAAAACTTTTTTTTGCATTGATACATGTCCCCTGGGGCAGGACCCGGGTCCCCAAACACTTTTTAGGACAGTAACTTGCAAATTAGCCTTTAAAATTAGCACTTTAGATTTTGAACGTTGGAGTCCCATAGACTTTAATAGGGTTCTAACGTTCACACGAAGTATGCTATATACTAGCTCCGTCGAATCTTCTTTATACTTTCGACAGAAGCTTTCAAATACAGATTCGACCGTAATTCATGTGAATTTTCGGACGAATGCAATTTTTGAACGAAAAACTAAATAAATAAAAAACTAATTTTGGGAGTAACTAAATAAATAAATTTTTCGGACGAAAACGAAATTCGGAAACGAAATATTTTACTCTGCACATGTCTAGCCTCCATGATGTCTTTACCAGACAAAATTCGCTCTACCTCTCCTTCTATCACAGTCTGAGTCTCTGCTGGTGTCCCCCTCTGTGGGGATTTTGTTGCAGATTTCCCTGCTGTCTTTGCAGGCATTGCTGTAGGGGAGGAACAGGGGGTAACAATTTGTGCTCTTACACGTGGTTTAGTAGGGGCCATTTAGCCACTTAGTCACACACCTTCCAGGCTTCCCCACTGTTCAGCAAAATATAAATAGAGGTAACAAAAAATACTTCACGTTATCCTCACCTGGCTCTCCTCCTCCCTCCCTTTTCAATCTTTTCTCCCCTTTTTCCAAGTGTAGATAAGAACAGGAAAAACAGGTAATTTTACAGCCTACCATTATGTCCGTGATTCCAGTACCGCCTGCAAGTTGTGCTGCTGTTCAAAGCATAAGAGAGGAGACATCTATCCACCTGTTTCTGTCTGTGCTGAATGTCCGATAATCTCCTCAGAACGGCCGGGGGAGAGGGAGAGAGAGAATCCATCAACACCTGAGAAGGATTTCAGCGGCAGCGGCTGGTGTATAAGGCTCTCCTCTAACCAGCATGGGAAGAGAACATTCAGCCTGTACACAGCTCAGCTCAGTGTCTCTCGATGGAAGCTTTACAGGATTAGAGCCCACCCACCACTTCACACATCACACTCTGCATGGTAGGTCGACATTTGTGTGGTCAAGCATGTGGTGCCCAAGTGGCTGATGTTTTGGCCACTTGAGACATATGTTGCAAATAGCAGCAGTGCGATCTGATGCACGCTTCTCAAAAAAGGGCCACACTAAAGAACTTTTGGAATAACGCTCAGAGGCATGTGAGAATAACGTACGGAGATGATGCAGTTGGTGTACTGCCCTTAAGCTGGCCCTTGGAGGGCATCCTGCCTCATTGAAGATGTGCCTCCTTCTCCTCTCTCCTATCAGGCACCCATGTGGAGTCAGTGACCTCATCACCCCCTCCCTCCTCATCACTGCAGCAAACCTGGCAATATGCTGCAGCTGGGGGAACATGACTGCCAGATTGCTGTCCTTCTTGGGCATCCCCTATCTCTGGGCTCACGTTACTGCCTTCCTCTAGCTGGGTATCATCATCAGAGCCTTCAAAACGCTGGGCATCCTCCTGGAGCATGTACTCAACACTGTGGTCAAAAAGTTCAGGGGACTCCTCAGGAGGACATGGTGGGGCTAGTGACTGATGCCATCGAGCCGAGGGAAGAAGCCACATTGGCCGCTGCTTTACCAGTAACCTGAGCCTGGGTGAGAGAGGATGAGGAGGATAAGGAGGGCTTGGTCAGCCACTCTACCAAGTCTTCGGCATGTTGCAGCTCAACACGTCCAGCTGCCAAAAAGGACAAGCGTGTCCCATGGCCATGTGCTGATGAGGATGCACCGTGTCCACAACCAGCACTGTTGCCTCTAGACACAGATCCTGCTTGCCCTCTTTTATTGGCTTGTGACTGTCTGCCTTTCCTTGTTGGCCTTCCAGACATACTATTGGCCTGCATCGAGATATAGTTGCGCAAAGCCTGGGCGTATATACTGATATACTGCAGCTAGCAGAATCAACTGCCTGCCTGTAGTATTATTAGTATGAGAACATTGGCAATTGGGGTAGCTTTATGTGCACACTGTGCAGAGTACACAATACATCAACTGTAATTACTGCAGCTGCCTGCCTGTGGTATAGGATCAGAAGAACGCCAGCAATTGGGGTAGCTTTAAGTGCACACTGTGCAGATGGCACAATACATGACTATAATTGCTACAGCTGCCTGCATATAGGATGAGTAGAACACCAGTAATTGGGGTAGCTTTATGTGCATACTGTGCAGATGATAATACACTGACTGTAATTACTTCAGCTGCCTGCGGTATAGGATCAGCAGAACACCAGCAATTGGGGTAGCTTTAGGCGCACACTGTGCAGATGGCACAATACATGACTATAATTGCTACAGCTGCCTACATATAGGATGAGTAGAACACCAGTAATTGGGGTAGCTTTATGTGCATACTGTGCAGATGATAATACACCGACTGCAATTGCTGCAGCTGCCTGCCTGTGGTATAGGATCAGAAGAACACCAGCAATTAGGGTAGCTTTAAGTGCACACTGTGCAGATGACACAGTACACCAACTGTAATTACTGCAGCTGCCTGCGGTATAGGATCAGCAGAACACCAGCAATTGGGGTAGCTTTAGGCGTACACTGTGCAGATGGCACAATACACCGACTGTAATTGCTAAAGCTGCCTGCGGATAGGATCAGCAGAACACCAGCAATTGGGGTAGCTTTAGGCACACACTGTGCAGATGGCACAATAAACCAACTGTAATTTCTGCAGCTGCCTGTGGATAGGATGAGCAGAACACCAGCAATTGAGGTAACTTTAGGTGTACACTGTGCAGATGGCACAATACACAGACTGTAATTGCTACAGCTGCCTGCAGATAGGATCAGCAGAACACAAGCAATTGGGGTAGCTTTAGGTGTACACTGTGCAGATGGCACAATACACCGACTGTATTTGCAACAGCTTCAAATGAAATGAAATCACACTGTCTCTCTATCTCTCTCCGCCGCCGCAACACACTACACAAAACTGAGTAAGAAAGGTAGTGGTGCCCTGTACACAAAGAGGATATATCTATTGATAAAAGCAGTATATAAAATTCGCAATGGGGGGATATCCAGTAAACAATACAGGTCTGGGTATATCTATGTGAGTAGTTTAAACAGCAACACTCATTTCTACTAATAGTCCACAACATAAATACATAAAATTGTGAAAATTCATATAAAATCCAAAGTGCAACGTGTTGCGATCCTGTAGTCGCATAAAAGTGCAAATATTCCAATGTGCCGCTGTGGCTGATAAAACAATAATGCTCGTTGCTATTAGTGTAAAATCTACAACATGAAACCGTGAAACAATAAAAACAAGAAAAAAGAAAAAACACAATATAACATTCAAAAGTGCAGCGTGTTGCGATCCTAAAATCGCATAAAGTGCAGGTGTTCAGCTGTGGTGAACATAGGCAAACCTTCAAACATAAATGATAATTAAGTGACAAAAAATATAAGTGTATCAGACACAAAGTCCGTTTTCAGTGCAAAGTGCTGCGATTATTCTCAAAATCGCATAGGATGTGACTTCAACAAGATATACGATGTGGAGCTGTTGCAATGGGAAGGGCAGTGGTGCTGGTGGAAGGGGATATGGCCTTGGTGGTCCCGTATATACCAGTAATGGATGTCCCCTTACCTTACCGCTGTAAGGTAGCACTTTACACTATGGAGTATTCTTCCTCCATCTCTGCTTAAACCCAGGTATATGCCATAACACTGAGGAACCCTGACTGCAATACCACAGAGGAAACCCCCTTAAAGGGACCATATCATTGGTCAGGACCTGGGCACCCCACATTAAAGGGAAAACTCCACTAAAAGGATCCCAAAAAGCTCTCTATATATACGCTGTTACCTTACAGCGGTAAGGTAAGGGGACATCCATTACTGGTATATACGGGACCACCAAGGTCATATCCCCTTCCACCAGCACCACTGCCCTTCCCATTGCAACAGCTCCACATCGTATATCTTGTTGAAGAAGTCACATCCTATGCGATTTTGAGAATAATCGCAGCACTTTGCACTGAAAACGGACTTTGTGTCTGATACACTTATATTTTTTGTCACTTAATTATCATTTATGTTTGAAGGTTTGCCTATGTGCACCACAGCTGAACATTTTAGGATCGCAACACGCTGCACTTTTGAATGTTATATTGTGTTTTTTCTTTTTTCTTGTTTTTATTGTTTCACGGTTTCATGTTGTAGATTTTACACTAATAGCAACGAGCATTATTGTTTTATCAGCCACAGCGGCACATTGGAATATTTGCACTTTTATGCGACTACAGGATCGCAACACATTGCACTTTGGATTTTATATGAATTTTCACTATTTTATGTATTTATGTTGTGGACTATTAGTAGAAATGAGTGTTGCTGTTTAAACTAGTCACATAGATATACACAGACCTGTATTGTTTACTGGATATCCCCCCATTGCGAATTTTATATACTGCTTTTATCAATAGATATATCCTCTTTGTGTACAGCACACCACTACCTTTCTTACTCATTATTCCCCGGGGTTCAGATATTTCCCTTTCAGTGTGTGCAGCAGTACCCTATCTCCCTCTATTTCCCTGACGTGGCGCAGAAATACTTATTTTCCACTGATTTTTATACCTATTCATATCCATTCTTGCTGCCGTCATGGATATTTTTACTTTTTTAGATAAAAGACAGGTTAATCTAGAAGAAACCTTTAATGCAACTACACCTGCCCCTAAAAGTAGCGATCTAGAAAGACTTATGAGGAAACTAGGCCACAATATGGAAAAGAAAATGAGCCTTTGGTGGGACATTGTCACTTTTGAACAGTATCTAAAGGATGGCATTGTCCCCAGACGTTTAAGATGGGATGTAGTACCAAATGATGGTCTTACAGACCAAGAGTCAATAGACAATTGGTTTAAATTCTTCAATAAGAAGGGCCTGGAACTCCTTACGTTCCTATTGGAAAGGAAAAGGAAGAAACAAAAAGTAGTGGATGGTATTATCACAGGAATAAAAGATGAGTTGGAAACATATAGAGATACAGCAGAGTTTACAGCTCTTACGACACAATTGAATAAAGATCTCACAAAGAAAGACAGAGAAGTACAACAAAGGAAAAGCAAAAAATACAATCGTGATATGCACGACTTCAAAACTGATCGAGCGTTTAAATGGCAAAGCCAATTGGGACAAATGGACCCGATCTCAACTTACTCGACCCCTGAGAAGTCGGTAAGAGTTCAATCCGAGTATACCAACACACAAGTAGGCTATGAAACTCTAAATAGACCATATGATGGTGATGGCAGAACAAAATCTGAAAATATGAGCCAGGAAAGAAGATATGAGAATCATTATCATTATTGTCATTACCCCCCAGAGAAACAACAGAGGCCATAGTCCCTATAGGAATGAGAGGAGACCATACTATCAAGACAGAACACCCAGGAATGGATGGAAAAAACCTTTTTTGGAGGAACAATAGGAGAAATAATGGTCCAAGACCCTACTACGACAATAGGGCATACCACCAACAAAGAGATAATCGAGGACCACATAATGACAATAGAGGACGTCCACAAGATACCCATACACCTAGAGGAAGAAGCCCCTATAGACAGCAAGAAAGAGGTTGGGGTGGACAACACAATCCCCCTCCCCCCGGGACCCCACTACCCCTATGATAGAAGCCCGATCCCCACTTACAACTATTATGCACCCCTCGATCAGAGACGTGAGGAAGATAGGTCAGACAGACACAGACAGTCTGACATGGACTATGAGAGATCTTTTTTAGAGAGGGGCAGAGAGAACGATCCACCAGGGAGAAACGAGAACCCCAGATACCAAAGGAGGACACCAGAAAGAAGAGAGGATGCAGAGGGGGGAAGAGATCACAAAAGAAAAAGAGAATAAAAGGGGGAGGTATTTTCAACCTCAGTGGACATGAACTGTCCCATGAGGAAATTGGAGTCCTGGACAAGGGTTTGAAATATGCCCCAGCAAAAAATCTTAATAAATTTCAAACCTACCGTATATACTCGAGTATAAGCCGAGATTTTCAGCCTCTTTTTTGAGGCTGAAAGTGCCCCCCTCGGCTTATACTCGAGTCATCGCTGTCTGCCCGCTCGATCAGCGTGTCGAGCAGACAGACAGCGGCCATTCTACAATTCAAAAGCCGCGCCTCCGGCTCCGCCTTCGCCTGTGATAGGCGGAACACTGAATTTCCCAGCAGCCTGTGTTCCGCCTATCACGGACATCGTATCATCCTCGTACTACGGACGAGGATGATACGATGTCCGTGATAGGCGGAACACAGGCTGCTGGGAAATTCAGTGTTCCGCCTATCACAGGCGAAGGAGGAGGCGCGGCTTTTGAATTTTACAATGGCCGCCGAGGCGCCGACGAAGAGGGCACGGGACGGAGGCAAGGCAAGGCACGGCACGGGACGGGACGGGACGGAGGCAAGGCAAGGCACGACACGGGACGGAGGCAAGGCACGGCACGGGACGGAGGCAAGGAGGCAAGGCACGGGACGGAGGCTCGGGACAAAGGTAGGCTGGACACACACACACACACACACACACACACACACACACACACACACACACACACACAGGGATGGGTGGATGGATGGAGACACACACAGGGATGGATGGATGGAGACACACACACACAGGGATGGATGGATGGATGGATGGAGACACACACACACAGGGATGGATGGATGGATGGACACACACACACACAGGGATGGATGGACGGACACACAGGGATGGACGGACACACAGGGATGGACGGACACACAGGGATGGACGGACACACACACAGGGATGGACAGGCATGTCTCACCCTCGGCTTATACACGAGTCAATAAGTTTGCCAGTTTTTTTGGGGGTAAATTGGGGGCCTCGGCTTATATTCGGGTCGGCCTATACTCGAGTATATACGGTATGTTGGGATCCAAAAATTCGTTAGAACCTTGAACATAAAGAAATATCTAATTGCCAATCCATGTATACCAAGAACTACGAAATTAACAGAAGACATCATACACAGTAACCTAAGAAACAAATCTATTTTCAATCCTACGACAAAAGACAATAAACACATTGAGGTATTTAAAAGAATTGTACTGGATGAACTCAAAGATCTGAAGATTAAGAAGCAATATGAACCCAAACATATCAAAAGCGGGATCAAACAACTTACGAAAAGGAATGACCTTGTCATACGCCCAGCGGACAAAGGGGGTGGTATAGTCATACTATCTAAAGAACAATACCATCTAAGTATGAACAAGCTCCTGGAAGACCAAGAGACATACACTCGGCTCCTTAGCAACCCAATGTTCAAGTGCAGGAAAGCACTTGAGCAGGTTGTACATCTAGGTCTTAAAAAAGAGATCTTGAATAAAAAAGAGGCAAACTACCTTATACCACAAGCATGTAGAACCCCCATCATTTACTCTCTCCCAAAGATACATAAAGACAAAGAAAATCCACCTCCTAGGCCAATAGTAAATGGGATCGACTCGTTGACGTCAAGAATGGGCCAATATATTGACTATTACCTGCAACCAGCGGTACAAGAAACCCAGGCATACCTTAGGGATACAAAACATGTACTACAAATTATCAACAATGTACCAATAGATGATGGGCCATGGTGGCTAGCCACGGCAGATGTCGCTTCACTTTACACAATAATACGACACCATCAGGCCTGCGAAGCAACAAAGTGGGGACTTAGGAAGCACACAAAGTTACCATGCATCCAGAGAAAATTCCTGGTTAAATGCTTAGATTTTTGCCTTAAAAACAATTACTTCTGGTACGACCGCAAATATTACCACCAAAAAACAGGCGTCGCCATGGGAGCAAAATTCGCCCCCAGCGTTGCAGGGCTTTTTATGGCACAGTGGGAGGAAGAAAGCGTTTTCACCAACCCCCCGGAGGAGTTACGTGTATATAAAAGATATATAGATGATGTCATAATCCTGTGGAAAGGTGAACAGACCAAACTCAACGATTTCTTAGAAAAACTGAATAGAAACGATAGAAATATTAAACTGTCTTGGGAAACTAGCAGTGAATCGATCACCTTCCTAGATTTGGAGATAGGACAAAACAACAATAGACTTTCATCTATAACACACTTCAAAAGTGTGGATAGGAACAGCTACCTCCCACTACAAAGTTGCCATCATAAGAACTGGCTGTTTAATATCCCGAAAGGCCAACTAATGCGGTTAAGACGCAATTGCACTGAGGATAGCCACTTCTTTGACCAAGCCGCACATATGCGACAAAGATTTATAGAAAAAGGCTATAAAAAAGATTTTATCGACCAAAAGATTACAGAAGTAGCAAAACTAAGTCGTGAAAACCTGATAAAGGAGAAATCCAACAAAGCGACACCACAGAATACAATTCCAATTATCTTGGATTATAACATCCAACATAAACAGATTGAAAGGATTATTAAGCGCAACTGGAAAATACTAAAAGCCGATAAACTCTTGAACGACATCTTACCCACTTGCCCTAAATTCATCTATAAAAGAGCCCCTACCATTAGGGACAAGATTGTGAAGAGCATCCCAGATCCCCCAGGGAGAGGACTTACTTTTTTCACAGGGAAGGGTTTCTTCCCCTGTAAGAGGTGTTTTGCCTGCACAAAGACTAAGCGCCCCAACGAAAAGAAAAAGGAGTTCACTTCTACAAGCACTGGTGATACCTATACCATCAATGAATTTATCTGCTGCCACACAGTGGGTGCCGTGTATGCCTTGGAGTGCAGTTGTGGACTACAGTACATTGGGCGCACTAAAAGACCACTAAGAACACGCATAAAAGAACACGTGCAAAACATATTAAAAGGCTTCGACAAACACAACGTGTCCAAACATTTCTTAATCCACCACAACAAAGACCCGTCACAACTAAAATTTTGGGGGTCGAGTCCTACGTGAAACATTTGCGCGGTGGACATAAGGTCCGCACCTTGAGCCAACTCGAATCCAAATGGATATATACATTAGATACATTGACGCCAAATGGATTGAACATTGAGTTTGACCTCAATTGCTTTATTAGCGACTTTTAAATCGCACCAGCAAGTTTTTTTCCAGGAAAACAGAAAAATCAATCTACTCTTTGTTAGGTGGTTTATTGAATATAGGAGAATCGTAGGCACATTCGGGGCACTCCCCCCACTATGGATAGGCTTTTCACGTCTTTTTATAGTCATCTTCCCTTCCCCCTCCCCCTCTTATGATTAATGATTGTTATTATGTCCATTATCTTTCTCACGTTTTAATATAACTGTTAGATGAATGGTTTTATTCACTCGGCGATATACATCATTTCCCGGTACGTCTATATTAAAAAATTTTGATATATTTATTAATTATGCGACTTTTACGCTAGTGCTTTATAAATTTTGATTGTTCATTTTAAAAAATTCCTCTAATATTTTAAAGATTTTCTCCAGGAATTTTTAATAATTTCTTTCCTTTCCCCTCCGATTATATTAAATGTAATTTTAATTTTATTTTTATTTCCCCTTATAGTTATATATATACCTATTGGTATATACATACACATATCTATTAATATATTTTTCATATCTTAACAGTGTATGGTTTATTCAGTGCCACATAACTCAATACGTCCCTTAACTAGCAATCTTGCTTGTTTTATCTGTGTTCACATTTCTTTATTTATATTTACATATGTAAAACGGTCCTCTATATCCAGTATGTTCACTAACCATTCTGTGACATATAACTAACTATATCAATGGCGCTGGCCGCATTTCCTGTTTAATGGATAGATGGGCGGGTGCCTTCTATCCATTTCCGGGTTTTAAAACACAATAAGTATGCCAGACACCAAAAAAATGGCCGCGGTGCCCTTTCTGGCGACATTATCAACAACAAAATGGCCGCCGGCTAACTTCCGGGTCTCCATAATAATGGCTGCCATATACTAGCGCTGTTTAAGCTATTTAAGGACACTTCCTACTGTTGTGTTTATCCCCTGATGAAGTCACGTGACCCGTGACGAACACGCGTCGGGACACACCAGGAAGTGACGTAGACCGAGCCCACAGCTCGTTTATACACTGCTTGTACAGACAGTTTGTTTGTGAGTATTTTTAAACTGTTTTAATAACAATAAACCTGTTGAAGCACTTTACACTATGGAGTATTCTTCCTCCATCTCTGCTTAAACCCATGTATATGCCATACCACTGAGGAACCCTGACTGCAATACCACAGAGGAAACCCCCTTAAAGGGACCATATCATTGGTCAGGACCTGGGCACCCCACATTAAAGGGAAAACTCTGCTAAAAGGATCCCAAAAAGCTCTCTATATATACGCTGTTACCTTACAGCGGTAAGGTAAGGGGACATCCATTACTGGTATATACGGGACCACCAAGGCCATATCCCCTTCCACCAGCACCACTGCCCTTCCCATTGCAACAGCTCCACATCGTATATCTTGTTGAAGAAGTCACATCCTATGCGATTTTGAGAATAATCGCAGCACTTTGCACTGAAAACAGACTTTGTGTCTGATACACTTATATTTTTTGTCACTTAATTATCATTTATGTTTGAAGGTTTGCCTATGTGCACCACAGCTGAACACCTGCACTTTATGCGATTTTAGGATCGCAACACGCTGCACTTTTGAATGTTATATTGTGTTTTTTTTTTGTTTTTTTGTTTTTTGTTTTTTCTTGTTTTTATTGTTTCACGGTTTCATGTTGTAGATTTTACACTAATAGCAACAAGCATTATTGTTTTATCAGCCACAGCGGCACATTGGAATATTTGCACTTTTATGCGACTACAGGATCGCAACACGTTGCACTTTGGATTTTATATGAATTTTCACAATTTTATGTATTTATGTTGTGGACTATTAGTAGAAATGAGTGTTGCTTTTTTAAACTTGTCACATAGATATACCCAGACCTGTATTGTTTACTGGATATCCCCCCATTGCGAATTTTATATACTGCTTTTATCAATAGATATATCCTCTTTGTGTGCAGTGCACCACTACCTTTCTTACTCATTATTCCCCGGGGTTCAGATATTTCCCTTTCAGTGTGTGCAGCAGTACCCTATCTCCCTCTATTTCCCTGACGTGGCGCAGGAATACCGTATATACTCGAGTATAAGCCGAGATTTTCAGCCTCTTTTTTGAGGCTGAAAGTGCCCCCCTCGGCTTATACTCGAGTCATCGCTGTCTGCCTGCTCGATCAGCGTGTCGAGCAGACAGACAGCGGCCATTCTATAATTCAAAAGCCGCGCCTCCGGCTCCGCCTTCGCCTGTGATAGGCGGAACACTGAATTTCCCAGCAGCCTGTGTTCCGCCTATCACGGACATCGTCTCATCCTCGTACTACGGACGAGGATGAAAGGATGTCCGTGATAGGCGGAACACCGACTGCTGGGAAATTGTGTTCCGCCTATCACAGACAGGGAGGCGCGGCATTTGAACAGGGGAATGGGCGCCGACGAAGAGCGGTGATCCTGGGACGGGACCGGACGGAGGCTCGGCTCGGGACGGGATGGGACCGGACGGAGTCTCGGGACGGGACGGGACCGGACGGAGGCTCGGGACGGGACGGGACCGGACGGAGGCTCGGCTCGGGACGGGACGGGACCGGACGGAGGCTCGGGACCGGACGGAGGCTCGGGACACAGGTAGGCTGGACACACAAGGCCACACACACACACACACACACACACACACACACACACACACACACACACACAAACACACAGGGATGGATGGATGGATGGACACACACACAGGGATGGATGGATGGACACACACACACACAGGGATGGATGGATGGATGGACACACACACAGGGATGGATGGATGGATGGACACACACACAGGGATGGATGGACACACACACACACAGGGATGGATGGATGGATGGACACACACACAGGGATGGACAGGCATATCTCACCCTCGGCTTATACACGAGTCAATAGGTTTCCCAGTTTTTTGGGGGTAAATTGGGGGCCTCGGCTTATACTCGGGTCGGCCTATACTCGAGTATATACGGTACTTCTTTTCCACACTACACAAAACTGCTGCGCAGGCGGCCTTATATAGTGTGGGGCGTGTACTAAACCCCCTGAGCCATAATTGGCCAAAGCCACCCTGGCTTTGGTCAATTATGGCTCTCCGTTTTTTCCACTCTGTGATTGGTCGGGATACATTTTCGCCACGTTTACCATATATATGGATAAGGAGCGGAAGTATGCCTTATTCAGTATCGAGGGGAGGTTTAGCAAAAATTGTACCAGTGTGTATGCTAAATTATATGTGGTTATCTGATTGATAAGTCTGTGGACTTCTGTCCAAAATGGTTGGATTTTAGGATACGTCCACCATATATACAGGAATGATCAGACTCCTGTATTACATCTCCAGCAGTGCGGGGGGGGGGGGGGGGGGGATTTGGGAATATGTGGCGTAGTTTGAGAGGGGTTTTGTACCACCGTGAAGCTATTTTCCTTTGCCTATGTATTCATTGATCCCTTATGGATAAATGTATAAATGGTATCTCAATCAGATTGCATGAGTTCTGTGGAAATGTCTTGTTCCGATTTATGGTTGGCTCATTTGTTTTTAGGGTTGTGGTCTGCGAATAGTGCATACGTGTAAGAAATGAGATGTCGTTGACGTTCTGTTTTCAAGCACATTGATTCTAAGGGGGAAGTTGGAGGGTAAGGTTCGAAGGGGGTAAGTTCCTCAACGCCCCTAAACTCATCTGAGTTTAGGGGCATTGAGGAAGTGTGTCGCATTTGTACATACATCCAAAATGGGAACGTACCTGTCGTCGTTTTAGCGGATATTTCAGTGGAAGAGAGGAGGTGACAGCCTTCAAAGAAGTGTTCTGCTCTTACGTGTGGGTGTGGCCAAATATCTGTTAAGAAAGATGTATGCATTCCAAGGTTAAAGGCTGGGTTGAGTCTAAGTGGGGTCATTGGGCCTATTAGATGAGGAAATCTTGTGTTTGTGACAAAAAGAGGTTAACGTTGGGTATATTAACGGATGTGTACAATAAGCTGGAGGAACGTGTGCCTGAGCCAACCATGGGGTATGGGCAATTGGGATAGATGCGAGTTTTCCAATTGGACCCAATCTTTGGTTTTGGAATGAACGTTCCAGTCAATGATCCTATTTAAATTAGGGATGTACCGAATGGGTTTTTTGGTGCCAAAACCGATACCGAAAATGAAAATACACTAGGCCGAAAACCGAAACCGATACCGAAACAGCACAGATACCGAAAATGACTGTTTTAAAAAAATATTTTTATACAGGAGATGGTCAGAGACTGGGGACATGGTACAGGAGGTGGTCAGGGACTGGGGACATGGTACAGGAGGTGGTCAGGGACTGGGGACATGGTACAGGAGGTAGTCAGGGACTGGGGACATGGTACAGGAGGTGGTCAGGGACTGGGGACATGGTACAGGAGGTGGTCAGAGACTGGCGACATGGTACAGGAGGTGGTCAGAGACTGGCAACATGGTACAGGAGGTGGTCAGAGACTGGCGACATGGTACAGGAGGTGGTCAGAGACTGGCGACATGGTACAGGAGTTGGTCAGAGACTGGCGACATGGTACAGGAGGTGGTCAGAGACTGGCGACATGGTACAGGAGGTGGTCAGAGACTGGCGACATGGTACAGGAGTTGGTCAGACACTGGCGACATGGTACAGGAGGTGGTCAGAGACTGGCGACATGGTACAGGAGGTGGTCAGAGACTGGCGACATGGTACAGGAGGTGGTCAGAGACTGCATGCATGGTACAGGAGGTGGTCAGAGACTGCATGCATGGTACAGGAGGTGATCAGAGACTGGGGACACGGTACAGGAGGTGGTCAGAGACTGGCGACATGGTACAGGAGGTGGTCAGAGACTGGCGACATGGTACAGGAGGTGGTCAGAGACTGGCGACATGGTACAGGAGGTGGTCAGAGACTGGCGACATGGTACAGGAGGTGGTCAGAGACTGGCGACATGGTACAGGAGGTGGTCAGAGACTGCATGCATGGTACAGGAGGTGGTCAGAGACTGCATGCATGGTACAGGAGGTGATCAGAGACTGGGGACACGGTACAGGAGGTGGTCAGAGACTGGCGACATGGTACAGGAGGTGGTCAGAGACTGGCGACATGGTACAGGAGGTGGTCAGAGACTGGCGACATGGTACAGGAGGTGGTCAGAGACTGCATGCATGGTACAGGAGGTGGTCAGAGACTGCATGCATGGTACAGGAGGTGGTCAGAGACTGCATGCATGGTACAGGAGGTGGTCAGAGACTGGGGACACGGTACAAAAGATGGTCAGAGACTGGGGACACGGTACAGGAGATGGTCAGAGACTGGGGACGTGATACAGGAGATGGTCAGAGACAGAGGACGTGGTACAGGAGGCATCCCCCATTGCAGCCAGTGTGCCCCATTGCAGCCAGCGTGCCCCATTTTGCAGCCAGCGTGCCCCATTTTGCAGCCAGCGTATCCCATTTTGCAGCCAGCCTGTGCAGGGAAGAGAGCCGCCTCTGCCGCCTGTTTGATCACAGCGCCGGGAACATCATCCGGGTGTGGATGATCTGTCTACCTAAGTGCCCGGACAAGGGGGAGGGGCTGTGTGTGATGGCGCGCGGCCGGGAACACACAGCTATTAAAATGAAAGCTGTGATGTTCCCGGCGCTGTGATCAAACAGACGGCGGAGGCGGTTCTCCTGCGCTATACACCCCCATCATGGGCTTCACCGGGGGCGGAGCCAGCCCCACCCAGACCACGCCCCATGTTCGGCCCCATTATCGGACGTTTTTCTCTTTCGGCAAATTGCCGAAAAGGGCATTTTCGGCCGATATGTTTCGGCGGCCGAAATTTCGGTGCATCACTAATTTAAATTACTAGCTTGTTGGTATTTTCATAAATCCGGTATGCCTAAGCCTCCTTTGAGTTTAGGGACGGTGAGTTTCGAGTAACTTATTCTAGGTCTTGAATTTCCCCAGATGAAATCTGTGCATCCTTTGTGAGGCCGCGTACACACGCGGGGACTGTTCGCTAAACTTTGTCCGCTGAACAGTGTTTCAGCGGACAGTCCGCTCGTGTGTGGGCTTTCAGCGGACAGTTTCAGCGGACAGTTTGACGAACAAAGTTTTTCGGAAATCCCGAAAAACTGTCCGCTGAAACTTGGTTTGAGCGGACAGTCCGCCCGTGTGTGGGCCAGTCCGCTGTACTTTCGAAATGAGCGGACTGTTCCCGCCCGGAGAAAAGTCTGCTCATTTCGAGCGCGTCTCCAGGTAGGCGGGGCCCGCGACGGAGACGTCGCGGGCTCCGCCGCCTGGAATGAACTTAAAGGGGAACCCAACGCCGAAAAAAATCGGCGTGGGGGTCCCCCCAAAGTCCACAACAGACCCTTGTCCGAGCACGCTACCCGGCTGATGGGTTGATGTCACATGGGGACTATGACATCGTAAGGGGGCGGGGTCACCATGTGACCAACCCATGTTACATATACCATGTGACACCGCCCCCATTGTCACTATATAAGTGGCCGCGCAGCGCGGCTCTGCCATTCCGGCCGGAGAGAGCGACGTGTCAACATCTCCTGGAGAAGAAGAAGAAGAAGAAGATGAAGAAGAAGAAGAAGAAGAACGGAAGGCGGCGGCGACGACAGCGGCGACAGCGGCGACAGAAGACCGGGCCACCGCCTGTAAAAGAGCTATAAGAAGGCGCGGTGGCCCGGCAGAAGAACCGAAGAGGGGGACAAGACCCCCGAAGTCGGGAGAAGAGGCCGGCGGCAGGGAGGAAGAAAGCCGGACTCCTCCGCTAGCAAAAGAGCTACAAGAAGATAGCGGAGGAGTCCGGCGAGAAGACCCCCGAAGACGGAAGACCCCCGGAGCTGTGCAATAAAATATTTTATCTCGTGTGTTGTGTTTTTTTTTGGGTACTTTTATTTTACAGGTGAATGGGTAGGGGTACATTGTACCCCATACTCATTCACATAGGGTGGGGGGCCGGTATCCGGGGGCCCCCTTATTAAAGGGGGCTCCTGGATTCCGATAAGCCCCCCCGCCCGCAGACCCCGACAACCAACGGCCAGGGTTGTCGGGAAGAGGCCCTTGTCCTCATCAACATGGGGACAAGGTGCTTTGGGGTGGGGGGGCCGCGCGGCCCCCTCTTCCCCAAGGCACCCCCCATGTTGAGGGCAGCGGGCCTGGTACGGCTCAGGGGGGGGGGGGGGCGCTCGCTCGCCCCCCTTTCCTGGCCGGCTGGGTAGCGTGCTCGAACAAGGGTCTGTTGTGGACTTTGGGGGGACCCCCACGCCGATTTTTTTCGGCGTTGGGTTCCCCTTTAAGTTCATTCCAGGCGGCGGAGCCCGTGGCGTCTCCGTCGCGGGCCCCGCCCACCTTGACACGCGCTCGAAATGAGCGGACTGTTGCCTCGTGTGTGGGCGAGTCCGTTCATTTCAAAAGTTGCGCAGACTTAGTACGACGAACTTAGTTTGCCGTATTTGTCCGCTCAAAAAGTGCCGTGTGTGGGCGTGTTCGTTCATTCAAAAGTTTGAGCGGACTGTTTGACGAACTTAGTTTCGGCAGACAGTCCCCGCGTGTGTACGCGGCCTGACACATTGAAAAGAAAGTAGTTGGCAGTTTAATTGGGACAGTCTGTAGTAGGTATAATATCCTGGGTAAAATGTTCATCTTAGTGATGGCAGCTCTACTGAACCACAAAAAGAGTCCTGCAGACCATTTTATTTAAGTCTCACGTTATTGTTTGCAGTAACGATAAGTGATTTGTAGAGTACAGATCTGAAAGGGCAGTAGGTAGTTGGATTCCCAAATAAGTGATTTTATGACTGTTCCACGTAAACGGGAAATTATGTTGGCATTGCGTGCACATATCAGGGGGCAGGGTAATGTTCAGGGCATTTGACTTTGAGAAATTGATTTGCAGATTTGATAGCAATTTAAAATCATTGAGGTTTTTAAGTAGGTTAGGGATAGTCATCAGCAGTTCCGACAGAAAAAGAAGTATATTGTCCGCGAAGGCTGTTACTTTGTAATTGCGTTGACGTATATGTCTGAATTTGATCGAATACATCTTAATAAGAGTCCATTCACACAGGGGCAACACAACTTCCAGCCAGACTTTGGGAGACAACTTGGACACGACTTGAGTATGAATCACGGAACAACTTGAGGCAACTTACAAGGCAACTTGAAGTTGCCTCCAGGACAGGGGACTTTGCCATTGGCCAATCACATAATAATCAGCTCTGTGGGAGGGAGGGGTTTGCCTAGAAAACTATTTTTACTTCCTGGAAAGTTGCTTCAGTTAAGACAGGGGATCAGACTTGGAGGCAACTTCCATTGAAATCAGTGGGTACAAGTTGCCTAAAAGTTGGATTGAAGTAGTACAGGAACCTTTTGTGAAGTCTGAGCGACTTCAGTAGTGTACATTAAGATGGCTCTCATTCGCTTACATTGATTTTATCATGGTGCGTGACTTGAGGCAACTTGGAACGACTTCAAGTCGGAGGAGAAGGCATCCAATAGATGGCCATTAGCTCGTACTCTCGTTGTAGGATTAGAGTATAATGTGAGTATAAGATTCAACATATGGCGAGGAAGGCCTACAGATTTTAGAGTTTGTCATGTAGTCCCAGGCCACTCTATCGAATGCCTTTCTCTGCATCGAGGGATAATAAAAAGCCATGGTGGTTATTGGATGTAAGCCAATGATGAATGTTAAGAGCTTTAAAGGTGTTGTCCCTCGCTTCTCTGCCAGGAATAAACCCAATTTGATCCAAATGTATTAGATTGGGGAGCAAGGGAAGAAGCCGATTCGCTAGTATTTTTGCAAACCATTTAAGGTCTACATTTTAATAATGAGATAGGTCTATAGTTAGTAACTTTTGAGGAGTCTTTTCCTGTTTTTGGAATAACGGTAATGTGGGCCGTCAATTGTGGGGGTGTGGTAGGTGATGCACATGCTTCAAAGGCCTATATGAAAAAGGGAGTTAGAATATCTGAGAACGCTTTATAATAACCTGTAGTCAGACCATCAGGGCCCAGGCTTTTACCCGTTTTCATTTGTATCGGCCTCTTCTTTGTTTAGTTTAGTTTAGTCTAGTTGTTGACATGAGGAATCTGAAATAGTAACAAGGCTATGTTTCAAGAAATCCGTGATAAGCCTTTTTCTCTCGATCTCATTGAGGGTTGTGTCCGAAGGAGGCAGATTATATAATTGGGAGTAATACATAACAGACTGTTTGGCTATGTCAGGGGCTGAATTCTGTTTATGTCCCATTGCGCCAGTCAACGAGTGTACCGTTGTAGTAGCTTTTTTGTTTTGTAGGGCTCTAGCAAGTAATATACTGGCTTGTTGCCATATTCATAAAAAGAAAAATTGGGAAAGGATATACTTGCATCGTATTTGTTTGCCTAGTAAGTCTAGCATCTTTTTTCTAGCTTGAAGGTTTAAGGTGCTGAAGGCTTGTGTATGTTTGTGAGCCTTTTCAAGTTGTTGAATCCGTTCAGCAAGTTTGTTACAATATTTCTGTCTTTCCCCTTTTTGTTTAGTCATTGCTGCAATAAGGGTGCCTCCTATTACATTACACATTTGTGTGCTTCCCAATTAATTAGTGGAGAAGTATCTGCGAATTTGTTTTCCTCAAAGTACTGTTTGATGTGCAGTTTTACGTTTTCAAAAATGGTAGGGTCAGTGAGTAAGGAGGGGTCTAATTTCCAGATCTGCGTACGTTTAATCATGTCAGGGAATGTCATAGTCATAGAGATTAGGTGGTGACCTTAGAGGAACATAGGGTCAATGGATGTGTGGTGGAGGAAGGGGAGGTTGTTTTGTGAAATAAAGATATCGTTTATTCTTGAATATTTGTTGTGGGGAGTCGAGAAAAAAGTGAAGTCTTTGTCGTTAGGGTTTAAAGTGTGCCACGTGTCGTGGAGAAGTAGAGTATGAAGTTGAGTTTTGATGGATCGGACTGCAGCATAAGGAAGGGAAGATTTGCCATTGGATGTGTCGAGATGTGTCGAGATGTTTCGAGAATCGGGTTCAGGGGGACGTTGAAGTCTCAGCCCAAATTCAATGTACCTTCTGTAAAAGTAGTTAATGATTTAATAATGTCACAAAAGAAGGTTACCTGTCGAGAGATTGGGGCATAGATGTTCGCCAGCATGAGTTTTCTGCCCATATAAGATGCTTTTACAAAGATAAATCTACCTTTGTCATCAGTTATTGTGTCAAGCAGTTGGAACGGGCAGTGTTTAGCTAGTATTATGACTTATGATTTAGACTTTGACATTATGTTCGAGGAATGATAAGCAGTGGAGAAGTAGTGATTATGCACTTTCGATATTGCATCCTTGTGGAAATGCGTTTCCTGCAGAAACATCATGTGCGCCTTATTTCTTTGCATAGATAGGAATAACTGAGATTGCTTTTCAGGAATATTAAGCCCCTTCATGTTTAGCAAAATTAGTTTGATCTGAGGTATGTCACTTTTAGGGGTTGAGGAGGCCATTATCAATGCAAGTAAGAGGATCTATGATATCGTAAAGTGTTAAAGGCTTAGAGAGCTGTGGTAGGTGGGGGGGGGGGGATAGAAGCAAGTAAACCTAAAGATCAGGTGGGTATAGCAAAGTGAGAGATGTGCGTCCAGCGCACAAACTAGAATTGGGAAAGTATCATGAGGTTGCTGAGGTTGGGAAATACCTTTAGGGCTAGGAAAGAGCGGTTCCGACAACAGTTGAGATCCCCTCATCTGTCCTAGTAGGGAGTTAATGAAGTCGAAAGATATCAGTGGTAATAGGATGTTATTGTTTTGTGGAGAAGAACGTCACAAGGGTGTACCACTGTGTGGGAGGTGGTTTGTGTAAAAAGAAGTAGTAACATAAGTGGACCATCAAACCATAAGCCTATGTCTGACATAATTGCAAGTGAGTGGGAAGTAGTGTGAACCCGTGAGATCTGCGTCTTGCATTATTGGGGTTTGGGTATAATCTCGCAGTGCATATTGTTTTATTTCCTCCATGTCTTGGTCCTATTTAGGGAAGCCTAAATGCCTAAAAGCCTAAATGAGGATACTGTCTCAGAGTTGTGGTGTGTGGTTGGTTTGTTTGTAAATTCTCCCCTGGCCTGACCAAAATATTATATATATATATATATATATATTTACACACAGACACATACACATTTATTTATTCTGTTTTCCTTCCTTTTTTTCTTCTTCCCTTTGCAAAGGAATGGTTTGATATAGAAATAAAAAAGAAAAACAACATATTTTTTCTAAGTTGATGGATGGGGATTGGCTGTCCAAACAGATATGTTTCAACTAAAACAGTGAACCAAAATCCGTCAATGGGACATAAAATTCCTATGTGGATGTAAGAGGATAATATGTATCCTGTAAAAAAGCATAAATCTTATGGGTAGTATTATCAGCGCATGTTCATGTGGATAGTGTAATGTTGAAATTATCATAAACAATGCTGCAATCCACTAGAATAAACACTCCCCAGGTGTGATAAATACAATACAGTCATAAGGAGACCTGGAGCAGACGCATCGCTGTATTTAGTCTAAGGCCGCGTACACACGGGCGGACTGTCTGTCCAACTTAGTCCGCTGAAAGGTGTTTCAGCGGACAATCCGCTCGTGTGTGGGCTTCAGCGGACTTTTTCAGCGGACAGTCTGGCGGACTAAGTCTTTCGGAATTTCCGTAATACAGTCCGTCCAAACTTGGTTTCAGCGGACAGTCCGCTCGTGAGTAGGCAAGTTGGACGGACTAAGTATGGCGCATGCTCAGAAAGGATTTACACGGCCGAAGGTTGCATTGCAGTGTATTGGACGTCGTATTTCTAGTCCCGTCGTACGTGCTGTACACGTCATCGCGCAAGCTTTCAGCGGACTGTCTGTTCATCGTGTGTGGTCAAGTCCGTTCATTCAAAAGTAGGACGGACTGTCTGTAGGATTGTCTGACGAACTTAGTTGGCCAGACAATCCGGCCGTGTGTACGCGGCCTTAGATTATATTCCTAGGTATTCATACATAGGAGTGGAAGTTAGTGTCTAGTGCCACAAGGTGGCAGTATGGGATAATTAAAAACATCAGAAGACTCCTGACTGGAAAGACAAAATGAATGGGCGAGGGAGATTAGAGTAGGTTATATCAAGTATGCCGAGCGATACGTGTGCTCCCCAGCCCCCACGGTCAAACACTATACATATCTAATGCTGTCAGTGTAAATAAGCATAGTATATTATCAAAATTTCTAAAATAAACAATACCATTTAAAGCAGAAGAAAGAGTTCTGTCAGGATCGGGTTTAATGTTAGAATATCTGATTCCTGTATACCCCCTTCAGGAGGGGAAGCCGCACTAAGTAGCAAGTATGCTGTTGGTCTCCTGCTTAGGGGAGTCGGGGGAAATAATGTAAAGGACAGGGGTTAGTCAATAGCAGGGGTATGTTCGTCAATTGGCTATGAAGTCTCAGATAGTAGAATTTGAGATTTTCTGGTTTAGTTTGGAGAACATCATGGTTCAGAATCTAACAGCAGGATGTCGTTTTGGCTCCATCGTGCAGTCTTGAAGGTTTGAGGTCGCTCCGAATGACCGAGTTCCTCTGGTTTTCTGCATGTGTCCCTGTGCCGTCCGGTATTAAGACTAAGGGCATCTGTAAGTTACATGAGACCCAGGAGAATTCTTCTAAGCTCAGAACGAGGAAGATATTTCCGTGTAGTCAAGGCTAAAATCACTGCTTCTTCCTGATAGTGTGCCTTGTAAGAGGGTGCAGTTGGTATAAGAAACCCTCGGTTGTAATTGATAGTCGGATGCGTTGTATAGGGAAAACGAGAAGGAAGAGCCTCTAGCTCTTCCTTCTCGTTAATGTTTTATGCCTCTAGGCGAATAACAGAACTTGGAAAACATTTATAAACTCATCTTTCTTTGATGTACGCGGAGCATGAGGACATCTTAGCGGTCCTGATGTGTTCTCCGAAGGCAAGGGAGCTGTTGGGGGACTGCGGGTTTGATGATGGGGCATCAAAGTTGGAGTTCCTCTTGTAGCTGAGGGAGAACGGCATCTCTGGAAGAGTGTGGTTTGAGCGTCCATCGGTTCTTCTCTGTCCAGCCGGGAGGGCGATCTGCTCCAGTTAAAGTCAGCATACCAGTTCAGTAGATCAACAAACGGTATGTCGAGTGTGTGGCAGAAGTTTTCCAGCTCTTCTGGTACTCTCAATAGTGCAGTATGGCTATGATGGGTCGCTGAGAGCCTGAAGGGGAACTTCCAGCGATATGGGATTCCTTTGTTTTTGAGGACTTTTGGTAGTGGACGCAGGTCTTTACGGTTTTTGAGAGTAATGGCCGACAGATCCTGGTAAATGTGAATGGTATTTCCTTCATAATCTAGCTCCCGCTTGTGCCAAGTCTTCCTGAGCATTTCCTCTTTGACTTTGTAATCAGATAGACAGCAGACTATGTCCCTTGGTGGGTCCGCTTCTCTGCCTCGTGGCCCGAGAGATCTATGTATTCACTCCATCGCTATGAGTGCTTGGCAGGGTTTGTCAAGGAGTTGCTTAAAAATGGCCATCACCGTGGGGAGTATCTGGTAATTTTCGACACTCTCGGAGACCTCTTACCCTTAGGTTATGTCTTCTTCCTCGATTATCCAGGTCTTCCACGTGCCTTTTAAGATCTCGGTGATGCATGGTGGGAGTGTCTACTGTGTGATTAATCTTCCAAATAAATCACTGTCTAATGGCGTAGTGCCGTTTTCTCTACTTCATGGACTCTTCCCGCTATAGCTTGGATCTGATGGCGGAGATCAGTGATGGCCGCAAATAGTGTGTCCCTAATGTCTGCCGCAACTGTGCGAAGATCATTAAGGCTCGGTTGTTTGTGTGCTGCTGAGTTGGGTGTCATAGTAGAAGGAGAAGTGTACCACAGGGGATAAAGTGATCCCGTCATGTCCTCATGAGGGAGCTGAGGTAGACTGCGCCATGTTATGTCTTTGAGTCCAGAACATCTCAGGAATACTGCAAGTTCTCTAGGGGAACACGACCTGGATCATGATGTTCTGTGGGATGAGATCCCCATATTTGTGAATTAAAAAATAGTAGCGGTCCCCAGGGACAGCTGATGAAAGGCTGAGGTCTGATGGAGCTGTGGGATTAAGCAGCCATCTTCTCTCTACGCAAACCACGCCCCTGGCCAAGAGCTTTTTACATGGTGCTTCAGCTGGCCAATTTTTCAACCATAGGATTTTTTCAACGCACATGTACCAGCCCTAGCATGAGCCGTGAGGCCTGGAGAATAGAATCTTTCATAGTGTCTACCATGAAACATAGCGCAGAATGGTGCGGGGGGGAGGGTCTGTAAACAACCGAGAGATGGATCTAGGCTGTCGAGTGACAATAGACCTTCTAGAGCCCTTTGAGGTGTTTTTTACCCCCTTCCGCTCATAACCCGATGCATAAAGCAGATTCACTGCTTGAGAGATAGTCCAGCTCTGCTGCTGCTATCAATGCCCAGCCTGATGCAATAGTAAAATGTGTCAAAGGAAATGCCTGTGTCACCAAACCTCTCAACGTCACCAAACCCCCTTGCTCTTGTGTCCCTTCAAAGCCTGAAACTACACAAATGGTGTCTTTTAAACCATGCCTCCTCATGTTGGATATCGGAGGACACCAATGCCGTGCTAAATCCCACCCCCCACGTTGCTTACAGCTCTTCCCCTTATTTTTTAAAAGAAGCCTTTTCCCGTGTGAGCGGCAGGCTCCAGGTCCTATGGAACCCTAGGGATGGAGCAGAATGGTGCGGGGGGAAGGGTCTGTAAACCACCGAGCAGTGTGCTGTTCGCGACAGTTTTTTTTCCAAAAGAAAAACTATAACACTCTTCCCCAAGAAGAGGAGAAGACAATCAGCACAGTGGGCTTCTGGTGGGAAGAAGAACCCCCCCCCCCCCCCCAAGCCTACCAGAGGTCCTGTTGTCTGCTGGAGGAAGAAGGCATCCCAGCTCTCCAGACACTGCCTGCTCTTTGAGCGTGAGGCGGTGAGTGCTCAATACAGCCCCCAGTGGTGCCACATAGGCATGACATTATTTACTGATTTTAAAGGCGACATTCATAAGAAAAATTTCTTAGAAAAACTCCACTTAGCTTTCCCACTGCAGGGCTTTCTATGGTGAACCAATAGACCCAATCTTCACCCTTCACGGTGGATTCCGTTAAACCTTCAAGAGCTGGGGATCCTCGAGGAAACCCACAATCCTGGACCTGTAATAGCACCTCCGCCAGTAAAACTTTATGGCTTTACTACCAAAAGTACTGGGTCCCGGGGTTCAGGTCTCTAAAAATAGAAGTTTACAGGCAACACCTTGTTTCTTTGGATACAAGGCCCAGGTACCATTCAATTGAGCCTAGAAAAAAGACACTTTAAATGGATCCAGCAGCATGGCTAGCCCCAACAAGGATTGCTCCAGTGGAGCTCAGCACAGCATATCTTTACTCGAGACCAACACCTTACACACTGGCAAAAAAAAGGGGAGGGGTTATATAGGGAGTGCACTTTTTGTCTAAGGGCATGCCAGTGTCCATCACATGAAGATGGCCTATAACCCACATAGTAACTAGTATGGCTCTGTGTCCAGTACTGTATACTGAATATTAGAGTATATTAGTATATTCTAAGTATATTAGAAAGAGTACACCAGGAATGGCCTGCAGTGAGATATAGCTAAACTGTATGCAGTGGAGATAGAAATTATATTTTATATATATATATATATATATATATATATATATATATATATATATATATATATATAATATATGGTTCAGAGCCCTATGGCCGGTACGGATAAGGATGACAAACAGGGTTAACATAAACTCACTACTTGAAATGTAAAGTGGGGCGGGGGAAATAGGCTTGGCGCTATACCGTTTAAAATTTTTAATTCAGATAAGCAATAAGCAGGAATTTTCCAGCGTGCTGGATAATAAAATAAAATTGAAATAAAAATAAAAATAAATATGTGTTACCAACTGGTATAAATGTGCTTATCAATGGATGTCAACAAACGATCATTGTATCTTAGAAACCATACATGTCATTGGAATCATAAATTAATGAGCCATAGATCAATTAAAGCAACATACAGTTACTAAGTGCCAATATTAAAGTGCAGAGTGCCAGTGAATGAATAGTGTCAATGTCAAAATGCAAAAATACAATCACTAGTAATGTGAAAAAAAGGAACTGTAAGGGTAAAAGGTGAAAACCAATAGTATGAAGATTGGAATATAAAATATATAATATATATAGTCCGATTATCTGTTTCACATATCGGATCTTCACATGGTGCAACTGTGGTTAAAGGTACGTGCAAAAGTAATTACATAGGATAAAAATGCGTAAAAATACAAAAGGTGAAAAAAATGTGATAAAATTTAAAATAAAATAAAAATAACACTGAAAAGTAAAAATAAAAAATGAAAATAGAATTGATGGTAAATAATGTCCCAAAAAATGGTGTCCTAAAAAATGAGAAAAGTAGTGGGGTATCCTCTATAAGTGGAGGTGAAGGGAAGAGGGAAGGTGACTTCAACTGTTTCTCCCGGTGCTCTGTGACCACTTATGCAATTGCTCTCACCAGACTTATGACCCCGTCCGGGGTGGATCAGCCTTCACAGTATCAGCCACTGTGTTGCTCTCTGGCTTGCCTCTATTGTGGTTCTGGGAGTCCCTCGTTCCTCCGTTCGTATGCCGTGCTCGATTATATGTAATGAGTAAGAGGCATATCCATGGTGTAGTATGTTTTTTTTAAAATTCCATTTTTATTAAATAGACAAAATGACTCACAAACATTCGTTCGTATATGCTTCAAAAGGAAGGGAAGGAAAGATCCCATTCGGCTGCCTCGCCATATGAGTTAGAGGTGTATGCTGTCTGGCCGCGCCCTACGCGTTTCGTCATCAAAGACGTCCTCTGGAGCGGCCATCTGCATACACCTTTTTCTATATATACGGTGTAATGTGCCAACACGCATGCGCGGAAGACCCCGCCTCCATTTTGATTGAGGGAATGCCCTCTATTAGTGTAATACTGAACTTATTAGGCTAAGCATGCGATTGTTCAATGCGCCTGTGTTGATATAAATATATAATGCCGAAAGATGGTTGGACATTACTCCTGTATATATAGGGGGAATCTATGTGTCTGGGATTTGGCTATAAAAGTACTGACACTCCTTACATTAAACAGAACAGGATATAAAATACAATGAAAACGGAACATGGAATCAAAACATTAAATGAATTCGTAAATAAAGGGAAAATGGAAAATGCAGTGATATAAATATGAATACAACAGAGTGGTGTAAAGCATTTTTAAAAAAAGGAGTTTTTTGAAAAAGAATTTTTCAGAAAATTATGTGTGTACATTTATCCCTTCATGGAAAATTGGGAAGTTCCTAAGGGAAGTGATATGAATATTAAAATTAGATTATGGACGTGAAGTGTTGTGCATTTGTTTACTTATGTTTAGAAAATATTTCTTGAAATACTAAAATTATTTCTAGAATAATTAAAAGTTTCGAATGGCATAGTTAGTGGCATAGATTCCCTATTTTCAAGACTGGGCGCCTATATCGATGGATTCCTACAACCACTAGTAGCTGAAGGCAAGTCATATCTGAAAGACAGCAGACAACTGTTGAAGGACCTTTAAAATATCAACATTGAAGAGAAGGATATACTGGTAACGATTGATGTGAATTCCCTATACACAAATATTAAACAGAAGGATGGACTAAATGGAGTTGAGTGGGCCCTGCATAATAAGTCTAAACTCAAACAAGAACAGATTGAGTATATATTAGAAGGACTGGATTTGGCAATGAGCCATAACCATTTCTGGTATAGAGGCAAACACTATGTGCAAACAAAAGGAGTAGCCATAGGGGCAAAATATGCACCCAGTGTGGCAAACCTTTTTTTGGATCATTGGGAAGCAGAACAGATTTACAGCATACCGAGGAGAAACCTTAAAATGTATAAAAGGTACATAGATGATATTATTATCATCTGGGGAGGCACACATTCAGAACTACAGTCTTTTTTAGAGGAGATTAACCACAATATATATGGCATCACCTTTACAGGAAATTGGGATGAACGGAGCATTGATTATCTGGACCTACAGATTTTTAAATCAGAGGGTACCTTGGGCACAAGAACTTTTTTCAAATCCACAGATCGCAATGGGTATATACCTACCTCAAGCTGCCACCATCCACGTTGGATTGGCAACATACCCAAAGGGCAACTCCTGAGACTATACAGGAATTGCACAAATAGAGAGGATTTCAACACTCAGGCTGAAGTGATCATTTTAAGATTTATGCAGAAAGAATATAAAGAATCACATCTACGAAGCCTTAAAGAAAGT
Source organism: Lithobates pipiens (assembly GCF_037356315.1). Lineage (NCBI taxonomy): Eukaryota > Metazoa > Chordata > Amphibia > Anura > Ranidae > Lithobates > Lithobates pipiens. The sequence goes on from NW_027507791.1 coordinate 160,834,187, forward strand.
ATAATAAGAATGGAAAGAAAAAAACTGTTAGAAAGTGAAAGAACCAAGAAAAAAACAAAGAATATAGAGACAGCTTTAATTACGGGTTTTAACAGACAACATAAGGAAATAGAAAGAATTATAAAGAAACACTGGCCCATTCTAAAAATAGATGATACATTGAAACAACTTTTACCCAACAATCCCTCTTTTATCTACAGGAAAGCTCCTAACTTAAGAAATAAATTAGTCAAGAACACAATTGACCCCCCAAGAGATATAAAGATCGCTAAACATTTGAAAGGATTTTTCAAGTGCGGTCAATGCCTTCCTTGCCGTAAGAGTAAAAAAAACAATAGAAAAACTACCACCTTCACCTCTACCACCAATGGAAGGAAATTTTCCATAAAAGAACTCATTTCCTGCAGAAGCACTCACGTCACATATGTCATAGAGTGTCCCTGCCACAAGCAATATGTGGGAAGAACCACGCGTGAACTACACGAAAGAATCAGGGAACACATCAAAAATATCAGAAACGGATATGACAAACATAGCGTCTCACGGCATTTCAGAGACTTTCACAATCAGGACCCCAAAAAAATGACTTTTTACGCAATTGACAAGATTAAGGGTCATTGGAGGTCATTAGATTATGGACGTGAAGTGTTGTGCATTTGTTTACTTATGTTTAGAAAATATTTCTTGAAATACTAAAATTATTTCTAGAATAATTAAAAGTTTCGAATGGGAATAAACATAAGGCTATTGGGAAAATAATGGATAAAAGAGAATATGAAATTGAATAAGAGAAATTATAAAATATAAAAGATATATATAAAATGTAAAGGGAGAGAAAAATATAGTAATGATGGAAATGTTAAAACTCCCAATGATTTTGTGTTCTTTATCTTTATATTTTACCAAGAAAATAATTAAAAAGAATTGAAAAGAAGATGGGGTATATGTTATTTAGGGACCTTGAATGAATAACATTCGACCCTTTATGCAGACTGTGTGAGTAAAATCAAGAATAGGGTTTAGGTGGAGATGGAGTTAATGGAATGAATATAATATTGATATAGAAAATAATATAAAATAGTAAAAATAGTAAAAATATATGGGTATATTCTAGACCTTGTTGTTGAATGTATTACATTCGATCTGTATAAGGTATTAAATTGGTTGAAAATTAAAAATTAGTTAAAAAACTGTTAAGATCTAGATCAATATTCATTCCTGCAGGATGTAAAGTTTCCATGTTAAAAATCCATCTGATTTCATTCTGTGAGACTTTTATAGTTTTGTCTTCTCCTCTCCAATGACCCTTAATCTTGTCAATTGCGTAAAAAGTCATTTTTTTGGGGTCCTGATTGTGAAAGTCTCTGAAATGCCGTGAGACACTATGTTTGTCATATCCGTTTCTGATATTTTTGATGTGTTCCCTGATTCTTTCGTGTAGTTCACGCGTGGTTCTTCCCACATATTGCTTGTGGCAGGGACACTCTATAGCCCCATACACACGGTCGGACTTGTACAAACTTTTCCGTGGACTTTTGTACAAAGTGTGTTGTCCACAAGTTTGTATTGCATACACACGGTCGGACTTTTTGACAACAAACACGAACGTGGTGACGTCACAACGTACGGACGCCACTTCAAAAGAGGACGTTCAATGACTCCAGCGCCACCTTTGGTCAACTTCTGTATTGTAGTCTGATCGTTTGCAATGGTTCTGAGCATGCGTGTTTGTACCTTGTACAAAAGTCCGATGCTTTTGCATACACACGGTCGGACTTTGCTCCATCGGACTTCTGTTGTCAAAAAGTTTGTCCGTTCGCAGAGCCAACAAAAGTCCGATGAAAACAGAAAAAGTTTGTCCGATGGAGCGTACACACAGTCGGATGTTGCTCCAAAACAGCTAATTTGCATGTTTGTTGTCAAAAAGTCCGACCGTGTGTACGGGCCTTATGACATATGTGACGTGAGTGCTTCTGCAGGAAATTAGTTCTTTTATGGAAAATTTCCTTCCATTGGTGGTAGAGGTGAAGGTGGTAGTTTTTCTATTGTTTTTTTTACTCTTACGGCAAGGAAGGCATTGACCGAACTTGATAAATCCTTTCAAATGTTTAGAGATCTTTATATCTCTTGGGGGGTCAATTGTGTTCTTGACTAATTTATTTCTTAAGTTAGGAGCTTTCCTGTAGATAAAAGAGGGATTGTTGGGTAAAAGTTGTTTCAATGTATCATCTATTTTTAGAATGGGCCAGTGTTTCTTTATAATTCTTTCTATTTCCTTATGTTGTCTGTTAAAACCCGTAAGGAAAGCTGTCTCTATATTCTTTGTTTTTTTCTTGGTTCTTTCACTTTCTAACAGTTTTTTTCTTTCCATTCTTATTATACTTTCTTTAAGGCTTCGTAGATGTGATTCTTTATATCCTTTCTGCATAAATCTTCCAATGATCACTTCAGCCTGAGTGTTGAATTCCTCTCTATTTGTGCAATTCCTGTATAGTCTCAGGAGTTGCCCTTTGGGTATGTTGCCAATCCAACGTGGATGGTGGCAGCTTGAGGTAGGTATATACCCATTGCGATCTGTGGATTTGAAAAAAGTTCTTGTGCCCAAGGTACCCTCTGATATAAAAATCTGTAGGTCTAGATAATCAATACTCCGTTCATCCCAATTTCCTGTAAAGGTGATGCCATATATATTGTGGTTAATCTCCTCTAAAAAAGACTGTAGTTCTGAATGTGTGCCTCCCCAGATGATAATAATATCATCTATGTACCTTTTATACATTTTAAGGTTTCTCCTCGGTATGCCGTAAATCTGTTCTGCTTCCCAATGATCCAAAAAAAGATTTGCCACACTGGGTGCATATTTTGCCCCCATGGCTACTCCTTTTGTTTGCACATAGTGTTTGCCTCTATACCAGAAATGGTTATGGCTCATTGCCAAATCCAGTCCTTCTAATATATACTCAATCTGTTCTTGTTTGAGTTTAGACTTATTATGCAGGGCCCACTCAACTCCATTTAGTCCATCCTTCTGTTTAATATTTGTGTATCCTTCTCTTCAATGTTGATATTTTGAAGGTCCTTCAACAGTTGTCTGCTGTCTTTCAGATATGACTTGCCTTCAGCTACTAGTGGTTGTAGGAATCCATCGATATAGGCACCCAGTCTTGAAAATAGGGAATCTATGCCACTAACTATGCCATTCGAAACTTTTAATTATTCTAGAAATAATTTTAGTATTTCAAGAAATATTTTCTAAACATAAGTAAACAAATGCACAACACTTCACGTCCATAATCTAATTTTAATATTCATATCACTTCCCTTAGGAACTTCCCAATTTTCCATGAAGGGATAAATGTACACACATAATTTTCTGAAAAATTCTTTTTCATAAAACTCCTTTTTTTTAAAATGCTTTACACCACTCTGTTGTATTCATATTTATATCACTGCATTTTCCATTTTCCCTTTATTTACGAATTAATTTAATGTTTTGATTCCATGTTCCATTTTCATTGTATTTTATATCATGTTCTGTTTAATGTAAGGAGTGTCAGTACTTTTATAGCCAAATCCCAGACACATAGATTCCCCCTATATATACAGGAGTAATGTCCAACCATCTTTCGGCATTATATATTTATATCAACACAGGCGCATTGAACAATCGCATGCTTAGCCTAATAAGTTCAGTATTACACTAATAGAGGGCATTCCCTCAATCAAAATGGCGGTGGGGTCTTCCGCGCATGCGTGTTGGCACATTACACCCTATATATAGAAAAAGGTGTATGCAGATGGCTGCTCCAGAGGACGTCTTTGATGACGAAACGCGTAGGGCGTGGCCAGACAGCATACACCTCTAACTCATACGGCGAGGCAGCCGAACGGGATCTTTCCTTCCCTTCCTTTTGAAGCATATACGAACGAATGTTTGTGAGTAATTTTGTCTATTTAATAAAAATGTAATTTTAAAAAAACATACTACACCATGGATATGCCTCTTACTCATTACATATAATCGAGCACGGCATACGAACGGAGGAACGAGGGACTCCCAGAACCACAATAGAGGCAAGCCAGAGAGCAACACAGTGGCTGATACTGTGAAGGCTGATCCACCCCGGACGGGGTCATAACTCTGGTGAGAGCAATTGCATAAGTGGTCACAGAGCACCGGGAGCAACAGTTGAAGTCACCTTCCCTCTTCCCTTCACCTCCACTTATAGAGGATACCCCACTACTTTTCTCATTTTTTAGGACACCATTTTTTGGGACATTATTTACCATCAATTCTATTTTCATTTTTTATTTTTACTTTTCAGTTTTAGTGTTATTTTTATTTTATTTTAAATTTTATCAAATTTTTTTCACCTTTTGTATTTTTACGCATTTTTATCCTATGTAATTACTTTTGCACGTACCTTTAACCACAGTTGCACCATGTGAGGATCCGATATGTGAAACAGATAATCGGACTATATATATTATATATTTTATATTCCAATCTTCATACTATTGGTTTTCACCTTTTACCCTTACAGTTCCTTTTTTTCACATTACTAGTGATTGTATTTTTGCATTTTGACATTGACACTATTCGTTCACTGGCACTCTGCACTTTAATATTGGCACTTAGTAACTGTATGTTGCTTTAATTGATCTATGGCTCATTAATTTATGATTCCAATGACATGTATGGTTTCTAAGATACAATGATCGTTTGTTGACATCCATTGATAAGCACATTTATACCAGTTGGTAACACATATTTATTTTTATTTTTATTTTTATCTCTATTTTATTTTATTATCCAGCACGCTGGAAAATTCCTGCTTATTGCTTATCTGAATTTTAAATTTTAAACGGTATAGCGCCAAGCCTATTCCCCCCCCCCCCCCACTTTACCTCTCTGTTTCCACCCACATTGGGTTGAAATTAAAATAGGGGCCGCTCTTACCAGAATCACAATCCATAGCGCGACCTAAACCCCCCCCCCCCCCCCCTCGCTCTTATCACTACTTGAAATGGACCTGAAAGTGTGCCTTGGTCTAATGTATGGTATACCAAAATAAGGGGGCATATCCTAGATAAGAAATGAAGATTAAATGAAATGAACATGAAATGAAGTGAAATGAGTACTCTCGTGAGGAGTATGATGCTTGAGAAATGCCCTAAAAAGGGGATGGGAGGGTGGGTATCGCGCACAGGAACCGTCAAGGAAGACAGCCGAACGGGCTGGTTAAATACCCCTCCGGGCTCCTCCCATAATTGCAGGCCACCATACTGGCCTTCTTATTTATGGTTCAGAGCCCTATGGCCGGTACGGATAAGGATGACAAACAGGGTTAACATAAACTCACTACTTGAAATGGACCTGAAAGTGTGCCTTGGTCTAACGTACGGTATACCAAAATAGGGGGCAAAAACATTCTGGTAGGGGATAGTTCTTTATTAATTGAGTTTGATCATTGAGTGAGTTTAATAAATGCCTGAGCCATTTCCACTTGCGGATTGTGGCTGTACCGGGCGAAGCAGGCAGACTCCCACCTGCCTAACCTTTGAATGACATGGTCTGGGACCCCGTGATGGGATGCTGCTGAGGCTGCCACAATGCGGAAGGAGTGACGGGCGTACCAGATAGGGTTCAGGTGAAAGTTGCGTAGAAGTACCCTCGTGTGTTTCATAAACTGACCAGTACTCAAGGACTTGACGAGAAAGGAAGAAGGGGACTGGAGTCCAACTGTTAGGGGAGTAGTGTCGACAGTTGGTTGAGTGTGGCAACTGGACACCCGCTATTATCGATTCTGTAAAGTGGATGTCTACCCTGGAGCCTACTTGCTGCTCTTTAGAAACCGCTAGGTGAAGTACGAAGTGATCTTTGTAGCAGACTAAGTAGCATCTACGTAGCTCTTGGCCTGCTGTATTGCTGCAGGTGAACTTTTCCAGGTCGCAAGGACCCGTAGTAGGCCAACACCTGGGTGCTTGTAGGACCATGCTAGGGGAGAGACCAAACGAAGAGGTAGTCAGGATGGTCGGTATACCCTTAAGGATGTCACCCGTTTGGGTAAGCATTTGGCACCGACCACCGGTTGGAGTTCCTGGACTTCACGTAGCATGGCTCAAATAGCATGGGACATGAATAAAGAAGGTTTGCGGGGTCCCGCAAGGACAAGAAATGTTGCATGCCGGCTAGGTATAGCCGAATAGTGTTGTGGGATAGGGCTAGCTGGGTATGACAGTATGAGATAAAGGCCAGTATCTGCCTGATGTTAGAAGTTTCACAGGAGTGGTGTGTCAGGAATTTTTGAAGGCCCCCCAGGCCGTCTGGTAGGTTGAGGGTGTTGCGAGAAAGTGAGACGTTGACGAACTTGGTCGCTGTTTGCAGATGTTGTGCTAAACAGGGGTTTAGCTGAGACCGACCAAGGAGATTGGCTGATACTGGATCGGCTCCTGGCACCTGTGCAAAGAAGGTGTTGTTAAACACGAAAGCGCATATGCTGTGAGATTGCTCTAGCCCGGGTACAATGTATAGTCAACTTTTAAACTGAATTTATAATGACAGCTGTACCAGCCTACACAAGAAGGACATGACTGCTAGGGATTTAGACCTATCTTTGCAATAATCTCTGCTGGTTGTCGGTGGTGAAGGCCATGTCGAGCAATGACCCCAGAGCTGTGCGGCTGTTAATATGGGACAGAGCTGCCATGACGGGGTGTAGCTAAAGAGGGAGGAAATCCGGGTAAACCCGGGGTTTAAGAATATTTCTGGAGGCCATGGTCCTGTATACCAATGGCGGCCAAAAATTGCAGCGAAGCCTGTGATGGTCGCTACATCTGTCACTACCTGAGGTGATAGGGGAGAGATAGACGGTATGAACATTGATATACCAATCTCCGTAGTACGGAACCTCTGACGTTGAAAGATCCGCTGCGTCCAGATTAAGGATCTGACAGGGGTCCTGAATCTGGGAGGGGAAGACCAGGATGCATGACATAAAGATCAACCATGGGGAATGACCATATTGCAGAACTGAGCATTCTCGAAACAGACTGAAGCTGCTTCTAGGTATACCCCTGTGTGTGGGTGAAGTCTTGAAAAACTGACCTGAAAATGATGTGTCGCTGAGTGCCACCGAAAGTGCTTGCAACGATTACAAGCTATGCTAAGTTGCGCGCCTAGCCATGATAGCAAGTGTTGCGCTTAAATGTGTGCTTACAACGATAGCAAGGGAGTTAATGTCACTGGAGATGTGTTTGTAGTTAGTGATGGACGAACTTCCGACGGGACGTTTCGCGAACGCGAAACGCGAACGGACACAAACGTTCGCGAAAACGACCGTTCGCCGCGGGCTCCATTGACTTCAATGGGAGGCGAATTTCGCAAACCTTTAGGTCGAATTTGCGGCCACGGGGTAATTATTAGGGGGTAGCACGTAGTCCCACCACCTGGACAATAGCATAATACATGTATGAGGTGAATTTGGGATCGATAACTACAAGCATTTTTTTTTTATTTGGGAAATTGTTCTGACAATTCAGGACTATGGAGCTAATGAAGGCAATGGAGGAGAGGGAAGGTCAGGGACCAGGGTAGGCAAACAAGAGGGTGCAGGAGATACAGAGCACTGACAGCAGCACCGTAATACAGAGCACTGACATCAGCACCGTGACATACAGCGCTGACAGCAGCTCCGTGACATACAGCGCTGACAGCAGCTCCGTGACATACAGCGCTGACAGCAGCTCCGTGACATACAGCGCTGACAGCAGCTCCGTGACATACAGCGCTGACAGCAGCTCCGTGACATACAGCGCTGACAGCAGCACCGTGACATACAGCGCTGACAGCAGCTCCGTGACATACAGCGCTGACAGCAGCTCCGTGACATACAGCGCTGACAGCAGCTCCGTGACATACAGCACTGACAGCAGCTCCGTGACATACAGCGCTGACAGCAGCTCCGTGACATACAGCGCTGACAGCAGCACCGTGACATACAGCGCTGACAGCAGCTCCGTGACATACAGCGCTGACAGCAGCTCCGTGACATACAGCGCTGACAGCAGCTCCGTGACATACAGCGCTGACAGCAGCTCCGTGACATACAGCGCTGACAGCAGCTCCGTGACATACAGCGCTGACAGCAGCTCCGTGACATACAGCGCTGACAGCAGCTCCGTGACATACAGCGCTGACAGCAGCTCCGTGACATACAGCGCTGACAGCAGCTCCGTGACATACAGCGCTGACAGCAGCACCGTAAGCAGCCCCAGGAGGAAGTCAGCACAGCACAGGGATGGTGTGATCCCCTCATAATAAGAACCCCCAGGAGGAAGTCAGCACAGCACAGGGATGGTGGGAGCCCCTCATAATAAGAACACCCAGGAGGAAGTCAGCACAGCACAGGGATGGTGGGAACCCCTCATAATAAGCAGCCCCAGTAGAAATATGACACCGCTCAACCTCTTCAAAGAGGAGGGTAGGGGCATATAGTACGGTGTGCTTTTTTGGGTCAGGGAAGTGAGCCAAATGAATTAAGAAGGTCTGTGTGCTTGATTCCAAAAATTGTTTATAGACATATACATGGTCTACTGATCACATGTGTTGAATTCCTCCGAGATCCATGCCTCATTCATTTTTAGAAATGTGAGGTAGTTAACACTGTGGTGAGCTAGGCGAGTACGCTTATCGGTCACAATCCCCCCTGCTGCGCTGAACGTCCTTTCGGACAGGACACTGGATGAGGGGCAAGCCAACAGTTCGATTGCAAATTGGGCAAGCTCTGGCCAGAGGTCAAGCCTGCCCACCCAGTAGTCTAGGGGTTCATCACTCCTCAGAGCGTCCACATCGGCCGTTAACCCAATGTAGTCGGACACCTGACGGTCTAGGCGTTCCCTGATGCTGGATCCGGATGACACCTGTCGATGGGTCGGCTGAAAGAATGACCTCATATCCGAAGTCACCAACACATCTTCAAACCGGCCTCTTCTTGCAGGCGCTGTTGGATTGGTACCCGCAAATCCTTCTCTGGGAGTGGGAATTGCTCCTCTGCCAGCGCACGCAAAAGCAGAATGCAGCATTTCTCGAAGCAAGGCCTGGAAGTGCTGCATTCTGACAGCCCTCTGCGACGGCGGTAACATTTCCGCCATTTTGTGTTTGTACCGGGGGTCTAAGTACGTTGCCACCCAGTACTGGTCCTTGACCCTCATGCTTTTTATACGGGGGTCCCTATTAAAACACTGGAGCATGAAGGCCCCCATTTGCACTAAAGTGGAAGCGGTGTGGTGGCCTGGCTCCTGCTCATCATCCAGGATAATGTCGTCCTCTTCATTCTCCTCTCCCCATCCTCGCACAACAGGGATCCCAGAAAGGTTTAAAGCATGCTCTTCTTGCTCCTGCTCATCCGCCCCGGCACCATCCTCCTCTGACTCCTCATCAGACTCCTGTTGTTGACTTGTCTCAGATAGAGTAGCCCCCCCTGGGAATTCATCCAGCATTGCGACTTCCTCATCTTCCCGCTCCTGCTCCTCCACAGCCTGATCAATGACACGACGCAATGCACGCTCCAGAAAGAAGGCATAAGGTACCATGTCACTGATGGCGCCATGGCTGCGACTGACCAGTTTGGTGATCTCCTCAAATGGCCGCAGAAGTCTGCATGTGTCGCGCATGAGCAGCCACTGGCGCGGTGAAAAAAAACCCAGCTCCCCAGAACCGTTTCTTTCGCAGAGTTCATACAGGTAGACGTTAACTGCACGTTTCTGCTGGAGCAGCCTATCAAGCATATAGAAGGTTGAGTTCCATCGCGTCGGGCAATCGCAAATAAGACGTCTGACCGGCAGATGGTGTCGCCGCTGAATGTCAGCAAGGCGAGCCATGGCCGTGTAAGATCTTCTGAAATGGGCCGAGATTTTCCTTGCCTGCCGCAAGATGTCCTGGACCCCAGGGTATTTGACAAGGAATCGCTGCACGACCAAGTTTAAGACGTGTGCCATGCACGGCACGTGCGTGATTTTGCCCTGTTTCAATGCGCTAAGCAGATTGGCACCGTTGTCACACACCACTTTACCAACTGTCAAATTGAGCGGTGTTAGCCACTCATCTGCCTGTGAACGCAAAGCTGAAAGGAGTGCCGGGCCAGTGTGGCTCTTTGCTTCCAGGCACAACAGACGCAGCACGGCATGGCAACGTCTCACCTGGCATGTGGAATAGGTTCTGGGGAGCTTGGGCGGTGCAGTGGAAGAGACGCTAGCAGCGGAAAAGGAGGAGGCAGCTGAGGAGGAGAGGGAGGAGGATGGAGTAGGAGGAGGAGAAGAAGAGTCAGGCCTGCATGCAATCCGTGGCGGTAAAACCAAATCTACACGGGTGCCACGGGTTACATGCTTGACGGCCGTCAGAAGGTTCACCCAGTGGGCAGTAAAACTGATATACCTTCCCTGCCCGTGTTTGCTAGACCACGTGTCTGTGGTCAGATGTATCTTGGCACCGACACTGTGTGCCAGAGATACATTCACTTGCCGCTGAACATGGCCATATAGCTCTGGGATGCCCTTCTCTGAGAAATACTTCCTTCCTGGGACCTTCCATTGTGGTGTTCCAATGGCCACAAATTTGCGAAAGGCCTCCGAGTCCACCAGTTTATATGGCAGTAGTTGGCGGGCTATGAGTTCTGACAAGCCAGCCGCCAACCGTTGGGCAAGAGGGTTATCCGGCGTCATCATTTTTTTACGCTCAAACATTAGGCCCACGGAAGCCTGCCTTTTTGCAGAAAAATGTGAGCTTGGCGTGATGGAAGGTGGAGTGGAGGACAATTGTGAGGAGAGAGGAGAAGGAGAAGTAGAAGACGAGGCTGGACGGTGAGAGCCTGCAGTGTGGCTTTGTGTGTTCCGTTGCTCCCACTGGGCTCGGTGATGGCTGCTCATGTGCCTTCTTAAGGCGGTCGTCCCTAGGTGAGTATTGGGCTTACCGCGACTAACGCGTTGACTGCAAAGATTGCAGATGGCAACGCTATTGTCAGCAGCGGACACGTTAAAAAAAGCCCACACTGCGGAGCCATGTGCCGGTGTCCTGGGAGCGCCAGATGTGACCGTACATGGTCGATGACTCGCTCCTGATACATTTGCAGTCTGCTTTGTCCCTGCTGTGCAATGTAAGTCATTGCTGCTTCTCCTCCCTATCTGCTGGTCCATATCTCCCTCTGAACTCCCCTCCTCTTCCTCTCTTGTGGGCACCCACGTGACATCACTAGACACGTCATCATCAACGTCACCTTCCCCACCGCTATAAGTAGAGTAGGCAGCAACACCGGGGACCAACCTCCTCCTTGGGCTGATCTGGGTACTGGCGTCAGACTGCTGAGTAGCGCTTGTTGCTACCTCCTCTTCCTGATCCAATACCAAGAGTGGCTGCGCATCAGAAATGTCCTCTTGATATGGATCGGAAAATAATTCCAGTGACTCAAGCGGAAGGTATGTGGTGGTGGTGGTGGTGGTCGTGTTGTTGGTGGTAGTGTCTTTGGGGGTGCACATAGCAGAGAGTGAAGAAGAGGGTGCAGATCGAGAGGATGAGGAGGGTGCAGAAGAGTAAGGCTGAGCGAGCCACTCAACCAAGTCTGGTGCATCCTTTAAAGTAATTGAACGCACCTTCTGCAACTTCCCACTTTGGCTCAAGCCTGTTGCTCCTGCCCTACCCCTACCACCCCTGCGGAAGGGCCTGCCTCTTCCTCTGCATGTCATTTTTTAAATGACCCTGTGACAAAACTCTTAGTCCCTATACCGCTGAAGGACTGCTGCAGTATAGGTGAGCGGTCAGCAGTGGTGCACGTCAACCCTATCTATTGTGGACCGATAGCGGTCCTTACAGAACAGCAGACTGTACCGCACTCAAGCCTATGTACCGTAGCACCCTATACCAAGTTACCAGTCCTTATAAGAACTTTTGTGGACCAAGCAGGTTGTGTATTAGTGTTTAGCAGACTGTACGTCAGTCCCTATACCGCTGAAGGACTGCTGCAGTATAGGGCAGCGGTCAGCAGTGGTGCACGTCAACCCTATCTATTGTGGACCGATAGCGGTCCTTACAGAACAGCAGACTGTACCGCACTCAAGCCTATGTACCGTAGCACCCTATACCAAGTTACCAGTCCTTATAAGAACTTTTGTGGAACAAGCAGGTTGTGTGTTAGTGATTAGCAGACTGTACGTCAGTCCCTATACCGCTGAAGGACTGCTGCAGTATAGGGCAGCGGTCAGCAGTGGTGCACGTCAACCCTATCTATTGTGGACCGATAGCGGTCCTTACAGAACAGCAGACTGTACCGCACTCAAGCCTATGTACCGTAGCACCCTATACCAAGTTACCAGTCCTTATAAGAACTTTTGTGGAACAAGCAGGTTGTGTGTTAGTGATTAGCAGACTGTACGTCAGTCCCTATACCGCTGAAGGACTGCTGCAGTATAGGTGAGCGGTCAGCAGTGGTGCACGTCAACCCTATCTATTGTGGACCGATAGCGGTCCTTACAGAACAGCAGACTGTACCGCACTCAAGCCTATGTACCGTAGCACCCTATACCAAGTTACCAGTCCTTATAAGAACTTTTGTGGACCAAGCAGGTTGTGTATTAGTGTTTAGCAGACTGTACGTCAGTCCCTATACCGCTGAAGGACTGCTGCAGTATAGGGCAGCGGTCAGCAGTGGTGCACGTCAACCCTATCTATTGTGGACCGATAGCGGTCCTTACAGAACAGCAGACTGTACCGCACTCAAGCCTATGTACCGTAGCACCCTATACCAAGTTACCAGTCCTTATAAGAACTTTTGTGGACCAAGCAGGTTGTGTATTAGTGTTTAGCAGACTGTACGTCAGTCCCTATACCGCTGAAGGACTGCTGCAGTATAGGGCAGCGGTCAGCAGTGGTGCACGTCAACCCTATCTATTGTGGACCGATAGCGGTCCTTACAGAACAGCAGACTGTACCGCACTCAAGCCTATGTACCGTAGCACCCTATACCAAGTTACCAGTCCTTATAAGAACTTTTGTGGACCAAGCAGGTTGTGTATTAGTGTTTAGCAGACTGTACGTCAGTCCCTATACCGCTGAAGGACTGCTGCAGTATAGGGCAGCGGTCAGCAGTGGTGCACGTCAACCCTATCTATTGTGGACCGATAGCGGTCCTTACAGAACAGCAGACTGTACCGCACTCAAGCCTATGTACCGTAGCACCCTATACCAAGTTACCAGTCCTTATAAGAACTTTTGTGGAACAAGCAGGTTGTGTGTTAGTGATTAGCAGACTGTACGTCAGTCCCTATACCGCTGAAGGACTGCTGCAGTATAGGTGAGCGGTCAGCAGTGGTGCACGTCAACCCTATCTATTGTGGACCGATAGCGGTCCTTACAGAACAGCAGACTGTACCGCACTCAAGCCTATGTACCGTAGCACCCTATACCAAGTTACCAGTCCTTATAAGAACTTTTGTGGACCAAGCAGGTTGTGTATTAGTGTTTAGCAGACTGTACGTCAGTCCCTATACCGCTGAAGGACTGCTGCAGTATAGGGCAGCGGTCAGCAGTGGTGCACGTCAACCCTATCTATTGTGGACCGATAGCGGTCCTTACAGAACAGCAGACTGTACCGCACTCAAGCCTATGTACCGTAGCACCCTATACCAAGTTACCAGTCCTTATAAGAACTTTTGTGGACCAAGCAGGTTGTGTATTAGTGTTTAGCAGACTGTACGTCAGTCCCTATACCGCTGAAGGACTGCTGCAGTATAGGGCAGCGGTCAGCAGTGGTGCACGTCAACCCTATCTATTGTGGACCGATAGCGGTCCTTACAGAACAGCAGACTGTACCGCACTCAAGCCTATGTACCGTAGCACCCTATACCAAGTTACCAGTCCTTATAAGAACTTTTGTGGACCAAGCAGGTTGTGTATTAGTGTTTAGCAGACTGTACGTCAGTCCCTATACCGCTGAAGGACTGCTGCAGTATAGGGCAGCGGTCAGCAGTGGTGCACGTCAACCCTATCTATTGTGGACCGATAGCGGTCCTTACAGAACAGCAGACTGTACCGCACTCAAGCCTATGTACCGTAGCACCCTATACCAAGTTACCAGTCCTTATAAGAACTTTTGTGGAACAAGCAGGTTGTGTGTTAGTGATTAGCAGACTGTACGTCAGTCCCTATACCAATGAAGGACTGCTGCAGTATAGGGCAGCGGTCAGCAGTAGTGCACGGCAACCCTATGTATTGTGGACCGATAGCGGTCCTTACAGAACAGCAGACTGTACTGCACTCAGGCCTATGTACCGTAGCACCCTATACCAAGTTACCAGTCCTTATAAAAACTTTTGTGGACCAAGCAGGTTGTGTGTTAGTGTTTAGCAGACTGTGCGTCAGTCCCTATACCGCTGAAGGACTGCTGCAGTATAGGGCAGCGGTCAGCAGTAGTGCACGGCAACCCTATGTATTGTGGACCGATAGCGGTCCTTACAGAACAGCAGACTGTAACGCACTCAGGCCTATGTACCGTAGCACCCTATACCAAGTTACCAGTCCTTATAAGAACTTTTGTGGACCAAGCAGGTTGTGTGTTAGTGATTAGCAGACTGTACGTCAGTCCCTATACCAATGAAGGACTGCTGCAGTATAGGGCAGCGGTCAGCAGTAGTGCACGGCAACCCTATGTATTGTGGACCGATAGCGGTCCTTACAGAACAGCAGACTGTAACGCACTCAGGCCTATGTACCGTAGCACCCTATACCAAGTTACCAGTCCTTATAAAAACTTTTGTGGACCAAGCAGGTTGTGTGTTAGTGTTTAGCAGACTGTGCGTCAGTCCCTATACCGCTGAAGGACTGCTGCAGTATAGGGCAGCGGTCAGCAGTGGTGCACGTCAACCCTATCTATTGTGGACCGATAGCGGTCCTTACAGAACAGCAGACTGTACCGCACTCAAGCCTATGTACCGTAGCACCCTATACCAAGTTACCAGTCCTTATAAGAACTTTTGTGGACCAAGCAGGTTGTGTATTAGTGTTTAGCAGACTGTACGTCAGTCCCTATACCGCTGAAGGACTGCTGCAGTATAGGGCAGCGGTCAGCAGTGGTGCACGTCAACCCTATCTATTGTGGACCGATAGCGGTCCTTACAGAACAGCAGACTGTACCGCACTCAAGCCTATGTACCGTAGCACCCTATACCAAGTTACCAGTCCTTATAAGAACTTTTGTGGAACAAGCAGGTTGTGTGTTAGTGATTAGCAGACTGTACGTCAGTCCCTATACCAATGAAGGACTGCTGCAGTATAGGGCAGCGGTCAGCAGTAGTGCACGGCAACCCTATGTATTGTGGACCGATAGCGGTCCTTACAGAACAGCAGACTGTAACGCACTCAGGCCTATGTACCGTAGCACCCTATACCAAGTTACCAGTCCTTATAAGAACTTTTGTGGACCAAGCAGGTTGTGTGTTAGTGATTAGCAGACTGTACGTCAGTCCCTATACCAATGAAGGACTGCTGCAGTATAGGGCAGCGGTCAGCAGTAGTGCACGGCAACCCTATGTATTGTGGACCGATAGCGGTCCTTACAGAACAGCAGACTGTACTGCACTCAGGCCTATGTACCGTAGCACCCTATACCAAGTTACCAGTCCTTATAAAAACTTTTGTGGACCAAGCAGGTTGTGTGTTAGTGTTTAGCAGACTGTGCGTCAGTCCCTATACCGCTGAAGGACTGCTGCAGTATAGGGCAGCGGTCAGCAGTAGTGCACGGCAACCCTATGTATTGTGGACCGATAGCGGTCCTTACAGAACAGCAGACTGTAACGCACTCAGGCCTATGTACCGTAGCACCCTATACCAAGTTACCAGTCCTTATAAGAACTTTTGTGGACCAAGCAGGTTGTGTGTTAGTGATTAGCAGACTGTACGTCAGTCCCTATACCAATGAAGGACTGCTGCAGTATAGGGCAGCGGTCAGCAGTAGTGCACGGCAACCCTATGTATTGTGGACCGATAGCGGTCCTTACAGAACAGCAGACTGTAACGCACTCAGGCCTATGTACCGTAGCACCCTATACCAAGTTACCAGTCCTTATAAAAACTTTTGTGGACCAAGCAGGTTGTGTGTTAGTGTTTAGCAGACTGTGCGTCAGTCCCTATACCGCTGAAGGACTGCTGCAGTATAGGGCAGCGGTCAGCAGTAGTGCACGGCAACCCTATGTATTGTGGACCGATAGCGGTCCTTACAGAACAGCAGACTGTAACGCACTCAGGCCTATGTACCGTAGCACCCTATACCAAGTTACCAGTCCTTATAAGAACTTTTGTGGACCAAGCAGGTTGTGTGTTAGTGATTAGCAGACTGTACGTCAGTCCCTATACCAATGAAGGACTGCTGCAGTATAGGGCAGCGGTCAGCAGTAGTGCACGGCAACCCTATGTATTGTGGACCGATAGCGGTCCTTACAGAACAGCAGACTGTAACGCACTCAGGCCTATGTACCGTAGCACCCTATACCAAGTTACCAGTCCTTATAAGAACTTTTGTGGAACAAGCAGGTTGTGTGTTAGTGATTAGCAGACTGTACGTCAGTCCCTATACCAATGAAGGACTGCTGCAGTATAGGGCAGCGGTCAGCAGTAGTGCACGGCAACCCTATGTATTGTGGACCGATAGCGGTCCTTACAGAACAGCAGACTGTAACGCACTCAGGCCTATGTACCGTAGCACCCTATACCAAGTTACCAGTCCTTATAAGAACTTTTGTGGACCAAGCAGGTTGTGTGTTAGTGATTAGCAGACTGTACGTCAGTCCCTATACCAATGAAGGACTGCTGCAGTATAGGGCAGCGGTCAGCAGTAGTGCACGGCAACCCTATGTATTGTGGACCGATAGCGGTCCTTACAGAACAGCAGACTGTACTGCACTCAGGCCTATGTACCGTAGCACCCTATACCAAGTTACCAGTCCTTATAAAAACTTTTGTGGACCAAGCAGGTTGTGTGTTAGTGTTTAGCAGACTGTGCGTCAGTCCCTATACCGCTGAAGGACTGCTGCAGTATAGGGCAGCGGTCAGCAGTAGTGCACGGCAACCCTATGTATTGTGGACCGATAGCGGTCCTTACAGAACAGCAGACTGTAACGCACTCAGGCCTATGTACCGTAGCACCCTATACCAAGTTACCAGTCCTTATAAGAACTTTTGTGGACCAAGCAGGTTGTGTGTTAGTGATTAGCAGACTGTACGTCAGTCCCTATACCAATGAAGGACTGCTGCAGTATAGGGCAGCGGTCAGCAGTAGTGCACGGCAACCCTATGTATTGTGGACCGATAGCGGTCCTTACAGAACAGCAGACTGTACCGCACCCAAGCCTATGTACCGTAGCACCCTAGACAGACCAAGTTACCAGTCCTGATAAAGAGCTTTGTGGAACAAGTGAGTTGTGAATGATTAGCAGACTGCAGCAGAAGGGCAGCAGTCAAGTATAATATTCTTTCTATATTTGGAAGAAAGAATATTATACGTGTACAAGCCTATTACCGTACCACTGATACCAGTCCTGAAAAGAACCTTTGTGGAACTAATAGTAACAGCAAGTCTTTAAAATTATCCTCACTGCCTGACACACTGCTTCCTGCCTGTCCCTATACAAATTGGCAAAAAAGAGTAGGCTGGAACGATTAGCTGGAACAGCTCTTTTGTGGACCTGATAGTAACAGCTAATGATGATGATGATGATGATGATGAAGAAAGACTAATCTGGCTGAGCTGTCCCTAAAATAGCAGCATACAGCGCTCTGTCCCTTTATCTAAACTGACAAAAGAAACTCAGGCTGCTGACCTAACACCTATACCAGTCCTGAAAAGAACTTTTGTGTACCAAATAGCTAGCGTTTTCTCTGTCCCTACTCCACACAGGATCCTTTCCCTACAGTGACAGAAGAAAGAATGTAAAATGGCCACCGGATCGGGTGTATTTATAGGTTAGGGGGAATGTCCAAGTGTCCATGAGCTGTCATGTCTCAATTGGTTGTCCTGTAACACATGATAAACGTGTCACGAAAGGTTAAAGTTCTTGTATACATTAAACACGTAAGTCCGCCGGGGCGAACGACGGAAAAAGGCGTTCGAACCCGCGGACGGCGAAAGTCGGAAATTCGCCGCGAAACGACCGCCGGGCGAACCGTTCGGCCATCACTATTTGTAGTGGCTGTGAGCAGTATGACTGCATGTGCTTGCGAAAACTGAAGAAGTTATGCCAGGATGCATGCTTGCTACGATTGCAAGAAGTTATGCTAGGATCCATAGTTAGCTAGGTTGAAAAAGACAAAAGTCCACCCAGCCCATGACAAAATCAACAATTAAACAAACAACATTGCAGAACCCGACACACCCAATGCTATACCCACAGCTGATCCAGAGGAAGGCAAAAATCCCCCGCAGAGCATGCTCCAATTAGCTACAGCAGGGGGAAAATTTTGTTCCTGATCCCCCAAGAGGCAATCAGATTTCTCCCTGGATCAACCTACCTACAATATAGCACCCCGTTATATTACGTACGTTAGGAAAGTATCCAGTCCTTACACAGAGCAATGAACTGAGCCAGCCAGAACTGCTTGCCAGCAAGGATAGCAATAAGTTTGTGCCTGGGGCTTGCTTAGCGACAACTGCAAAGTTTATGCTAGGATGTGTGCTAGCAACCATTGCAAGAAGTCTATGCTTGGATGTGTGTCTGCCACGATTGCAGTGAGTTATGCCTGGGTGTGCTTGCGGTGATTGCAGGACGTTTGTGATTGGATGGCTGCTAGCAACAATTGCACGAAGTTGTACTTGGATGTGTCCGAAATGAATCCGATATGAATCGGATGTAGGTATGAAATGAATCCTATGAATTGGTCGTATGCGATAAATCTGACACAAGCGATCGTGGAGTGTATGAAATTAATCCGATATGAATTGTTGAGTTATACCCGTAAGGCTGAAATGACGGGTGCGGATCAATGCGTTGCTGGTTTGAGTGGATTCGACTTGATAAAGTGATGAGTATGTGAAATGAAATAAATGAAATGTTTGCCATGATATAGGCAAGAATTGGTATGTTGTGATTAACAATGAGTTTAGACTGTGGAGCACAGAACGAAATGAAGACAACTGGGGCATGCCTAGACGAATCAGTGCATGGCGGATGCTACTGGACTCGACTGACCTGCAAATATGAAGGCAAAACTAGTTGAGAGTTCCATACCTGTCACAGACAACTGGCTAAATGGTGACTTTAATGGGGGTTGTGAGTTTGAAATGAAATGAAATGAAATGAAATGAGACAAACAAACACAATGAAATGTTGCCTTAAAATGAAACATCTGCCATGACAGAGGCATGTCGTGTCGCAGACGCAACTGACAGCAAACCAGACTCTGGAGCATGTACTGAAATGAGGCAATTAGTGAAATGAGGCCAATGACTAAGGCCCCCGGCAGGGATCGGAACATTGTAGAACAACTGGATCCTGAACCGGGGAGCAGTACGTGACAGTGAAATGAGTGAGTCTGCCATGGCAGAGGCCCGGATCGCCATGCCGTAATCTTGCGACTGAGCACGAAACGGACTCTGGAGCATGTACTGAAATGAGGCCTGTCCTGGGGCACGCCGAGACAAATTTAGTGCACAGGTGTGACTATTCATATAGGAGCGTGATAGGTGAAACAAAATGATACCCATGACAAAGACAAAAATCAGAGGGTGAGCCCATGATTGACAAATAAATCCTGTCTCTGGAGCATGTACCGAAATGAGGCCAAACAGCATGGGCACACCGGACGAATCGGTGCATCTGAAAAATGCGACAGGATTCAAATCGGAGCGTAATAAGTGACAGAAATGATACGCCATGACAGAGACAAGAATCTACGACTGGACCGATGATTTGACAAAGAATCCGTCTCTGGAGCATGCACAGAAATGAGGCCAAAAAACTGGGCGCACCGGGGCGAATCGATGCATTCCTGAAATGCGACTGGATTCGTAACAGAGCGTAATACGTGACAAGAAATGATATACCATGACAAAGACAAGAATCAGAGACTGCGTCTGAACCTGTAAGTGACTCTGGAGCATGTACCGAAATGAGGCCGAAAAACTGGGACACACCGAAGCGAATTGGTGCATTGGAGATTCGAATCGGAGCGCGGTACGTGACAGAAATGAATGAAATGATTGGAAATGATTTGAAATGATTTGAAATGATTTGAAATGATCCGGACTGATTAGAACTTTCTGACGTGATGAGCAACCGCCTGTAACTTTAGAAATGATTCGAACGATTCGAAAAATGTTTTTCAGAAACGACTAGGGAGTAGTCTGAATGAATGAAATGTCTGCGAAATGAATGCCTGACGTGGCATGATCGATGTGTCACGAACGAGTGACAATGACTTCTTTCGAGAAGCTAAGGAGCAGCGATGTTTGAGGTAACGAATGCGTGCGACACGATCGGAAATACGTTAGTGAAATGTTTTGTGAGTGGTTCGTGAGTTCAGGATATCGTGTTTTAGTGACATAGTAAAGCATGAAATGAGAAATGGGAGCCGAAGCCCTACCTGCGACAGCCGGACCAAATGCGTTGTACGACAACAACAATTTCGAGTATTGCGACACTCGGACAAGGAAAACACACGAATGCTCACGAAGACAAGACGGACTGACAACACGGACACACGATCGGGACTAACGAACACGGGAACTCACGAACACTGAACTCACAACGTTTGGTCTCGAATAGTCGGCCCTAGATCTCTGACGTAGCAGATATCGCGCACAGGAACCGACAAGGAAGACAGCCGAACGGGCTGGTTAAATACCCCTCCGGGCTCCTCCCATAATTGCAGGCCACCATACTGGTCTTCATATATATACTGTGCTGTGCTGACTTCCTCTTGGGGCTGTACCCCTGCTGTGCTCATTATGAGGGGCCCCCACCATCCCTGTGTAGTGCTGACTTCCTGGGTTTGTACCCCTGCTGTGCTCATTATGAGGGGATCCCACAATCCCTGTACTGTGCTGAATTCCTCCTGGGGCTGTACCCCTGCTGTGCTCTGCAGCTAACTGAATCACCTGCCTGGCTGAAGTATATTAGACACAGACACCAGGAATGGACTGCAGTCAGATCTAGCTAAACTGGATACAGTGGATAGAAATAATATATATAAATATATATATATATATTTATGGCTGAAGCCCTATGACCGATGCGTATCCGAACAATACAAACTTATCATGAGATACCCTATATGAAATGGACCTGAAAGTGTGCCCTGGTCCAATGGACGGTATACCAAAATAAGGGGGCATACCCAGTAATTAGAAATGAATGTGTTTGAAGAGAAATGTTTTGATAAATGCCCTAAAAAAGGGGATGGGAGGGTGGGTATTGCGCACAGGAAACCGACAAAGACCACAGGCGAGTGGGCTGGTTAAATACCCCCCGGGCTCCTCCCATAAATTCAGGCCACC
Organism: Lithobates pipiens; assembly: GCF_037356315.1. Taxonomy (NCBI): domain Eukaryota; kingdom Metazoa; phylum Chordata; class Amphibia; order Anura; family Ranidae; genus Lithobates; species Lithobates pipiens. The sequence goes on from NW_027507791.1 coordinate 160,855,720, forward strand.
ATACTGGCCTTCTTACTTATGGCTGAAGCCCTATGACCGATACGCATCCGAACAATACAAACTTATCATGAGATACCCTATATGAAATGGACCTGAAAGTGTGCCCTGGTCCAATGGACGGTATACCAAAATAAGGGGGCAAAACACTTAGGTAGGGATAAGAGAGTTTTATTGTTTCCAGCTTAACCCTTATTGAGCAAGTTGAGTGAATGCTCAAGACATCTCTACCTGTGGGTTAGGGATGTACCGAGTGAAGCAGGCCGATTTCCACCTGCCCAATCTTTTGATGACGTGGTCCGGGACCCCGTGCCGGGATGCGGATGAAGCTGCTCCGATGCGGAAGGAGTGGCCGGAATACTCACCGGGATTGAGGAGCAAGTTGCGGAGGAGAATCCTAACATGTTTAATGAACTGGCAGTTTGTTAACGGTTTGACCGGGAAGGGCAAAAGAGGGCTAGAGTCCGGGAGCTCGGGTAACCGAGAGAGTAACTGTGTAAGCACAGCGACCGGGCACCAGGCGTTGTTGGTTTTGTAGAGGTGGATATCTACGCCGGTGCCTGTTTGCTGGGTCTTGGTTACCGAGAGGTGGAGGATGAAGTGGTCCTGGTGACAGAGCAGATGGCGTCTGCGAAGGACTGGAGTACGTGGGCTGTTATGAGTGAACTCGCTGGGCCGTAGGAAGCCATAGTAGGCCAGGTAAATGGCTGCCTGTATGACCAGACTGGGGAGAACACCGAAGGGGTAACTGGTAAGCATGGTGGACATGTCCCGAAGATGGAACTGGTGATGGGGAGCCGTTTGACTTTTGTTGGCGGCTGTTGCTTCTGGATGCCGCGCAGGATGGCTCGGATCGCGTTGGACGAGAAGATGGACGGCTTGGTAGGATCCTGAAGTGAGAGGAAGTGCTGTATGCCAGCTAAGTATAAGCGGATGGTGTTGGATGACAAGGCCAGTTGATTATGGCAGTATGAGGTGAAGGCTAGTATGTGCCTAGCGTCTGTGGGGGTGCCTACTGTGGAGGCAAGCAGAAATGTATTGAACGCCTTCCAGGCTACCCGGTAGGCTTTCAGAGTATTGTCCGATAGTGAATGGTTGATGAGCTGAGTGGCTCTATGTAGATGTGGCTCTAGTCCAGGGTCAACCGAGACCAATGCGGGATAGGAGCTGAGACCGTATCTGCACTGGGAACCTGCTGAAAGAAGGACAGGAAATTAAAGCGGGACAATGCGTCAGCTGCACAGTTGTACTTTCCTGGGATAAACGTGCAGTAAACATTAAACTGATGCTGCAGAGACAGCTGCACCAGCCTGCGTAGGAAGGACATCACGGAGAGAGATTTGGACCTGCCCTTGTAGACAATTTCGGCTGTGGCCTGGTTGTCGGTGGTGAAACCTACAGTTTGTCCTGTCCAGGTATGACCCCAGAGCTGGGCGGCTGCTACCATGGGGTAGAGCTCGAAAAGGGATGACGACTGACTAAACCCAGGGATCCTGAGTATTTGAGAAGGCCAGGGTCCGGCGAACCAATGGTGGCCAAAAATTGCCGCAAACCCTGTGGAGGCCGCGGCATCTGTCACTACCTGTGGCGAGAGAGGTGATATATACGGGATGAACAAAGAGATACCGTTCCAGGAGGACAGGAACTCGTCCCACATCGACAGGTCTGCTAAGGCTGCGGTATCTAGGCATAGGATTTGATCCGGGTCTTGTGCCTGAGAAAGGTAGAACAACAGGCGTGAGACAAAGGAGCGACCTTGCGGAATTATACGCATGGCATAGTTGAGCATGCCTAACAGCGACTGTAGCTGCCTCTTTGTACATCCCCTGGTGCGGGTGAACTCGTGGAGAACTGCCCTGATGCGGGTCAGTTTGTCGAGGGGCAGGCTGGCCTGCATGGAGCTGGTGTCCAGATTGACTCCGAGGAAGGTGATTGATTGCGCGGGCCCGTCCACCTTATGTTCAGCGATGGGGACATTGAGGTTCCCAAAGACGGTCCTTAATTTGTCAAGGTCCCTTGGAGGTGTGCCTGGCTGTTCGATCAGCAGGAAGTCATCCAAGTAGTGGATAACTTGCTGACAACCAACTTTGTGCAGGAGAATCCACTCGAGAGACTGCGCGAATGTGTCGAACAGCCACGGGCTGCTTTTAGAGCCAAACGTTAACTTGGTGGCAAAATAATATTGGTCTCTCCATTTAATTCCGTGCCAGCACCAGAGGGACGGGTGGATAGGCAATAGTTTAAAGGCGTCGGATATGTCGGCTTTGGCCAGCCACGCACCTGTGCCTACTTTAAGGATGGCCTGAATCGCCATGTCCACCAAGGCGTATTTTAATGAGAACTCTTCGGAAGGAATCAAGGAGTTTAAGCTGGGAATGTGGGAAGAACGAGGCGCAGACAGGTCGTACACCAAACGATTTTTATTAGAAAATTTGACCTTGACAAGCCCAATAGGGCTAACTCTCCACATATTGAAGGGGGGCTGTGAGAAGGGACCTATGACAAAGCCTCGTTCCACCTCGTTCTGTAGCAGTTGGTCAATGGCTTGCTCGTCAGCGGCTGCTGAGCGGAGGTTTCTGCACTCGTAGGTCTGGTGGGGTAGGGAGATGAGGCCGGCGTGGAAGCCTGTCGTGAAGCCACCAATGAGGAAGGTGGCTAGTGAAGGAGTGGGGTGCATAGTGAGGTAGAAGCCCAAGCATAGGACGTCTATGCGGCTCAGTCATGAGCCCTTGTGTGCTTTGACCTCGCACAAATTTCTGGGGTGCGCTCTGTGACATACGACACAGATGTGCAATAGGCGGCACTGGCTAAAATTGCACGAGCCGTAGTTATAATTATTGCAGATGGCCGCTCCCCCTACGGTTCGGACCGTACGTCCAAATTTGTCCACTTGATTCTTTGGCGCAGGGCCTGATTGGCCTAGGGCTGCACCAGAGGTGGAGGGGAACTCTACCGGGCGACTAACCGGTATGTTGGCGCACCAGGAAGCGGTATGGGTGGAGGACTGGCAGATGGCACACAGGGGTGAACGAAGGCTGGCAAAATGTCGACAGAACAGTTCCGTGTCCATAAGGCTCCAGTCTGTGGGTGACTGGAACTGTGCCAGTTTAGCGGCTGCCTTGGCGGAGACGTCTCCCCAGGAGTAAGCCTTGTTTTCTGCAAGGTCATGTACCGAAATGAGCAGGGAGGCCAGGTTGACATCCTTGCCGTCCAAGATGTCCTTCCTAATGCCGGCCGGCACCAGATGTGCTGGACAGACCACGGGACATGTTCCTTCGTTACCTGTCGGCAGTGGTGACGGGACTGGAACCGGAACAGGGGTGGTTGTGACTGGGAGAGCTTCTAGGAGCGTCACTCTGGTCTGGACGTCAGTGACCGTATTGGTTAGGGACGACACCATAGCGTGCAGTTGGCCTATAGCCGCTGAGATGGACTGGAGCGTAGCCTGAGGCGGGGTACTAGGCCCGGCCATAGCTGGTGGGGTAGAGAGGAGCCTGAAAAGCTCTGCCTTCCTAGCCGTAGCGGGGAAAGGAATGCCCCTGCGTCTCAGCTCCGCTGTCAGCCTGGGTATAGTCCAACACCTGAAGGACTGTACGCTGTCGCTCACTGAAGGCAGGCGAGGAGACAAGGGGGCGGTAAGGTCTTCGCTGCTGAGTTGGGACATGGCTCCAGGTAAATCATGCCCTAGGAGTGATGTCCTATCTCTTTGGGGACGAAGGATGGACGACCGGAACCTATAGAGGGTGACATAAGTCAAGACTGTTTCTCTATTTTATCAAGCAAACCCACCTATTTGCTGAGCACTAAGGTGGGAGCGAACGTGTATACATATATATATATATATATATATA